>NC_139623.1:42606948-42814448 GCF_964638095.1 Poromitra crassiceps
CACACACACACACACACACGCACACACACACACACCGATCCTTTGGCCAATATACTGCCACTGTGACCGAGTTTCCCTCACTCTACTGTAGGGCTGGGCGATATATCAATATTATATATGTCTTTTCCTGGTTTTAAAGGCTGATGTACGTGATGTAATTTTCTGAACTTACCAGACTGTTATAGCTGTTCTATTATCTCCCTTCACCCACTTACAGTAGTCATTATATCCACATTACTGACGATTATTTATCAAAAATCTCATTGTGTCAATATTTTGTGAAAGTCCCAATATCGATATTGAGGTAAAACACAGAGAGAGATATCGTGTGTTTCGCCATTCAGCCTAAAAATACAGAGATAGGATTTTTAGTCCATATCGCCCAGCCCTACTCTGCTGTATGTGTGTAGACATACAGCTCAACCCACCCACATGTTCTCAAGAGTGTGAATGTGTGGGTGGACTGTACTTTACTATATAATGACATCTGTGCAACTTTATGGGCTTGAACAGCAGTGTGTGTGTGTGTGTGTGTGTGTGTGTGTGTGTGTGTGTGTGTGTGTGTGTGTGTGTGTGCGTGTGCGTGTGCGTGTGCGTGTGTGTGTGTGAGAGAGTGCTGGAATGCCTGCGACTGTGATGGTAACAATAATCCAGGAGCGAGAGGACAGTGTTGAAGCCACACTCACTCAGCGCTCACAGCGCTAGCTGGTGCTAATTAAAGCTGTGCTGCTGTTGGTAATTGCCAACAGCCAAAACTTAATTTTAGGGGCGTTTGCTGGGGAAAATCTGTATATTCTACACAAGCCTCCTGCAACCTGTAATTTAGCCATCCTAAAGGAAACTGAATATAGAAAACTACAGAATGTGTCTTTATTTAGATGAGCCACTGGTTTACTTTTTGGAGAGACAAGGGGTTGTAAATGGTGAGTCATAAACAAGATACAAATATGGCTTGAATTTTCTTATATACAGTAGGCCTATATGTAGATACAGTAGGCCTATATGTAGATACAGTAGGCCTATATGTAGCCTACACCTCTCACTTCTCAAACTGCTGAAAGCTGATGGAGAGAGAGGGAAAGGAAAGAGTACCCTGGTTGCTATTATGTAAACAGCAATGTGCACAGCTTCAATTATATTGACTTTAATTCTTTGTTGCTGTTGATTTAACGTCGTTGAACACAACAGTTTTCAAGCTGCCCATAATGACTTAATGGCAACATCCATTACTGAAAGCAATTTAATGGTGGATGACTCAGATGATCTCTCTTCTCAAATATTTACAGCATACCCCGGCTTTCGAAGAGTCACACACTCATGGCTAAGCTAACCTCTGCTCAGTTAAAATAAGAGTCACACACTCATGGCTAAGCTAACCTCTGCTCAGTTAAAATAAGAGATACACACTCATGGCTAATGCTAACCTCTGCTCAGTTAACAGAAGAGTCACACACTCATGGCTAATGCTAACCTCTGCTCAGTTAAAAGAAGAGTCACACACTCATGGCTAATGCTAACCTCTGCTCAGTTAACAGAAGAGTCACACACTCATGGCTAATGCTAACCTCTGCTCAGTTAACAGAAGAGTCACACACTCATGGCTAATGCTAACCTCTGCTCAGTTAAAAGAAGAGATACACACTCATGGCTAATGCTAACCTCTGCTCAGTTAACAGAAGAGTCACACACTCACAGCTAAGCTAACCTCTGCTCAGTTAAAAGAAGAGTCACACACTCATGGCTAATGCTAACCTCTGCTCAGTTAAAATAAGAGTCACACACTCATGGCTAATGCTAACCTCTGCTCAGTTAAAAGAAGAGCCACACACTCATGGCTAAGCTAACCTCTGCTCAGTTAACAGAAGAGTCACACACTCATGGCTAATGCTAACCTCTGCTCAGTTAACAGAAGAGTCACACACTCACGGCTAAGCTAACCACTGCTCAGTTAAAAGAAGAGATACACACTCATGGCTAAGCTAACCTCTGCTCAGTTAAAAGAAGAGTCACACACTCATGGCTAATGCTAACCTCTGCTCAGTTAAAAGAAGGGTCACACACTCATGGCTAATGCTAACCTCTGCTCAGTTAACAGAAGAGTCACACACTCACGGCTAAGCTAACCTCTGCTCAGTTAAAAGAAGAGATACACACTCATGGCTAATGCTAACCTCTGCTCAGTTAACAGAAGAGTCACACACTCACAGCTAAGCTAACCTCTGCTCAGTTAAAAGAAGAGTCACACACTCATGGCTAATGCTAACCTCTGCTCAGTTAAAATAAGAGTCACACACTCATGGCTAATGCTAACCTCTGCTCAGTTAAAAGAAGAGCCACACACTCATGGCTAAGCTAACCTCTGCTCAGTTAACAGAAGAGTCACACACTCATGGCTAATGCTAACCTCTGCTCAGTTAACAGAAGAGTCACACACTCACGGCTAAGCTAACCACTGCTCAGTTAAAAGAAGAGATACACACTCATGGCTAAGCTAACCTCTGCTCAGTTAAAAGAGGAGTCACACACTCATGGCTAATGCTAACCTCTGCTCAGTTAAAAGAAGGGTCACACACTCATGGCTAATGCTAACCTCTGCTCAGTTAACAGAAGAGTCACACACTCATGGCTAAGCTAACCTCTGCTCAGTTAAAAGAAGAGATACACAGTCATGGCTAAGCTAACCTCTGCTCAGTTAACAGAAGAGTCACACACTCATGGCTAATGCTAACCACTGCTCAGTTAAAAGAAGAGTCACACACTCATGGCTAATGCTAACCTCTGCTCAGTTAACAGAAGAGTCACACACTCACAGCTAAGCTAACCTCTGCTCAGTTAACACATTGGGTGCCAGCCATGTTTTCATTCCTGTAGGTAAGTTGTGCCAGGGGTGTTTTTGACGATTCTGGCTCATTTTAGAACAGCCGAGGATTATTTTCTGTTAAGAATTCATGAACATCAATCATCTAAAAATAACTAATAGAATGTGTGCTTTCTCTGTCTAAAAGAGTTAGTTTGCAGAGTTAGTAGTTATGTAGATATTAGCCGTTGAGTACAGCATGGTTTCAGCGTCTGGAAATTTATTCAGAGATAAATGGCTTTTTGTGAAACAGTCACTTTAACCATTCATTTTTGGCATCAGTAAGACCGTCAGACATTCTAAACAATAGTTTTGAACAGTAATTTCCTCCATAACAACAGGAAACACCCCTCTCATTCAAACTCCTCCCTCCGTGTGTCTTCTCCTCCTTCCTCCTGGCTTCAGCGGGCGTGTCAGAAGCGCGTTGTGCTGCCTGCCTGTCTGTCTGCGTGCCTGCCTGCCTGCTTGCCTGTCGGGCAAGACGAGTCTGAAATGGATATGGATTACTGTAAAATCGCGTCGCCATTTCCTTGAATGGCTTGCTTCCGCGGTGTGTGTGTGTGTGTGTGTGTGTGTGTGTGTGTGTGTGTGTGTGTGTGTGTGTGTGTGTGTGTGTGTGTGTGTTCGCGCGTTGCTGCGCGGCTCTGGGGGGAAGGGATCTCTGTCCGTTCTGTGTGTGTGTGTCCGGGCGAGGCGGCTGCTTTTGTGGCTTTTGGGTCCCGTGGCTGTGACTTCTCTCGGTCTCTGTCGCCACTTAGTGGTCGGTAAAATAGATTACACACATGCTCTTGCTGCAAATACTTATCTCGAAGATGTAAAAGGGGTTGATTGATGTCCCACTGTCAAAAAAAAAAAATCTTTATGTAAGACGAGTTAGTCCGTCCTTGGCACTTAAGCGCTGGATTATGTAAGACGAATTAGTCCGTCTCTGGCACTTAATGTGTTAACAGAAGAGTCACACACTCATGGCTAATGCTAACCTCTGCTCAGTTAACAGAAGAGTCACACACTCACGGCTAAGCTAACCACTGCTCAGTTAAAAGAAGAGATACACACTCATGGCTAAGCTAACCTCTGCTCAGTTAAAAGAGGAGTCACACACTCATGGCTAATGCTAACCTCTGCTCAGTTAAAAGAAGGGTCACACACTCATGGCTAATGCTAACCTCTGCTCAGTTAACAGAAGAGTCACACACTCATGGCTAAGCTAACCTCTGCTCAGTTAAAAGAAGAGATACACACTCATGGCTAAGCTAACCTCTGCTCAGTTAACAGAAGAGTCACACACTCATGGCTAATGCTAACCACTGCTCAGTTAAAAGAAGAGTCACACACTCATGGCTAATGCTAACCTCTGCTCAGTTAACAGAAGAGTCACACACTCACAGCTAAGCTAACCTCTGCTCATTTAAAAGAAGAGTCACACACTCATGGCTAATGCTAACCTCTGCTCAGTTAACAGAAGAGTCACACACTCATGGCTAAGCTAACCTCTGCTCAGTTAACAGAAGAGATACACACTCATGGCTAATGCTAACCTCTGCTCAGTTAAAAGAAGAGATACACACTCATGGCTAATGCTAACCTCTGCTCAGTTAACAGAAGAGTCACACACGCATGGCTAAGCTAACCTCTGCTCAGTTAACAGAAGAGATACACACTCATGGCTAATGCTAACCACTGCTCAGTTAAAAGAAGAGATACACACTCATGGCTAAGCTAACCTCTGCTCAGTTAAAAGAAGAGTCACACACTCATGGCTAATGCTAACCTCTGCTCAGTTAACAGAAGAGTCACACACTCATGGCTAAGCTAACCACTGCTCAGTTAAAAGAAGGGTCACACACTCATGGCTAAGTTAACCTCTGCTCAGTTAAAAGAGTCACACACTCATGGCTAAGCTAACCTCTGCTCAGTTAAAAGAAGAGTCACACACTCATGGCTAAGCTAACCTCTGCTCAGTTAACAGAAGAGTCACACACTCATGGCTAAGCTAACCTCTGCTCATTTAAAAGAAGAGTCACACACTCATGGCTAATGCTAACCTCTGCTCAGTTAACAGAAGAGTCACACACTCATGGCTAAGCTAACCTCTGCTCAGTTAACAGAAGAGATACACACTCATGGCTAATGCTAACCTCTGCTCAGTTAAAAGAAGAGATACACACTCATGGCTAATGCTAACCTCTGCTCAGTTAACAGAAGAGTCACACACTCATGGCTAAGCTAACCTCTGCTCAGTTAACAGAAGAGATACACACTCATGGCTAATGCTAACCACTGCTCAGTTAAAAGAAGAGATACACACTCATGGCTAAGCTAACCTCTGCTCAGTTAAAAGAAGAGTCACACACTCATGGCTAATGCTAACCTCTGCTCAGTTAACAGAAGAGTCACACACTCATGGCTAAGCTAACCACTGCTCAGTTAAAAGAAGGGTCACACACTCATGGCTAAGTTAACCTCTGCTCAGTTAAAAGAGTCACACACTCATGGCTAAGCTAACCTCTGCTCAGTTAAAAGAAGAGTCACACACTCATGGCTAAGCTAACCTCTGCTCAGTTAACAGAAGAGTCACACACTCATGGCTAAGCTAACCTCTGCTCATTTAAAAGAAGAGTCACACACTCATGGCTAATGCTAACCTCTGCTCAGTTAACAGAAGAGTCACACACTCATGGCTAAGCTAACCTCTGCTCAGTTAACAGAAGAGATACACACTCATGGCTAATGCTAACCTCTGCTCAGTTAAAAGAAGAGATACACACTCATGGCTAATGCTAACCTCTGCTCAGTTAACAGAAGAGTCACACACTCATGGCTAAGCTAACCTCTGCTCAGTTAACAGAAGAGATACACACTCATGGCTAATGCTAACCACTGCTCAGTTAAAAGAAGAGATACACACTCATGGCTAAGCTAACCTCTGCTCAGTTAAAAGAAGAGTCACACACTCATGGCTAATGCTAACCTCTGCTCAGTTAACAGAAGAGTCACACACTCATGGCTAAGCTAACCACTGCTCAGTTAAAAGAAGGGTCACACACTCATGGCTAAGTTAACCTCTGCTCAGTTAAAAGAATCACACACTCATGGCTAAGCTAACCTCTGCTCAGTTAAAAGAAGAGTCACACACTCATGGCTAAGCTAACCTCTGCTCAGTTAACAGAAGAGTCACACACTCATGGCTAATGCTAACCTCTGCTCAGTTAAAAGAAGAGTCACACACTCATGGCTAAGTTAACCTCTGCTCAGTTAAAAGAGTCACACACTCATGGCTAATGCTAACCTCTGCTCAGTTAACAGAAGAGTCACACACTCATGGCTAAGCTAACCACTGCTCAGTTAAAAGAAGAGTCACACACTCATGGCTAAGTTAACCTCTGCTCAGTTAAAAGAGTCACACACTCATGGCTAAGCTAACCTCTGCTCAGTTAAAAGAAGAGTCACACACTCATGGCTAATGCTAACCTCTGCTCAGTTAAAAGAGTCACACACTCATGGCTAAGCTAACCTCTGCTCAGTTAAAAGAAGAGTCACACACTCATGGCTAATGCTAACCTCTGCTCAGTTAAAAGAAGAGTCACACACTCATGGCTAAGTTAACCTCTGCTCAGTTAAAAGAGTCACACACTCATGGCTAATGCTAACCTCTGCTCAGTTAACAGAAGAGTCACACACTCATGGCTAAGCTAACCTCTGCTCAGTTAAAAGAAGTCACACACTCATGGCTAAGCTAATCTCTGCTCAGTTAACAGAAGAGTCACACACTCATGGCTAAGCTAACCTCTGCTCAGTTAAAAGGGGATTTATGGAGAGCAGTGACATGAGTTATCACTAGAAAACAAATGCTTCAAAACGTGAGTGGGGATTACAGCCGCTACAACGGACTATTTTGATCTTTGTGATCGTCATGGCTGATATACAGTATGATCTGTGTGCATATTAGGGGTGTCAAGCTCCCAAGAATCGATTCAGAAATTTAAATTTGTATTTCTTTTTTGATAGGTTTGGTACATGCATACATAGTTGTTTCCAGAATACAGGAGCATTTGGCAAATGTTTATTTTCTTTAAGTCATTGAGAACTGAGAAATACTAAGAATTTTTTATTTGTGCAAGTTTAGCATGAATAAATGTTATAGTTTGTCTTAGGTTTGCCTTTGTGTGTCCTGTCATGTGTTTACATTATTGCAATCAGTTGATAAAACTTTTTCAAATGGAAAAACACCATAATCTTATACGCTTTATTCTGCTTTCATGCCATAAGTTGGTACCCCGCCTTTCTTAGCACACAGCGAACTGGAGTAGATCCTGAAATCGATTTTGAATTGGGAATCATTTTGAATTGAAAATCGATTTTGAATCGAATTGTGACCCCAGGAATCAAAATCGAAACGATACACAAATATTGACACTCCTAGTGTGTGTGTGTGTGTGTGTGTGTGTGTATGTGTGTGTGTAGAATGATCCTCGCCTCCACAGCCTCTGTTGAAATGAGATCTCGCCAGTGTTCCTGCATGATTTTTGTTGTTTTCAGGGTCTGTATTGTAGCACACCCACAGCCTCCTCCCTCAGAGCGTTTGGATAAAAAACACTTGATGATGTGCCAGGAAGTGTCCCCCCCCCCCCCTCCACACACACACACACACACACATCCGAGTTGCAGGGTTTCATCTTTCTCCAATAAGCAGTCCTGTCCATGTACAATGATCTCTGCAGTCTCAGTGGGACGTAAAGACGAGTGCAGACACAAGGGCAGCAATTGACCATGTCAGGGAACAGGAGAGCTGCCACTTCTGTGCTGCTCTCATTGACCTCAGCACTTTACTGGCTCTCCACCTCCCTCTCCTGGTGGCTCTGCAGCACTGCCACAACACAACTTTAATTGCATTACTCCTGGCCACAGTGAGTGTATGCTGTTTATACAGTAGGTGACATGCATTAAAGCAAAAAAAATTGGAAAATGTGGCCACACTTAACTGGAGAGAATGAAAGAATTTGCCTCAATCAAACAGATAAATCCTTGAAAGAAGAAAGGACTAGGGCTAGGCAATATATCAATATTATAGCGATATCATGATATGAGACTACATATCGTCTTAGATTTTGGATACCGTAATATCGTGATATGGCATAAGTGTCATCTTTTCCTGGTTTAAAAGGCTGCATTACAATAAAGTAATGTAATTTTCTGAACTTACCAGACTGTTCTAACTGTTCTATTATTTGCCTTTACCCACATATTCCTTATATCCACATTACTGATGATTATCTATCAAAAATCTCTGTGTAAATATTTTGGGAAAGCACCAATGGACATCCCTACAATATTGTCACAAGATCGATATTGAGGTATTTGGTAAAAAATATTGTAATATTTGATTTTGTCCATATCGCCCCCCAGCCCTAGAAAGGACACACAAGTCATATGACAACACAGAGTCACATGATGTCATGTGAGTAGAGCGCTTTGTGTCAATGGAGTAGCCTACTAGTGAGCCTTTACAGGGCCTGAATAGTGAATAACCTACTTCTCTATTCATGCCTTTCCACCTGGAAGACAGAGATGGAAGTTACCAGAGGGCAGTTGATGCAGGATTACCATTATCTGAACCCCCCATCCAATGTTACTGTTAGGTTTTCACAACTCACTGTGTACTGTTCTGTTGTGATTTCTTCTCCGTTTTTCCATCTCTTTTCATTTATTCAACTGCAGTAAAAAGCTGAAATACTGAGTGCAATGTCAAACAGTAGATTATTTTTAATACTTATATTACCTTTATACTATACCTCTATACTTATATTTTTACTTATAAATCCCCATGAATCAACTGCTTGGTAAGAGCTCAAGGCAGTCAAGCACTCTTCTATTTATTTTAATATATTTATATAGAAGTTTATTTGCTAGAACGCCATGTTGTGATCCAGACGTAGCCTTGAAATTAGAACAAAAATACTAATACTTGAATACAATGATACAAACTGATGCAATATTCTACTGCATCAGTTTTCAACCAACCCCTTACAAAGACAAGAGAGCGGCTCATTCACACTCAAAGACTACTGGCACCCTCTGCTGGCTGTTCATGGTGAGGGCCTGGATTAGTCGATTCAAAATCACAACAACTGGGTCAGTTTACTGACAATTAAGAAATCATTAGATACAAATATATATATATATATATATATATATATATATATATATATATATATATATAAACTGGCTCCATGCTTCCTCCGAGACATGGGCAGTGGCCAGCCACTTCTTTTCACCTGACAGGGGAAGCTTCACCGGTAGGACATAGCACGTGGGAGGATCACGCTATTCCAACGAGTTCCCCTCCCTCCGAACAGGCGCTCCGAATGACCAGAGGAGGCACCACTTCAGCGACCAGGACATTGCATGTTTTTGGTGAGGGGTTCCTATATGAAGGAAATCCCCAGGGGGCACGGGGAGAACATGCAAATTCCACACCGAAAGGCCCTTTTGACGACCCCACCCGGGCGGTGGGCACTCGAGGACATGCGGAGGGGCACGCAGGTGGGAGTCGAACCCAGGACCTTCTAGCTGTGAGGCGACGGCGCTACCACTGCGCCCCCCCTATAATGATTTCTTAATTGTCAGTAAACTATATACATATATATACTGTATATATACATACAGTATGTGTGTGTGTGTGTGTGTGTGTGTGTGTGTGTGTGTGTATATACACATACAGTATATATACTGTGTATGTGTGTATGTATACATATACACGCAAAGGGTATACTAATTTTACATCAAAAGTAGAGCTATGATTATTATTGCGATGTGTACTGTAGTTGCCACAAAGTTTGATCTTTATTGCAGTATCCATTATTTAACCTACTAATTCCTCGACCTTGGTGCCAGTCTGGTTTAGTTCCGTTTAGAGATAATAACAGCAATCTGACCAGTGGCATATGTGTGATTTCTCCAATGTTGTAGTGGCTACACATACAGGCAGGCACACAGGTAGGCTACACAGGTAGGCTATGCTACCTGTGTGCCACTTGCAGGATAATTGTAGTTTGACTGTCCAGTTAAAATGCTGACATAGGAGTCAGGCTGTACAGTTGGTCCAAAGTCAAAAGCTGGTAAACACCCAGGCCCATTTAGTTCCTCACTTTCTATGATATTACAAAGGAAAGTCTTAAGGTAATGACGGCAAAGAGTGGCAGAAAACCCAAAGTGTTAGACATTGTGAGGACATCTCAAGTGTTTTGGACTTGCTTGTCCCAGTTATAAATCACTGACCCTGTCCTAGTTTCCTCAAAACAGGGCTACATGTCTGTTGACGTCACTCCAGTTGTTTTTTTCTTTTTGCTTTCATTGAATATAAAAAGACCACAGCCATCTATTTATTGTCTTTTCGGTCTTGTATGCTACACCTTCAGGCATTGTAGGAAATTAACCAGGGGCAATTAACACACACTCACACCTGCAAGCTGGTTGACAGAAGACGATGAAGAACACACACAAACAGCGCTGTTGTTCACACTACGCTTTAGCAACTTTATGCACTAATTACCCCCCCCCCCCCCCCCATTTTTTTTGTATGCCCCCATTTTTTGTGTGACATTTTTCAAATTTCCTAGACTGCCTTCAGGATGCAGAAATCTACAAAAGCACTAAAAAATTCCAATGGCCTCTATGAAGAAGAAGAAGAAGAAGAAGAAGAAGAAGAAGAAGAAGAAGAAGAAGAAGAAGAAGAAGAAGAAGAAGAAGAAGAAGAAGAAGAAGAAGAAGAAGAAGAAGAAGAAGAAGAAGAAGAAGAAGAAGAAGAAGAAGAAGACTCATCTTATGGTTGACTTTGTTAGTGTTCATTGTGAATTACAAAAATGGTCGGAGGGCCGCTCGGCACCCTACTGCGGGCCGCATCTGGCCCCAGGCTGCAAGTTGAGTATCACTGCCCTAGCCCTACCTGTGGTGAGGCAAGGGGGTAGGCTACCCCCTTGCCTCACTACGCCCCCTCCCATCACCCACATCCCACTAGCCACAGTCCCTACCCACCCCTCAAACCCTGCCTCCCTATGACCGTCCTATCCCTAGCTACGGCCCAGGGCCACCCCCTTACTGATCAGGCGCCCCTTCCACCACCTACATCCCTCTAGCCACTCCCCCAACCACCCCTCAAATGCTGACTCTCTATGACAGGGGTGGGCAATTATTTTTCATGGGGGGCCACATGAGAAACCCAGATTGTTGCCGGGGGCCGAACAAATATTGTCATGCCGTAACCAATGGATGGGTAACTTTGATGATAGAGAGGGCCACAAAAAATGTCCTCGCTACCAGGTTTTGCTGAGGGCCAAACGGCGCCAGCGCAAAAAAAATGATGCATTTGAAGCCAGGTTTAGAGGAATAACTCATTTTAAATTAACAGTTGTGATGTCATTATTCAGTCTTAACCACCAATATTTGATCCTTTTCTCACTCACTCCTATGTCACCACCTGCTCTCAGGGCTTGAAATTAACTTTTTTGACCACCTGCCAATATGGCTGCTAGATTTTAAAGTTACCAGCCAATTCGAATTTCCACTAGCTGAAATGTTTTTCTTGAAATAAATCAGAATATGAGTGGATTAATTTAAGCATAAGTATCAGTAAGTGTCCCGGGATGATCAAAGCCTGTGTTGAGGTAGCCTGGGTAAACCCAGCCCCCAGTGACCTGCTCTCAGGCTTACCCTGCTCACGAGTCACAAGGCTAGTGACTGAGAACTCTGAGAGCAGGTCACGTGGGGGCTGGGTTTACCCAGGCTAGTGTTGAGGGTCACACGAACAAAAATGCAGTCTTGAAAGCTAAATAAATCCAAAACCAATGAGTTATTTAAATTTCTACTTCAATGTAGCCTTTTAGTCATAAAGATTATTGAAAGATATTCCATATTCCAGACTGAAATACTATAACAGAAGTGGAGTATTGGCCAGAATATGACATGAACATTTGGACACTTATTCAGCGGGTATCTTGCATGTTGCGTTCAGGTGCACTGTGTGTGTAATTTTTTTTTTTTTTTTTTTTGTAATTCCATCGCGGGCCACACAGGTGGCGGGCCGTATTTTGCCCATGTGTGCTCTATGACCTTCCTATCCCTTGCTACAGCCACTTTTCCCCAGCCCTGCCACTTCCTTGACCCCCACACCCCGTCCCACCACCCCTAGCCAATCCCTTGACCCACCCCTCAAATCCCAACTCTCTATGAGCTTCCTGTCCCTAGCTATGGTCCCTTTTCTCTAGCCCCGCCCCTTTCCCTCACCACGCACCCTCCCACCACCCACACCCCCTAACCACTCCCTCTACCCACCCCTTGAATCCCGACTCCCTATGACCTTCCTTTCCTATCCCTGGCTATGGCCCCTTTTACCTAGCCCCACCCCCTTCCTTAATGGAATATGTGAGGTCACAGTGACCTTGAACTTTGACCACCAAAATCTAATCAGCTCATCCTTGAGTCCCAAGTGGATGTTTGAGCCAAAGTTGAAGAAACTCCTCAAGGTGTCCCTGAGATATCGCATTAACGAGCATGGAACGGGTGGTCGTGAGGTCACAATGACCTTGAACTTTAACCTTTGACCACCAAAATCGAAGCACGTCCTCCTTGAGTCTAAGTGAACATTTCAGCCAAATCTGAAGCAATTCCGTCAAGGCATTCCTGAGATATCGCGTTAAAGAGGATCAGACGGACGGGCGGACGCAGCAACACATAACTGCCTCCGGCCACGGCTTATCGCCAGCGGAGGCATAAAAACATGCGTCGCATATGTCAGTAAAGGCATCGGCCTAAAGACGTATAAAATATCGGCATATCTGGAAAAAAATCTATATCATGCATCCCTATCAGCACAATATATCGGCACATCAGCTATCAGTAGCTTGAATCTAAAAATATCAGTATCGGCCTTCAAAACCCATATCAGTCGAGCCCTATAAAGAACACGCAACACCCGGCTCCATCACCACACTCCATGAACCCACTGACATTACAACCTGCAGTAGTCATCATGCTCACTAGATGGTGACATCCTACTTGAAAACCTAAAAAAGAAAAAACTAAGTTGAGCCACAGCATGGAGAGTAGGAAAAAACACTTCTCAGATTACATTTGGGAGCACCAGAGTTTGGCTTTCCACAGGCATCAGAATAGAGGGCACGCACTTAACAGTTTCCAATTCAGCTCCACTGGCAAGGAGACATGGGCGCGACTTCACAGACAGATGGACTCAGAGCAGTAAAGACAAGCAGATGTTTTAGGACCCTGATCCCCAGTACAGCGCCCCCCACCCCCCCCCCCCCCCCCCCCCGCCATGACCCCGACACGCCCCTTCACACCTTCAACACTGAGCAGCAACAGCCAGAAAGAGAGGACAGGGAGCAAAACAAAACTGAGTAAGGGAGGGGAGGGATTGAAAGAGAAACTGAGAGAGTGAGCGACAGCGGGGAGCAAGAGTGGGGAGGAGAGAGGAGAGAGGAGGGAGGAGGGGGGAGAGAGGAGAGAGGAGAGAGGAGGGGGGAGAGAGGAGAGAGGAGAGAGGAGAGAGGAGGGGGGAGAGAGGAGAGAGGAGAGAGGAGAGAGGAGAGAGGAGAGAGGAGAGAGGAGAGAGGAGAGAGGAGAGAGGAGGGGGGAGAGAGGAGAGAGGAGAGAGAAGAGAGGAGAGAAGAGAGAGGAGGAGAGAGGAGGGGGGAGAGAGGAGAGAGGAGAGAGGAGAGAGGAGAGAGGAGAGAGAAGAGAGGAGAGAAGAGAGAGGAGGGGGGAGAGAGGAGGGGGGAGGGTTTTTATCCTCGTGTGCACTCAGTCAGAGGGGTCAGCGAGTGCGCTCGTTCCTGGCCGGCCTGTCAAAACAGCACGGCAGGCGACCGCACCCGCCCCCTTCTGGCGCGCGCACGACGTGCACAGACCCATACAAAACACGCTCGCTCGCTCGCGCACATCCTGCTCGTATTAGAGCCTTAGCCGCAAGCCTAGGGCAGCAGCGTCGACACTGCCTTTTAGACCTGCGTCAGTGCACCAGCATCCACCACCCACCGCCATTACATGTGCGCTCTGGCGTCATGTCAACATGCACGGGCAAGCGAGCGAGGAGCTCTGCTGTGGGAAAAGGTGCAGAAGGCAGAAGACGGGACACGTTTTCTTACCAGGTAGAGGAGGAACGTGTGCAGGCCGGTGCCCAGCCCCACCGAGGACAGGATGCCCAGGCCCAGCCAGTAGGCGCTCCACAGCAGCTTCGTCTCCATGTAGCGCACGTACTGCGGAGGCCAGAGAGAGGGACGCTCAAACACATGGCAGAGACACGCACCAAGCAGGAGGAAAACAAGAGGGAGGGGGGGAGAGAGAGAGACAGGCAGAGATATAGAGAGATAAAGACAGATAGAGAGAGAGACAGAGACAGACAGAGAGATAAAGACAGACAGAGAGAGAGACAGAGAGAGAGAGAGACAGACAGAGAGATAAAGACAGACAGAGAGAGAGACAGACAGAGAGAGAGAGAGACAGACAGCAGGGCCCGAGTGAGAGTTAGGTACAAGAGTGAAAGTGTGCAAAACAAAGAGGACTTTAAAGGGTGGGAGTGGGCAAGTGAGTGGTAGAGAGAGGGAGAGAGAGAGATAGAGAGAGAGAGAGAGACAGAGCTTGTTGTTTAGGGGCCGTAGGGTAAAGAGAGAGAGACAGAGAGAGACAGAGCTTGTTGTTTAGGGGCCGTAGGGTAGGAGTGTTCAGCACACTGACAGAAGAACAGCATCATTATTCTTTTTGGTGGCAGCCAACTCTTACACAACACTAGTAAAGTGAGGCAGGCCAAAATCTCTCTCTCTCTTCTCCCCCCCCCCTCCTCTCTCTCTCTCTCTCTCTCTTTCTGGAAAGTTACTCAGGAAATGTAATTAGTTACTTGTTACTTATTACTCATTTAATGCAATGAAATTACTTTACTTATTACTACTTGGTATCAAAAGTAATTAGTTATGTCATCCATTACTTTACTATTACTTTCGCTACCACTTCAGAAAAAAGTATAACCTATTTAGCCAGCTCCTTTTAGAACTGAATCCAATTCATTGGGGACAATAATTAACCTTACAGGAGGAGTCAGCAATCAGCCAAACTGCATACTTTCTATTTATTTGTCTATAGGACAAAAACAAATCATCTTCTGGCAACGCAGTAGTCTCACATAACCAGACCTATCTCCACACTTTATTTTAGTGCTGTGCCAGCGCTGGAGAAAGTAAAGCAGTAACTTGAAGTTACTTGCCTAACTGTAATATAATTACGGTTTTGGAAATTGTAATCCCTTACTTTTGCATTACTTTTTTCAATGTGTGTTGTCATTTCCTATGTCCAGTCAGTGTGGGAATAAAGTTTGTCTAAAAATGAAAGTAACCAAATTCACAGCATTTCCCATCAGAGGAGCGCCTGTCTGGCATAGACGTATGTGGGCGTATCCCGACGCAGGGCATGTGGGTGTATTTGAGAGAGAGAGAGAGAGAGAGATATAGAGAGAGAGAGAGAGAGAGAGATAGAGAGAGAGAGAGAGATAGAGAGAGAGAGATAGAGATAGAGAGAGTGAGAGAGAGAGAGAGAGAGAGTGATAGTGTTTGTGAGTATCTCAACCAAATTGCATAATGTTCATAAGACATACACATTCTTCAAACTTTTAAACAATGGTCTGTTATATGCCTTGATGGGAAATCTACTCTCTTCTACCCCGACTAACTATTTGAAAAAAGCTGTCATATACAGGGCAATCGCATCATGGAACCATCTTCCAAATAACATTAGTTCCATCAAAAGAAACGCATGTTTTAAAAGGAAACTCAGAACCTACCTACACTCGCATGCACGATCCTGATACTTATCAGATCTCTTTTCGTCCACTTTTTATGTTTGCTTTGAAGAGTACAAAGAAATGTACTGAATATATGTTAATATTTAGGTCCATTGACCGTATGTTGTTAACATGTAGGTGGGCGAGCTGACCATGCAATAGTGTTTTTCTTAGTTTTTAGATTTTGCTTTTTATTCATCTTTCTTGTTCTTTTCTTTTCTTTCATTTATGTTTTATTCTTATTTTTCTTTTCTTTTTCTTTTTGTATCCTGTTTTTGCATTTTGTTTTATTGTTTGTCTGTCATGTATTGTGTATTGTTGTCGCTGTACCCCAGGAAGACTAGCTGTCATCTTGGCATCAGCTAATGCGGATCCTTTTAAATAAACAAATAAACAAATAAACATGACTAGTTACTGGGAAAGTAATAGAATTACAGTAACCCATTACTTTCCTGCCCAGCACTGCTCTCTCCGCCCTCCTCTCCCTCTCCTCACACCAGGGCAGGTTGCTTTAAGCAGGAAGCACGGAGCGTGTAGATTACGGGAAGGAGGGAGGGAGGGTGGCTGGGTTTGTGGGGCCTCTTTCTGACCGAGGACTCCATTTCCCAGGGAACCCGGCAAAACAAAAACAGCACACTGTTTCTCTCACCACCTGGCAGAGAGTTATGGGAAGTGCAGTGGCAGCCATAGCCAACTGTTTCGTGCGGTCGCCGAGAACAGATTACGCAACTCGGGCTCATCGTTGAAAGTTGAAAAAAAGAGAAAAACTATTTATTTATGTAGGTTTCAAATGCTATGGGGTCAAGGCAGGAAAAAGAAAAGTGGGAGGGGTTGTGAGATCGACAGGATAGTCTGGTGTGGTTTACACACAAGTAGTTTGCACAGTTATCTGGGGACATGGGCAATTAGGGAAAAACCGAGCTGTTCATAGGCTTCTGAACACACTTGTGAAAAGTTAATAATTAACCCCACTTATCCCTCTCAAGGGAGTTTTCTCCACACTAGCATGACAGACGGTTGCACTACCAGTCGCACTGAATCAACAGTGCCACGATAGGACTTAAGTATAATCAGTGATGTGGTGGTAAATTAAAAGGTGGGTAAACTATGACCTCCACTCGATGACCATCATAAGGTCAACAAGCACCAATATAAACATTAATTTACACGTCATGTGACTTGCATCAATTTGACACTACTTCCAATGATGTTTACTGAGATTAATGTCAGGCTAAAAAGGTCTGTCAACTCTATACAATCATTTATATCTAAACAGTTAACATGTATAGCGGTACCTCTGGCTTGGTCAGACGCTCCTACAGACACAATTGGTCATGTTGGCGGATACGGAAGCTGGTGGGGTATGAGTCCTGGTCGCGTGTATACTTTTCGCAAGCCAGTTTAGGTGAAACCACGCTCACGCCCGCATGACACGACCAGAAGAAGCCCGACGCCGCACTGTTAGCAAGCTAGCAAAACGCTCACCTGAAAGTTATTTATTAACCGAATCTTTCCGCTAGCCTCAAGATTAAACATTCAGAAAACTTCACGCCAATTGTAACTTGTTTGTTCGTTTTTTTGTGATCATCCATTTACAGTGGACGTAGCTTTTTACGCCCCTCTACTGCAGACTGCCTGCAATCTGACTGCGGTCAAGCCAGCCTCCACTCCGAAATACACAGTCAAACTAGCCGCTGCGTGATTTTGCGGTGCGTTGATGATACAGTCCATTGTCGCAAAATCCAAATGCAGCATCGTGTTATGGTCATTGACTTGATATTTTTCTCAGATCACCATCACCGTTTAAAACCGTGTAATTGCATTGCTTTCATATTAATGTTAAAGTGATAATCTGGAAGATTTCAGTTTCTCGTCCCTGACAACACCTATGGCCATGAGCAGTAATTGCAGGGGAGATCCAAACAGTGCTGTGACATGAAGGTATTTCCCCCTCTCTCCTTAATGCATTCAAGTTGGCCAGTGGGGGCGGTAATGCAACACTTGGATGCCAACCGCCACACAACTCAAAAGAAGAAGTTGGTCAGCGGTGCATTATTATGGATCCCAATGAAGATCGCTATGACACGTGGGCAGCTGGACGCAGAGTGTGCAGAGTGTGCGCTCCTGGCCAATCCCGGCCTTTGACAGGGTGTTTTTCTGCCCAAATCTCCAGTGGGATCATAATAATGCGGAAATAACAGCAACTTGTTCCTACTCTGCCTACCCTCTCTGGTGGGTGCTGGGTGATGGGAAACGCATCAAGAACTGTGCGCAGCTTGTCATATATTTTTTTTTTTTTTTTTTTGGGGGGCGGGGAAAGTGTCGCCACAGACACAAGTTCATAATGTTGCGATACAGAGAGATGCAAGGGCTTTCATCAATGGGCCATAGGCTCAATCACCATTGTGTTAACTCAGTTAGCGATATATAGTGACTTTACAGACATTTATGTACATGAAAACTTTCTGGATTATCACTTTAAAGGTATACTATGAAACTATTTAATTAAAAAAAAATATATATCCTTTATGGACAGACGGTGCCCCCTGCCTGATTTTGGTGCTGTTTACATTTGTTTGGCTGTGGCCGGGACGTTTTCCAGCCAATAACAGCGCTAACAGCGCAACATCCCAGCCAATAGGATCACTAATGGCTCATTTCCACCACATGGTATTGCATAGTACAGCTCGCCTCAACTCGGCTTTATTTGTCTCGACCTGATACACTGTCTGCTTCTACCGCAGGTTTACTCGCCTCCGCCCAAAACTGGTCGTCATAGCAACCGCATATCTGCCCTCCGTTTATAACGTTACAATTAAATCCCTACACGGAACTTTTAACAAACTGTAGATGGGAAATGGATAGCGGATGAAATCTCTTGGTTGTATGTTGAATGCAGGAGAGGACGTGACTTTAGCCGGCATGACTTTGGTGCTGTAGTCAGTACTAGTCACAGCGACCATACCAGGAAGTAGGCTATAACGTATAACGTTAAAAATTAAATCCCTACACAGAACTTTTAAACTGGTTATGAAATACTGGTGCCTCTATCTATATGACCTACATGAGCAAATGAGACCATCGGCTAGAAGATTGGATATTTCGTTGTTGTTATTTACATGCATGCGCTGTGCACCGCACCGCATAGAGGAGGACGGGGGTTACGCTACAGGGAGAAGAGAAGCCAGCAGCCCGGCTAGTCGCCAGGAAAACCCACGGCTCCGCTAAAACTCGCAGCTCCAGCCTAGCAGAGCCCGTGACACACAACTACAAAGGGGTTCCCGAGCCGCAGACTTTTCTCTCTCAAAACAATTGAAAACAACCGTCATGTTATTAAGGCTGAGCAAGGAGATTGATTTTATTTCGCCAGAGCCGAAGGCAGCAAGACAAGAGTAGGACAGAGAAGGTAAGTGCCACTAAACTGGTATCCAGCATTGACAGTATCCAGAGATGCAGTAAACACGATTCTGCCTCACCAATCAGTCGTCTTTAGTGTTTTCACATCACCGTATGGTACCAGGTCCACAGCCCTGGAACCTCGACAGAGGTTGTACTAGAAACAGCACGACTTAACCCGGCTTGTCCCGGTTTTTGACCCGTGGAAAGCTACAAAAAAGCGAGTCGAGCCAGGTGGAGCCGCGCCAATACCAGCGGTGGAAATGGGCCATAATACTGTATGTTCTCAGAGGGATCAGCTCAGCACAGTGGAGTCAGCGCGGACTTAGTCTCGATGCCAGACCCATGAGAGTTCTTACGCTGATACACTACGTTACTGCATGCTGCGGAGCTCTCTCTGGGTCTGATACACTACGCTACTGCATGCTGCAGACAGAGCTCTCTCTGGGTCTGATACACTACGTTACTGCATGCTGCAGAGCTCTCTCTGGGTCTGGGACACTTTCCCTCAGAGGGCTGGTTATGGGAGGGAACCGTTCACTTGGCCAGTGATGGCTTCAGTCCTCTCCAATCAGTAACGACTTTGCGATCAGACAACACGGGAGGCGCAGCCCATTTGCTCTCTCATTGGTGCTATGACCTGTCACTCATTCAATTTCAACCCGCCTTCAAAACCAGCAGTGGCTGTTAACTGGCACAGACTCACTTACGGTATGTAGTATGCGGAGCGCTGCGATTCAACGTAATATTTGAGTCTGGGGAGAGACTAGTGCGGACTAAACAAGGAAGTGCAGTACCTTACCAGAACATTCCAAACAGTTGTTTGGAGCTTATATCTCCATGGTGTGCTTATTTGTGCCTTTATAACATAACCGCTGTGAAACGACAGTATCAGAAAAAAACTTTTAATCCGTGCGTTCCAACGGTTTTCTGGCGCTCTCTCTCCCCATGTATTGTCAAGCTCACTCGACCACATAAACAGAACACAACAAAACAATGTCTAACCATGAAAATACACACATGGGGATGCATCTATCCACATAGGCACACTGCCATAGTATTGTGTGAGTCAGAATTTATGTTTTTGAGGGGAAACTTTTCTATGAGGATAAACAATTATTTTTAATTAACAGTTGCATAGTATACCTTTAAATCATTGTGTGGGTGACACTCTGCAGCCCCCAATACACTACTACTATAGAATGAGAGATGATTACTTTTAAAAGCCAAGAAAAAACAATGTTAATATCTGTTTTTCTACTTAAATAATGTCATAGTATATGCATAAACTGATATATATCCGCTCTGCTGTGCGATCTTCATTCATTTTTCCAAAGTATTTTCCAAGCTTTGGTGCTTCTGTGCAAGCGAGCGGAAACTGGGTTGCGAAAAGTATACACGTGTCCTGGTCGCTCCTCTAGCGCCTCCTCTGGTCGGGCCTGTTCGGGGGGAAGGGAAGTGGAGGCATAGCGTGATCCTCCCACATGCTACGACCTGCCGGTGAGACTCCTCGCTGTCAGGTGAAAAGAAGCGGCTGGTGACTGCACATGTATCGAAGGAAGTGTGCTAGCCTACGGCTCTCCCAAGATCACCAGAGTGGGTGGAGCAACATCCAGGGCAACAGGGGGAATTAGCAAATTCAATTGGGCAAAGTACAATGGGAGAAAAATTCTGAAAGAAAGTTATAGCATTGATTCACCCTCTGGTGTGTTCCTTCAATACGGTAGGCAATGGAGAGGAGGATCAACAGGACCAGTAAGCCAAATGCCGTCTGTCTTTGCTGCCAGAGCCTGGGTGCAGGAGAAGAAAGAAAGTGATGGAGGAAAGGGGGCAGAAGGACAGAAGAAGACAAGATTAGAAGTATGAGTGTGAAAGTGTTAGAAGAATAATTGGAGTGGCTTTAACTGGGTTTTTTACATACAATCCTCAAACTGTCCAAAAATCTTGTTCAATTACCATTTACTGGATTGAAAAAGGAGCTAATGAAATCATTGAATTAAGATTAAATGCTGAAACATATCTAAGTTCTATTAAACTACATGCTTTGACCGTTATCTTCACTTCAGTTATTTGTGAATATACTTTACTTAATATCTCAAAGCCAGAGATTATTTTGTTTTTGTAATAATAATAATAAATAAAATGCATAATGTACTGTGGTAATAATGATAATAATAACAACAACAATAACAACAACAACAACAACAATCATCATCATCATCATCATAATAATAGAAACTGGATCGTGTGTATGTTTATCATATACCGGTACTGGAAAACTGGTCCTTAAGTTTCTCACTTTGAGAATAATGGCTTGCCTATCTTCACAGGTTTGAACTGATCTCTCTAATGCTCTCTAGAACTATTTATGTGAATTCTCATGTGGAATGGTATTCCACTTTTATTGTGTACTA
This sequence comes from Poromitra crassiceps, assembly GCF_964638095.1. NCBI lineage: Eukaryota > Metazoa > Chordata > Actinopteri > Beryciformes > Melamphaidae > Poromitra > Poromitra crassiceps. The sequence goes on from NC_139623.1 coordinate 42,628,460, forward strand.
GTCCATATCCAGGGATGCACGCACCACAACTCTGCACAGACTTGCCAAAAGTGCTCTAAACATCTTAAATTTGGAAAAATTGAAAAATTGGCTTTGTCAGTCCCTGCCTATGTCCATGGGCAGTTTCAGATTGATTGGCCAACCCGTTGGGGAGATAAATGGAGACAGACAGACAGACACACAGACAGACAGACAGACAGACAGACAGACAGACAGCCAGGCAGGCAGGCAGACAGACAGACAGACAGACAGACAGACAGACAGACAGCCAGGCAGGTAGGCAGGCAGGCAGACAGACAGACAGACAGACAGACACACACACAGACAGGCAGACAGACAGACAGAGAGACAGACAGCCAGATAGCCAGGCAGGCAGGCAGGCAGACAGACAGACAGCCAGACAGACAGACAGACAGCCAGACAGCCAGGCAGGCAGGCAGGCAGGCAGGCAGACAGACAGACAGACAGACACACAGACAGGCAGACAGACACACACACAGACAGAGAGCCAGACAGCCAGGCAGGCAGGCAGGCAGACAGACAGGCAGACAGACACACACACAGACAGGCAGACAGACACACACACACAGACAGCCAGATAGCCAGGCAGGCAGACACACAGACAGACAGACAGACAGACAGACAGACAGACACACACACAGACAGGCAGGCAGACAGACAGACAGACAGACAGACAGACAGCCAGATAGCCAGGCAGGCAGGCAGGCAGACAGACAGCCAGACACAGACAGCCAGACAGCCAGGCAGGCAGACAGACAGACAGACACACACACAGACAGGCAGACAGACAGACAGCCAGATAGCCAGGCAGGCAGACAGACAGACAGACACACACACAGACAGGCAGACAGACAGACAGCCAGATAGCCAGGCAGGCAGGCAGGCACGCAGGCAGGCAGGCAGACAGACAGACATGCAGACAGGCAGGCAGACAGACAGACAGACAGACATGCAGACAGGCAGGCAGACAGACAGACGGGCAGACAGGCAGGCAGGCAGACAGACAGACAGGCAGACAGACAGACAGGCAGGCAGGCAGACAGACAGGCAGACACACAGACAGACAGACAGACAGGCAGACAGACAGGCAGACAGACAGACAGGCAGGCAGACAGACAGGCAGACAGACAGACAGACAGACAGACAGGCAGACAGGCAGACAGACAGACAGACAGACAGACAGGCAGACAGACAGACAGACAGACAGACAGGCAGAGCTAGTGGCTGAAAGTACAACAACTAGGGTAAGTAACCTGGCTACAGTGAAGATTTCACAGCTAAAAACAGGCTGGCCCTGTGGTAGTAAAAACAGCATGTGTTTTGAGGGTGGCTGAACACTGCTTGTGGTGCTTGTGGCTCACCACATCCTCTTGTAGTTTAGAAAATCAACATGTCGTCCTCACACAGCTCACCGCAGAGCAGAGGCCTCCCCGAGCGTACACCCTGACCTCCTCCTGGGCCCCTCTGTGTCAACAGACACTATTAGGTGAGTCTACAACATGTTGTGCAGCGCAGGGCCGGGAGCCTTCGTCATCAGAGAGAGCACTGACGTACTTCCGTGTGTGGGAGTGTGACAGGCCTAACATCATCAGTCAGCCAGGAATAAGCGGGTTAAGGTGCAAAAACAACAGAGTGCTGTGCTATGGCTGTGCCGTCACCTTGTCAGCTCAGAGCGGTAATAACGCAGCGCAATGGCAAACAGTGATAATCAAATCTGGTATTGTCTCTCCTAGGGTTGTCAAAAGTATCAATAGTATCAAAAAGTATCAATACTGAACATTTCAGATTCAGATTCAGATTCATTTATTAAGGACTGCACAACAAGTCGGCAGAATTTGCTTTCGGTACAGCAATTGTTAGCACATAAATATAGTGTCAGCATGAGACATTACAGTACATAGACAGACATATAACAACATAAATACAGAACATTCAACATATACATTGCTGGGGGTTTCAGGGGTGAGTGGAGTTTAGAAACCTGATGGCAGTGGGGAAAAAACTGTTGAATCGGATACAATACTCATTTGCAACAGGTATCGATAAGTATCAATACTAAAAGTTTGAACCAATACAATACTCATTTGCAACAGTTTTGATACCATCAGTGCTTTCTTTTAATGAAAAATCACAGATTTTCCCCTCCCTATCATTGGGTATCTATCTGTTGCTTCAACAAGCTAAACATGTTCTGATGGCTAGAGCAGGGCTACTCTGCTGTCTAAGTTCAAAGTTTGATCAGGCCTAGATTATGGAGAAGTCTGTGTCTGTCCGTCCATCTGTCTAACTTTATTTATGCCTCTTCCTCTTGATGTGTCATCGTCGTCATCCCCCCCTTCCCGTGGTATCGAAAATGGTATTGAGTATCGATTCCAGGAGTATCGATTCCTGGGTATCGGTATCGAAGTAGAAATGATAGTATCGTGACATCCCTAGTCTCTTCTAAGCTGAGTTAGAGGTTAGAGGCCAACAACTGAAGACTAAACTATGAGGGAGGAGACTTCTGGTTTGATAGCAGTGCAATGATCAAGGTCACCTTCTGTCTGGCATTTTGTGTTTGTGTGTGTGAGACAGAGAGAGAGTAGGGGTGTCACGATAATAGAATTTCTACTTCGATACCGATACCCAGGAAAATATCGATACTCAATACCATTTTCGATACCACATGATGACGACACATCAAAAATAAAGTTAGACAGATGGACGGACAGACGCACACTTCTCCATCATCTAGGCCCGATAAAACTTTGCACTGACAGCAGATTAGCCCTGCTCTAGCCATCAGCCTATCAGAACACGTTTAGCTCGTTGAAGCAACAGATACCCACCAATGATAGGGAGGGAAAAATCTGTGATTTTTCATTAAAGGAAAGCACTGCTGGTATCGAAACTGTTTGTATCATGTATTGTATCCATTTAAAAAATGTTGTATCAATACTATCGATACAGTACCTCTTTCAAAGAGTATTGTATCCATTTCTAAATTTCAGCATTGATACTTTTCGATAGTATCGATACTTTTGACAACCGAGAGATGAACTATGAAGCTATTTCTTCACAATCATTATCCTATTTTGTTGAAGAATGATATGAAGAACTACAGTGACACCTGTTACTTCAGATGTAAAAGTATACACACACACACACCAGATAAACACTGACTGCATATCTGTTCTAGACGAGTGTAGCTTTGGCATCATTAAGCACATAAAATGGTTGACAGGAAAATAAACGAAAAGAAGAAATAAAATGGACATTTAAAAGCATCACAACAAAACTTTAAAAAAAAGAGTATAAAAAGTGCAATAAGCAACAGGCGCAGCAGTTGCAGAAAGAGCTAAAACTTATAGAGGACTCATTGGGTTTGCATAGTAGCTGTCAGCAGTTAAAAGCGACAGTAAACATAAAAGTCTTTAGTCTATTTTTAAAAGTAAGTAAGGTTGGGGCAGATCTAAGGTCTTCAGGCAATTTGTTCCAGCTAGCAGAAGCACAGTGGGTAAATGCAGCCTTCCCGTGATTTGATTTGATCCTAGGGACAGTTAATAAGCTGGACCCTGTTGACCTAAGAGTTCTAGATGGTTCGTAGCGTGGGAGCAATTCAGCTATGTATTTTAGATAAGATAAGATAAGATAAGATAAGATAAGATAAGATAAGTAGTAGTAGTTCCTGTAGTTCCATCTCCGCCTTCACAAAAATCTATCCAAGGGTTTTAGAGCTCTAAAGAAATGTCCATCAAATATCTCCAGACAGCGTGTGCAACATAATGCAAGTGTTTTGTAGCCAAACGATTACCGTAAATTCCGGACTATAAGACGCACCGGTCTATAAGCCGCGGGACCAAAATTGACTATTTTTTTCTTCTATAAGCCGCACCGGTCTATAAGCCGCGGGTGTTTTGATGTTTAATTACCATATGAAAGGGTTCGTGCACAGAGAGGAATGTCGGGAAAGAGATGGCTGTTTGGGGAAGCTCCCATTTATTAACATTTCAACAAAACAAAACAAAAGTCAGGTCACTAATCCCCAGACAAAATCACACAACAATAGGCTATATGTGCAGCAAACCTGTAACCAGAGAAGTCAAGTCACTAATCCTCGTCTTCCTCTTCTTCCTGCGTACTGAAACCACCAAAGTCCTCATCTTCAGTGTCGGAAACGAACAGGTTCAGGGTGGCTTCGTCAACCACTCTCCTCTCTCCTTCATTGTCACTCAAAACCAACGAACTCCTCTTCGTCACTGTCGGCATCGAACAGCCTCTGAAGCCTCTGACGGCCCTCAGCGCCAGCTGTGGCGGCGTCATCCTCTTCATCCCGCAGCAGTCCAGCGTTTTGGAACCCGTTGGTGATTGTGGATGTTTTCACACTCCTATAATATTCCGTGCTGAGACAGTTCCTCCTGCTGCACCGTCCAACGCCTCACCATTGACTCATCGATGCCCAGGTTACGCGCGGCTGCTCTGTTTCCCTCTTTTAATGCGAGATTGACTGCTTTCAACTTGAAAGCTGCGTCGTGTGAATTTCTGCGTACCTTCCCCATGGTAAGTGAGAGTGTTGCTTCTACTGCTCGTTCTCATGCTGTCGAGAACGAGCAAAGCTTTTTTTTGGTGAAAGAATCCTCCAGGGCGCTTCTTGTTAACAGTCCGAGTGAGTGGCAGGTCGAACGTCAAAGGCACTTCATCCATATTTATGATCTGCTCCGGTTCGATGGAATATTCCTTGATCTTCCTTTGTGTGAATTCGCCGAAGTTTGTGATTTTCTCCTGGTAGTCGGGGGAGGGAGTTGATGGCCGAGTGGCCGTTTGCTTACCGTAATTACCATATGTAAGTGGTCACGCACAGAGGGGATTGTCGGGAAAGAGATGGCTGTTTGAGGAAGCTCCCATTTACCGTATTACCGTAACATTTCAACAAAACAACATAACACAACACCACCGTTGTTTATTTTTACAGTGCACACAGTGTCCGCGGTGTGGTGAAAAGAGGGCAAGAGAGGAAATTAAAACAGAAGTGGATTTATAGTTAGAAAGAGTGCTAAAAAAGAGAGATTTTATTTGTATTTTTTTTTTTTTTTCTGAAAAAATCCATAGATAAGACGCACCGTTATATAAGCCGCAGGGGCCAAAAAACGGGAAAAAAGCCGCGGCTTATAGTCCGGAATTTACGGTACACTTCTGGTCTGAAAGTCTAATAAAGTATATACTGCCCTCCTCAAGGAGTCGCAACCAAAAGTAGACAGCTAGCCAAACTCCATTCACAGAAGACACGAGAGTCAGGATATAAAATATTTATTGCAGACTCAGGTAGATGTGAAAACCGAGTGAAAAGACAATGCTCTCTATGGCACAACAACGAGGATGGCAGCAGATGAGTGTCCTGTGCTCTGGTAGGGCGTAAAGGTCTTGACTCGGGAAGTTACCTCACTTCAGACGAAGGCACTACCGCTCTTACTGTCACTAGCGGGCCATGTGACTTCAAACAACCAATGTGCATACAAACTACAGACCATGTGACCCCAAACAACCAGTGAGCATGCAAACATTCAAATTAGGCAACATCCATCCAGAAAGTGCTAGAACTTCACATGCAACAACCATCTAGAGGGCGCTAGAACCTCACCTCATCCAGAAGGTGCTAGAAACCCCTGTAAAATCAAACGCAATGCTATAGGTGGCGCCAGAAACCACACTAGAGAATATACCTGGAAGGCAGAACAAAGTATTTACCTGATTATTGCTTGGTTTTCGTACAAACTTCAGCACAGTTTCGACTGACATAGGGGGTGAGCAGTTAATAACAAAATTTTCACTGTACTGTACTGTATAACTATTTCTTCACTGACCATTGTATATATCGATTTCATTGCAAAATGACATGCTGTTCAATAAAGAGTCGTTTGTGTGCACATCCAACCCGTGACGTGACATGAAGTGGACATTATTATTAAGAGGGGGGAAACGGTTAAATCCACAGAACCCGGCCAGTGTGGGGGAGTGTGCATCTCACCTCCATAGCCACTCTTTGAGGGAATTGAGCAGCTCCAGGGTAAAGTAGTGCAATGTGAGCAGAGGTCTCTTCCATAACACCAGGGCCTCACGCTCCTCCCTGTCACGCTGCTTCCTCTCATCCACAGACAGCAGCACCGAGCCTGGCCACACAGCATGGACACACACACACACACACACACACACACACACACACACACACACACACACACACACACACACACACACACACACACACACACACACACACACACACACACACACACACACACACACACACACTTAAATAAACATTATGGGCAAATGATCATACTTGTTTCAAAATATGTTGCAATTGAAGAATCAGATGCAATAATTTTTATTTCAAGCACCATTCTGTGGATGCTGTACTCAGGGTTTTTCCTGCATATAGAGGAACTTTTGGTGGCCCAAAAATAGGTTTTAGATACTCCGGCCCACCAGGCCCGATCTGCCCCCAATGGCCTAATCCACTCCCCAAAGGCCTTGAGTTCAGGAAACCCCTGACTGAATATCAACTCAAAATCAAGCATTTTACTGTATCATTTTAGAGAATTTCAAAGTTAAAGTCCCACATTTGTATCTTCAAATTCATTCCTCCATAATTTCTGACAATGACTGATGTATTTGAGATCAGTAGGCTATACCACGAATCTTGTATAAGCAGATCCAGGATCTGTCCCTTGATCTGGTTTGGCTTAACCAGATAATTGCCATTCTAGTTAAGTCATACCACGAATGTAGTTCTCAACTCATTAAGTGGATCCAGGTTTTTCTAATCAAGTTGAGAGCGCGTGCACATGAAAATGCCCGTGCACAGGAGCTTGTGCCTGCAAAAGAGGCATGGTTTTTAACAACTAGCCAATCACAATGCAATATGGACTGCTCCAGCTTTTACAGCGCCAGACACGCCTATTTCCTCGTTCATTCAAAGCGCAAATCGTGATGCTTTACTATGTATGTCAGAATCAAAATCTGCGTTGGATATTATTAGTCTGTTCTCGAATGACTGTCTAAAGTTAATTTCTTTGAAGAGCAGTTTCTGCCTCCACGTATCTACAGCAGCTCAATTCACCCTCTCAATAAACTCAATAAAACCTGCATGTCTTTTTTGCGAGTGGAAGTAATGTGTAATCTATCTCAGTCTAAATTTCCCAAATCCGTAGGCGTTTTTAGACCATTTAGGCTCAATGAATAATAATGATCTCATGATGTGTTTGGTCGCACTGATGGAATCATTCCTATAAGCTTATAGGCTATCAATAAAAGAATAATGATAATAAAATTAAAAAAGGCTGCTGAACTGAATCGACACGGTACGTGCAGGCATATATTTCATCTAGGCTATAAAAAATAGCCTATTTTGTGGTCACATTATAGGCTATTGGCAGCAGAGTCGCATATCTCCATATTTCAGAAGGATATATGCTGGAAATATGAAGTTCAATCACATCATACAGGCCAAAAGCAACACAGTTACAGCTGCAAAATGCAGGAGTGGCCTAGATATGAATCATCTGTGTGCAGGCGATCCCATATTAAATTGCTTAGATGTAGTAGACTATTCAAGCATGTATGACCATGTCCAACCTAGTCTTGCTGGCCAGCCTCCTCTCCCTTCCGTCCGAGGAGTCTGGCGCCGCAGGTCTCCATAGTGGGATTGCGATGGGCGGCGCTTAGCGGCAGTGCCCTTGGAAAATAGTTTCAAACAATCCAACTTGCCGTTTTCAGCATGTAGCAACGAGCTAGCGTGTAGGTTTCTGCCGTTAGCTTGCTAGCTAGTTAGCGTTGTTGTTTACACTGAGGCGGCAGGGCACTATTTACAGCGACACACAGGGAGGAGGGAGCGGAAGCCGCTCTGATTGACATGGTCAGAGCCAATGACAGAGTTTGTAATAAGCCGGGAGTGGACATCCGGCTGCCACCGAAACAGTCGCTCCAATGGGAGAGCAGAGTAGAGCAGGGGAGGGTTTATCCCAGTTATGGAGACCTGCGGCGCCAGACTCCTCGGACGGAAGGGAGAGGAGGCTGGCCAGCGAGACTATGTCCAACCCAACGTCAGCCTCATCTCCATTGCGCACACGGCACCGTGCGCTTTGGAGACGTTTATGTAACCTTTTTATGCCGGTTTAGTGATATTTCTCCACTCACCGTTCAGCTGCAATCGATTGGCGGAGTCAAACGTATCTAGGCTACTTGGGAGCACAAAAACGAATATATAAAAACATATTCCAAAGTGGTAAGTAGGGCTTACAGTGTTTCCCACAGGATTTTGAGTATTTGTGGTGGGGGACCGCAGACCCCCTAGGGGGGTGCGGGCGCATGGTCCCCCGCGAGATTTTTTTAAACATTTTAAAGTAAAATGCATGAATTTGGTGTACTTTGAGAAAGCTTAAGAGCAAAATGAAAAGGCTAGATCTATGAAGAACATGTCATCATTACTGTGCTGTGGGTTTACAATGACAAACTAAATTTCTCCCTATCCACCTTATTTTTGAATGCCCCACTGTAAAAAATAATTGTGCGTACAAGGTCCGGTTTAACGTGACTATTGCTGCAGCTTGCCATTTCCTAATGTATTCTACTTGATTTGAAAAGATGGCTGCCTACACTCAGTCTCTTGTACCCTGGCTGAATTGAACATAACTTGGTCAATAAGTATGTAACATACAAAATAAAACAACCCGTAATATCTTAATTTTATGTAGAATGCAGAGGACATGTAACTGTTTAGTTAAACTTGCATTCCAGGAATATTGTGTTCTTAAGATGACGTTAGTGGCTCGAGTCTGTTTCGTCCTGAAACCCACACGCTTTGCGGTGGTGGTTTTAGCGTAACCTATGTGGGATTCGAGGCGTAAAGTATGTGCGTTTTAGCGTAACTTATGTGGGATTCGAGGCATAACCTATGTGGGGTTTGGCGTAACCTATGTGCGATTCGAAATAACGCATCCGAGATAGAAAACATTATGAATATAGCCACGTTATAAACAACAAACTAACGCCGGTGATCCGTATGGAAACAGTGTTACTCGAAATGGTTAATATTAGCCACAGCAGGCGATTACCCATGAATGCACTGCGCTCTTAAAGGGATATTTATCGACGAGATTTTTGCCAAGCTGGACCTGATTAGTGATTTGCTCCGTTCGCCCAGACGGGTGTCAAGCTGTCAGCAACAAGGCTGGGAGGATCACACCGGAAGAAGCACCCATCAGCAGATCAGGCAAAAATGGCCGCCAAAAATAAGGTGGATAGGTCAGGGATACTCAACTTGCTTTGCCACTTTCGTGAAATGATAGAAGGCGAGGGGCCAGTTAATAAACAAACAATATACATTTTTCTGTAGCGGATTGTAGGTTTTTGGGGTGTCAGCCGGAGTTTAGGCTGACAGTGTTGTGCACACCGGATAGTTAGGTTAAGTTAGTTAGGTTAACGCCGGGATTGCACTGGTTGCATTGCGTTGCGTTGCAGCTGTTCTCCGGTTTTGCTCCGTGCTCTGTGCTGCGCCAACACTAACCGGCTGCGTGCAGAGCACGTCACGGCTCTGCTCCGCCAGACAGCTAGAGTGACGAGACCCACAGGTTATCACGGTAAAATCGAGCGAGACAATTTGTATGTGGGATAAATACAACGACAAACAGGCAGAAGATCATTGTTCCCAACTGGAGAAGCAGAGGAGGGGTGGGCTTGCTTGGTGTTGTCCTTGTAAAAAGGATGTGTTGTGTCATATATTATTTTGTGGTTTTCCACTTCAATTATGAACTTTTCCTCATACATATTTGTCCTCTGGCTTGATATTGAATGCTGTAAACACCTCTGCCCTGTTGATTTCATGCCTGGCTCCGCCCAACTTGCTGCGGCTTTGCTCCGTCATCCGTGAAAAATAGAACCCTTGCGTATCTTTTTCGGAGAGCTCCGGATCGTCGGAGCTGGGACGGAGTAGACACGCAACGCAGCGGAGTAGGTGGGAGTTGACACAATGATTAGAGTGGAAACGTATCGGCTCCGATGCCGTACCGCAGCGCAGACGGACCGAACACGGACCTAGTGGAATGTAGGCGTAAGTACATACATAAGTGCCTGGGTAGCGAGCAGATGGCGGTATTTGACAATTTAGCAGCTAAATCATAGATTATTGAAAGATATTCCATATTCCAGACTGAAATGCTATAACAGAAGTATTGGCCAGAATGACATGAACATTTATTGGACACTTATTCAGCGGATATCTTGCATGTTGCGTTCAGGTGCACTGTGGCGGTCAAAATATTATTGTGGCGGCCCGCCACAAATTCCTTTATGTATGGGAAACACTGGCTTAATTTAAATGTAGCCTGCAACAAGTGCAAGGCTTCAGTCCTCGATTAATTCAACAGGAGCCATGTTTTTTTTCTTTTTTCTTTTTCTTTTTCATTTGAATGCAATGTATTTTTCATATGGGGACCATATGAATTGCGACTCGCTGTTTCCAGAGAGCTGATTGGTAAGAAGGTGGGTCTTTTATGGGTTTTGATCTTATCCTCTGAACTTAACCTGCTACAAACGAGGTTAGCCGTAGAGCATAAGTTGCTATGGTGATCTATCTCGGTAAGAAGTTAACTAGCGTTGTGGTACGGCAAACCTAGGGTTAAACCTGAAGTTACCTCGCTAAGCCACTAATCTTGCTTCGTGGTACAGGCCTCTGGACAACTCTGACTACACACCATCTCCAAATCAAGCTTTCTTTCTTTTTTTACTGTATCAATTTTTAGAGAATTTCAAAGTTCAAGTCTCACATGATGATCATGTTGAAATGACTTTATGTCATAAACTTGGGCTGCTGTGAAAACATATAGCTCCATAATTTCAATGACTCTATGACACTGACTGCGTTTACATGGACTTGAGTATCCCGGTTACTGTCGGGGTTTTGGAGTATCCGTTTTTGTGTTTGCGCATGTACTGTAAACATCATATCCCGGTTTCAGAAACCTGGATAAGCCCTTCTCCCGGTTTTGAGAAAGCCGGTTATGCTAGCTGGAGTACTCCGAAAGAACCCGGGATACTGCTGCATGTATACACCTTATCCTGCTTTCTGACCGCAGCAGACTACCTGCGCAGGCGCGGCTTCAGCCAAGTCTCACTTCTGGAGCGATGAGGAAATGGAGTTTTGCAGAGTTTTGTCTTTCGGTGATGAAATAATTAAATGCTTGGCAGCTTAGATAGGAGAAAGCATCGAAATGCTGCCCTATTCAAGTCTGTAGTATACAAACTACAGGACGAAGGTGTTGTGACTAAAATGAAACGGGGACAGACCAACGCAAACGGTGACGCAAACGGGGACAGACCACCGTGAAGATGGAATCCAAGGGAATCCCACACAGTCTTGGCCCAAAAAAGGTGAATGACGTCACATGTAGCCAATACAAGCGAAAATATAATAATAATAATAATAATGACGCCGGTTTGTATTGTAAAGATCACAGGCGCCTGTGCAAGTAGTATGCAGTAATCAGTAACCAGGATACTAGTACTACTTATCATGTATACAGGGATATGAATAAGCTGCTTTCTCTGTGTTCCATGTAAACGCCATATCCCGATCCCGAATATGATCAAAAGCAGGATAAGCCTCATAACCGGGATACTCAAGTCCATGTAAATGCAGTCCATGACTGATATCTTTGTGTTGAGGCTAACGCTGCCACTTACACAAAAGTCAAATTTACGCACGACAGTAAGCATGATCGGTAACTGTATTCTTTCATATTCTTATAGCAATTCTTATAGTACAATGTTGCTCAGTCAGTGCTAAGTTATATTTACCCGTCAGCTGTCCGTTGTGATGTTCCTTGGCCCCTAGACGCCTGTGAGGTAGATGGCCTTCTGTCCCACTCTCTGCCATCATCAACTAGGAAGGAGGGCTGCTGAGAGAAGAGACAGGCTTTCAACAACACACTGCACACACTCTCCACAGGCACACACACCGCTCACCAACACATCAACTGACACAAGCCCAACACACACACACACACACACACACACACACACACACACACACACACACACACACACACACACACCTACCACTCGCTCACCAACACATCAACTGACACAAGCCCAACACACACACACACACACACACACACACACACACCTACCGCTCGCTCACCAACACATCAACTGACACAAGCCCAACACACACACACACACGCGCACACACACACACACACACACACCCACCGCTCGCTCACCAACACATCAACTGACACAAGCCCAACACACACACACACACACACACACACACACACACACCTACCGCTCGCTCACCAACACATCAACTGACACAAGCCCAACACACACACACACACGCGCACACACACACACACACACACACACACACACACCCACCGCTCGCTCACCAACACATCAACTGACACAAGCCCAACACACACGCACGCACACGCACACACACGCACGCGCACACACACACACGCACGCGCACACACACCCACCGCTCGCTCACCAACACATCAACTGACACAAGCCCACCACACACACACACACACACACACACACACACACACACACACACCCACCGCTCAGCGCTCACCAACACATAAACTGACACAAGCCCAACACACACACACACACACACACACACACACACACACACACACACACACACACACACACACACACACTCAAACACATACATATAAACTCACAGACAGGGTTGGTTACGGGGAGTAACGGAATACATGTATTTAAAATACTGTTGGTCTTTAAAAATAGATTACTTTAAATGATGACGTTGTTTTGTTTTACATGCACTGAAATTCATGAGACACACATTTCCCATAAACAGATTTAAAAAAATGTGCAACAATTTGTGCACGCGCCGTACAGCTGCCACACACGACAAGAGAATGACAATGTTGCGCGCTCCCGTGTTTGAGTACATTCATAGTGACCCAGACAAATGGGCTTAGCAAGACGATTTTGAAGTATTCCCAAAAGTAATCTTAATTTGATTAATCTAATGGAATACGTTACAAATGACATTGTAGGGCATGTATTCAGTCATAGTAGTGGAATAGGTTTGAACACTGCACGGAGAGCGGCCGGCGGCTAGTCAAGTGGTGCCCTAGTGCTGCTGGTGCTGCACATTACTAGTAACCCAATCAGGGGTGACTAGTACGTGCATGAACTACATGAACTGATGATGCCCGCCTCTGCACTCTGCCTGCCACCGGCCGGGCCTGCCAGTCTGTTGACTGCCTGCCCCACTACTTAAATTAGCCTCAATGCTGACACCAGGGGCACATTCGAGGCTTGGTCATTTTCCTATCTATATATAATGTAATATATATATATACGTATATATATATATATATATATATATATATATATATATATATATATATATATATATATATATATACGCTCAGGTGGAAGTCCACCTGCCTTGGTGGCGAGGAGAGTTACACAGTGGAAGGAACCGGTATTATAAAGAAGGAGTGAAATAGATATGGACAGCATATGGCAGTGATTCTCAACCCTTTTCATATCATATCCATTTAATGAGATGTTGTCTCTCGAACCCAAATTTGAGAATATTTGCATTGTTAGGTATGATTTTGTCCAGAATTCCATGACTGTCTGTATTGTAGGTCAAAAGATAAGATAACAGAGAAACTATGATCAAAAACAATCATTCTTTTGCACCAGCCTCTATGGACTCCAGATACAAAAGATGGTCTCAAAATGGAATAACAGCACTCTGTGGAATAGTGGTGAACGGGGAAATAGATAGCTTCCAAAACCTGTACCAGAAATATGACTTAGACCCCAAATCAGACTTTTTTAGATACCTTCAGCTTCGCAGTTACTTCTGGACTAACATTAAAGATGCAAACACCGGGGAAGTGTCAATGATAACCAGAGTATTCATGGATGCTTATAACTCAGCGAGTAGTAAGGGTATCATAAGTAAATTATATCATGGTATTCAGTCTCTGAATAAACACTCTACAGAGTACATAAAGCAAAGGTGGGAAAGGGAAATGCAAACAGACATAACAGAAATCATGTGGAGCAATGTCTGGGAAACTCAAACCACTTCCACAAACTCTTTGACATGGAGAGACTTTTGTTGGAAGAATATAATTAGCTTTTTTATCACTCCAAAACAGAAATCTAGACAAATGGGGACTCCACTGCCCTGTTGGAGATGTGGGGCAATAATGGTGGACCATGCCCACATATTTTGGTCTTGTCCTGACATTGGGCTATTCTGGAAGGGGGTGTTGAGGATAATCTCTGACACGTTGGGCTATGATGTTTGCTTTTCTTTTCCCACCTTATACCTCGGACTAGTTTCTGAGGATACTGAAAGAAATGATCTATATCTCCTGAAGATATTTCTGGCAGCTAGCAAGAAGGCCATCACAAAATGCTGGCTTCAGAAGCACCGCCCCCCGGTGGATATGTTTATAAACATTGTAGAACAACTGCACAGAATGGAGCAACTAACTTTTAGTCTGAGGTTACAAAAAGAAAAAGGGGAATCACTCTGGTACAAATGGACAGTTTTCCTAACTCATAGAGCGGAGATGTCTGGGCCCTCTTGAGTGGGGGACAGAACGGACGATGTGGATTATCAGCCTCTTCACTGTTTCTGCCTGGAGCCTGTCTGTGGACTGTTCTAAGACAAAGGTTGCCAGGGACGTCTTGCCGGCCCCTGGGCCAGACGTTGGACAAGCCTGTTAAGTGAAATGACTCTTGCCAGTACCCCGTTTTACATTTACTTTTTTCTTTTTGTCAAATTGTATTGTACAAAGTGATGTGCTGTGTATATTGTGACCTCTCCTGACCTCCTGTTACATGTCTGTTACATATCTTTGCAAAAATGATGTAAAAATAAAAGTATAAAAAAAAAAAAAAACAATCATTCTTCTACATTGTCTAATTGTGGTCACTTCATGCCAATGAAGTAATGCTTTAACAATTCATGAATTTGCTGGGGACCCCCTGCAACTGCCTCAAGGACCACCCACCCCCTTGTGGTCCCCCGGACCCCACGTTGGGAACCACTGGCATATGGCAATGCTCACTCACTGTAATAAGATCTTACTTTTTTGGCTTTAGAACGTAAAATCATGCACTTTATTTCTTTGCATTTTGATTGTCTTATCATAATTATCACACAATACAGAAAATGCATGAGGCTGGTATGCCGAGACACGAGAGAGCGATACACACACCAGCACACGCGTGCGCTGTTCGTACACATACGCACTAAACATACAGCAGGCTCTGTGCATGTGCAGAGCGCGTCTCACTACAGAGCCGTGGGTCCCTCAGGAATCTGTCAGTGAGCAGTGAGATGGGGACTCTGACACGGAGGTATGCAGCTCGCCATCTGGTGGAATTGTCAGTGTGTGTCTCACACACACACACACACACACACACACACACACACACACACACACACACACACACACACACACACACACACACACACACACACACACACACACACACACACACACACACACACACACACACACACACACACACACACACACACACACACACACACACACACACACACACACAGAGCCTAATCCGTCTATCCTGTGCCCTAGCTCTGGGCCTCTGGCTCCAGTTTCCATACATCCAGGCCTGCAGACACAGCACAGCACTGACTTTACAAGAGCGCATCATGGCTCTTTAGAACCTTTAGGAATTTACTAGATATATTCTGAGGCCGGCGAGGGGAAGCTGGCTCCGTGCCTCCTCTCCCTTTGTGAGAACCGATAGCCACTTGAAAGGCAAGTGATGACTTGGAAGAGATCCAGATTGTAATAGAAGCGACATTTTCAAAATTTGTATCTGGCCAAAGTGGGCTAGGGATGTGAAAAGGTTGAAGACCACACTGGTTAGATACACTCAGGTGTCAAGTGTTTTCCCCAAGGGCGCACCGATGCATGCGCATGCATGCACGCACGCACGCACACACACACAGATAAACACACACACACACACACACATACAGTCAGAAGCATGCATGCACGCAGGCATACAGATAAACACACACAGACACACACACACAGTCAGAAGCATGCATGCACGCACACAGATAAACACACACACACACACACACACACACACACACACACACTGTCAGAAGCACTGAACAATGAGGTTATGAGAATATGAGCAAACTGATTTGTGCAACTTAGTGACACTCACTTGCAGGAAAACAAAAAGCTCTACTCAGACAATTAGGCTCAACTGCAAAGCATTTGGAGAGTTGCTCTAGCTCTTCTCTGGGAATAATCCATCCACATCCATTGGACTAATAAACGGACTCTGATACCCCCCCCCCCCAGCACCACCCACCCAACCCCTCCCCTAGCCCAATCTTGTGATGTGTTGACGTTGCCAATAATTGTTGTTGTCTTGTCTTGTGCTGCTGTCTTGTCTGATGCTCTTGATGTCCTTTTTGCCAACGACCATGATGTACAAACCAATTTTCCTAACGGACAAATAAAATACTTCATTCATTTAATAGCCTCAGTCAGAACTGATACTCCTTTCGTTTCTCATATCGGAGTCTCAGACAACCCCCCGCAAATTCCACTGCTGGCTCCATTTTAAAAGGCCCTACTTTCTCATACATGTAGCAACTAGAACGACCGAACCGCGGATATATGCCTCCGCCAACATGTGAGCAGTCGACATCCATGTCTGTCCAGACTTTGACGTTTGAGCCAAATGTGAAGAAATTCCGTCAAGGCGTTACTAAGATATTGGCCCTATCTGATTCTCAAGTGAACGAGCTTTATAGGTGGCATTTCTAGGTAAGAAGTTGTAATTAGGCTGTCTGAAACCAGTTTGATACATAAGTTCACTGAATTTGCAACCTT
The DNA here is from genome assembly GCF_964638095.1 of Poromitra crassiceps. Classification (NCBI taxonomy): domain Eukaryota; kingdom Metazoa; phylum Chordata; class Actinopteri; order Beryciformes; family Melamphaidae; genus Poromitra; species Poromitra crassiceps. The sequence continues at coordinate 42,645,418 of NC_139623.1, forward strand.
TCTAGGTACCTGGTTATGGATAATTTTCGAGGAACCATACCATGCACACTTTGGTGGGTTAGGGTATCCCATGATACCTTGTGACCCTTACAACCGACGAAGAAGAACGAAGCGAGCCCCTAATGGCGATGCCCACAAAGCCGACCGCATCAGAAAAAAGTGAAACAACGTTGGCTAAATAACAAACATATTTCACTTTCTTTTTTTGTTTTTATTCTAGGATAGTCAATAACGTCAGCCTTTACTTAAATGTAGTGCAGTCAGATGTTTGTACAGTGTCAGGAAAGTCACTTTTGAACAATAGTAGGAAGCATCTTACCTGACGGTGTTCTGGACAGCAGCCAGCTAGTTAGGTTGCTAATATAACTAACGTTAGAGAACTCGCTCCGCCCGCCCCAAAGCAGGACTACACAGCCAGGATGATAGCAGTATTGCAAACCTTCAAGTGTAAGTGGAGTTCGTTTTAACTGTGCTTTATTAAATGATAAGCTGTCATTACTTCCCATTTGTAGCGTTTGTAACATTTTCGTTCGCTGGGTTTTACGCTTTTAATTTGAAGGCGGAAAGGGGAAATGGTGTATTCATAGATTGAATTGACACTGGTCTGTCAATCCTATCAGTTCATATGCACCATTTCCGTTTTTCGCCTTCAAATTAAAAGTGTTGTGAAGCCTCGACCTTTCTGGATTATAAAAGTAGTATAACGTTAGAGAAAACAGCCCCCAGCCATGCCGTTTTATACAAATTTATTGCCAAATGCTTTGGGATTCAACTTGATCAATCTTGGTCAGAAGAAATCTTGTATATTCAATGGAAACAGCACCAGTGCGACCTGTCGCATGCAATGCTACCTTCAAGCATGAGGACGTCTGAAACTAATTATTTTTCATCCACCTATATTAAAATTAGTTACCTAATTAATCAAGTATCTAGTTAGGTAGCTAGTAGGGGTGCACCGATCACGTTTTTTGCCACCGATCACCGATTGCCGATCACCTATGAGAAATATCTGCCCAACCGATCATCGACCGATCACTGATTACCGATCACCGATCACCGATATATATATATATATATTTATTTATTTTGTAAGCAGCTATAGCAGTCTATTATAGAACAGTTTCCATTTTACATATGGGCCTACATTTCATGCATCAAATTGAAAGTGCAGCACATTTTCTTTTTTTTCTACATCAATATTTTATATTTTGTAGGCTAAAGGAAACCGCCAACATGATTTTTTGTGTGTGAGATAATTGGAGCACAAGACTGTGTTGAACTAAATGGCTAGTAGTAGTCCAGTTCCCTCAGTTCAGTTTCCACTTCGGGATTTCCATGTTACCAGTTCAATGCAGTTCAGTTCACGCAACAAAAATACTCAATTTTCCAGGATTTCCCTGTTACACAAGAAAAATAACTTCGACCCAAGTTAACTATTTTATCGATTAAGCTAAAGCGGCTAAAGCTAACCGGAGCTATTAACGTTAGGAGGATACACGCTAGGGATGGGCATCGAATTTCGAATTTTCGAATAATCGTTGTTATTATCAAGGTCGACTTTTATTATTGAAATTCGAAATTCAAAAAAAAAAAAAAAAAAAAAAAAAACATTTTTTTTTTTTTTTGAGTGAAATGTTGCATTGTCTCCCCTGATTCTAAGTATAGTCAAATCGCTTGGTTTGAGCAAGTAAAACAATTTTTATAAGCATTTTAAGCAAGGTTTATGGAAAAATGAATGGCGGATGAAATCCCATGAAGAGGGAGAGGGGGTGACTTTGGCACCCCTTTGGCACTCAGACCTGAGCCTACTAAATATTTAATGAACCACTCATGATTGTCAAAACTGTTTTTTATTTTCGAAAATGTCAATGTCATGTAACATGTTCTTTACTTCAGTGGTGCAATGCTTGTTTGAGCTAAAAATCCACAGCAGAAGCTTTTTATATTAATTAATAAAGCCGTAGACTTAGAATCAGGGGAGACAATGCAACATTTCACTCACAAAAAAAAAAAAAAAAAAATTACATTTTTTTTTTTTTTACATTTTTTATTTTATTTTCGAATTTCGAATTAAATTTGAATTTGGCCAGCGAATTTCGAATAGTGTTTTTGCTAGAAATGCCCATCCCTAATACACGCAAATATGGATGAAACACGGACTTTACAGCATGCAAATGCCTCGGTAGGCGGGAGGACTGGAGGTAACTTCTCTCTGCTGAGTCTGCTCTAATCACCAGCTGATTTGTGTGATTCAAAGATGCAAGGGGTGTGTTGACAGTCTGGTGTGGTGTGTGGAGGTGAGTACACTGACGAAAGCAAAGCGTGTGCTTTGCAACACAACGATATAAACGTTAGAGCACAATATGAAAGTTAAACGATAGACATTGAAGACATGAAAATGGGCTGCCTCATGTTTCTCACGTGCAGCATGATCGGCTATGCGATCGGCGACAATAAAGAAATATCTGCAGCAGCAGATCACATATTTGAGGTAAAAATCGGCCGATACAGATTGCGTGCCGATCGATCGGTGCACCCCTAGTAGCTAGGTGATAGGAGCTCACTTGAGTTACAGACAGACCCATTGTGTTAACAAGTTTGAAGATGACGTTCGTGAGGTCACAGTCACCTTGACCTTTGACCACCAAAATGTAATCAGTTCATCTTTGAGTCCAAGTGGACGTGTGAGCCAAATGTGATGTAATTCTGTCAAGGCGTTCCTGAGATATCACGTTAACGAGCTAGAAAAATGGTGCTCGTGAGGTCACAGTGACCTTGAACTTTGACCTTTGACCACCAAAATCTAATCAGTTCATCCTTGAATCCAAGTGGACGTGTGAGCCAAATGTGATGTAATTCTGTCAAGGCGTTCCTGAGATATCACGTTAACGAGCTAGAAAAATGGTGCTCGTGAGGTCACAGTGACCTTCAACTTTGACCTTTGACCACCAAAATCTAATCAGTTCATCCTTGAATCCAAGTGGACGTGTGAGCCAAATGTGATGTAATTCTGTCAAGGCGTTCCTGAGATATCACGTTAACGAGCTAGAAAAATGGTGCTCGTGAGGTCACAGTGACCTTGAACTTTGACCTTTGACCACCAAAATCTAATTAGTTCATCCTTGAATCCAAGTGGACGTGTGAGCCAAATGTGATGTAATTCTGTCAAGGTGTTTCTGAGATATCACGTTAACAAGCTAGACAAATGGTGCCCGTGAGGTCACAGTGACCCCCTTGAGTCAAAATGGACGTTTGAGCCAAATTTGACGAAATTCCGTCAAGGCGTTCCTGAGATATCGCGTTAACAAGCTTGCGGACGGCACGGTGACTCAGTGGTTAACACTGTTGCCTCACAGCAAGAAGGTCCCGGGTTCGAATCCCGGTCCGTCCCAGGTCCTTTCTGTGTGGAGTTTGCATGTTCTCCCCGTGTTCGTGTGGGTTTTCTCCGGGTGCTCCGGTTTCCTCCCACCATCAAAGACATGTATGTTTGGGTTCATACTCCTGTCAATGCCCCTGACCAAGGCACTGGCAAAAATAACTGGAGTTGGTCCCCGGGCGCTGCACTGTGGCTGCCCACCGCTCCTAGTTCTAGGAAGGTTCCTAGTAGAGGATGGGTCAAATGCAGAGGATGAATTTCCCCACGGGGATAAATAAAGGATAACTTAACTAACTAATCAGTTCATCCTTGAGTCCAAGTCAGGGGTGGCCAAACTTTTTTGGTTGTGGGCTGCATACAGAAAAATATAAGGAGTCGCGGGCCAAAAAATATTAAGCACGGCAGTTTTTGCGGCAAAAAAACTGGACCAGAAAACCCTTGTGCCATCAAAAATTTAATTTCTACCTAAATAAATATATGACACATAGTTTATTGATGTGCTCACCTATTACAATGGGTATTTCTGTATGTTTTCAAATTTTCTTTTCCTGTGCCAACAGGACAGAAATCATTTAACATAACATTAGTATTAAACATTCATTCAGTATTAAAAAATGTTTAAAAATAAATAAACCAGGTCAGGGTACTCAAGTATAATCCATTTTCAATGGTTTTACATTGAAAAAACTAAATGGGGGGAATTAGTTTTATCGTTTTCGTTTTCCGTTTTAAACTTTAAAACAGAAAAACTGAAAAAGTTTTTAGCAAAAAAAAAAAAAAAAAAAAAAAGTAAATTCATGGCGGGCCACTTAAAAACGGGCGGCGGGCCGCAGTTGGCCCGCGGGCCGTAGTTTGGCCACCGCTGGTCCAAGTGGACATTTGAGGCAAATTTGACGAAATTCTGTCAAGGCGTTCCTGAGATATCGCGTTAACGAACTTCGGACGGACGGACAACCCGAAAGCTGAAACCATAATGCCATTAGCCTATGGCGGGGGCATAACAAAACAGTAGGTGAAAACCCAAGGTTGCTGTCAGTCGAAACGGGCTATTCGTGTTCTTGAATGTTGCATTTTTTCAAAGCCAAGGGGTTTTGGTCATGCCCGAGCCTGTCATTTCTGTTTTCCCGGATGTGTAATTACAGGTTTCCACCCATAGCCACAGTAGAGAGGGTGCTGTTCCCCGCTGGGAAGTGGAAGAACGACAACAGCCATTTTCAACTGAAAAGACAGGCGGAGACAGGCATAGACATGACAAAAACCCCTAGATACTGTAAATTATGCAACATTCAAGAACACGAATAGCCCGTTTCGACTGACAACAACCTTGGGTTTAACTACTGTTTTATTGCTACATGTATGAGAAAGTAGGGCCTTTTAAAATGGAGCCAGCAGTGGAATTCGCGGGGGGTTATCTGAGACTCCGATATGAGAGAAACGAAAGAGGAGTAGCTATCAGTTCTGAGGCTAAGGGAACAACAGAAAGGCTCTATGACTATCGCACAATTGTTACCTTGATGTGCGCATGCTCAACAAAGTAAGCAATGACAGTGCCCATACTTCCTGCACAGTGGCATTTAATACTTCCTGCACAGTGCCCATACTTCCTGCACAGTGGCATTTAATACTTCCTGCACAGTGCCCATACTTCCTGCACAGTGGCATTTAATACTTCCTGCACAGTGGCATTTAATACTTCCTGCACAGTGCCCATACTTCCTGCAGTGCCCATACTTCCTGCACAGTGCCCATACTTCCTGCACAGTGCCCATACTTCCTGCACAGTGCCCATACTTCCTGCACAGTGCCCATACTTCCTGCACAGTGGCATTTAATACTTCCTGCACAGTGCCCATACTTCCTGCACAGTGGCATTTAATACTTCCTGCACAGTGCCCATACTTCCTGCACAGTGCCCATACTTCCTGCACAGTGCCTATACTTCCTGCACAGTGCCCATACTTCCTGCACAGTGGCATTTAATACTTCCTGCACAGTGCCCATACTTCCTGCACAGTGGCATTTAATACTTCCTGCACAGTGCCCATACTTCCTGCACAGTGGCATTTAATACTTCCTGCACAGTGCCCATACTTCCTGCACAGTGGCATTTAATACTTCCTGCACAGTGCCCATACTTCCTGCACAGTGGCATTTAATACTTCCTATTGTTTTCCTTTAGCACAGAGGAAAACAACATAGTGCAACAAAAGAGCAAAACAAAAGTGCGTCAGTGTCTAATATCCTGTTTCCCGTCATCATGATGGACATTGTAGGTGTCAAATGGAATTTAGTGCAAAACAGGCATCATCAACAACACCTACAAGTCTGTCCTTTACAATGATCAACAGCTGATTCACTCATTTTAATGTATTACTCTATAGAATAAGCATCTAGTAATAGTGCCATAACAACAGCATGGCTTGTGGTGGATACAGACATGCACAGTCAAGCGCTCTCCAGGACTCGATTGCGCAATCGCTTCGTCTAAAAACAACAGACTACATCAGACCTGTTGAGTAGCAGCTAACCTCGTGCTGGGAACAATAAGAAACTCAGCACAAGGCAAATAAACGGTAGGATGAGAAATTTAATGAGTCACAACAAACACTCAACTGCCAAGCAAACAGCACCCCAGGTGCACTGGAGAGAGATTAGTAGAAGTTCATGTAGAAGGAGTCAAACGGAAGTCAACTCACCGTTCAGCTGGAGTTTAATCCACAGCGTGCTCTGCTGCTCTGCTGCTGCGCTCAGATCAAACCCTGCGGGAGCCCCAGTGGCAATGTAGGGCAAAAGTACGCTACCCGTGAACTGCATCATAACTTGAGTGTGGGGTGTGGTGATGGAGGGGGCCAGTGAGGGATAGCGCACTGAGAGAGGGCTGTCGGGGGAGGGGAGGGCAGACTGACAGAGAGACATGTGGACAGACGTATTAGGGAAATGAGAGAGAGCGAGAGAGAGAGAGAGAGAGAGAGAGAGAGAGAGAGAGAGGGGGGGGGGGGGTCTAATCACTTGCCTGCTAGAATCTCCAGAGAACCAGTCTCATTATAAAAAAGAAATCTATAAATAAGTGGATCATTTTCCTGGAGCGCACTTCTAACGCGTCTCAGTCCTCAGTAGGTTTCACGTAGAAAGTCAGCGGCATTGGGGCAAAGAAAACTCTGCTTGTTCCAAAAGTGAGAGATACCCTGCTGGGACATCACGTTTTCCAGGTCAGAACTAGAGACTGAGGACTTCAACTATATTCCTGTGAGTTTGACTTTATCAGTGGGTAAAACAAGAAGAGGCTTTGAAGTGGGGCTTGAGAAAAGTAGGCTATTTCAGAACACATTTGGGCCATGTTGCTTCATTCCACCAAGACCCTATTTCTAGAACTGTTTTCTGATAGGTGTGTGAGGTGCTGATCTCAGGATGACACATTGTCTTTTGTATCATTTCTCTATCGTCTGAGGGAGGCCATTCATTACTGCTGGTAGAAAGATTCTTCAGCAAGTGGAAAACTCACACATCCAAAAAGGTGTGTGCAGGCAGGTGCAGAACGCAGTAGACTCAGCAATGAAAACACCTTGTTAGAAGAAAGTCCAGTTTGACTGGAACTTCACAATTTAAAAATGTATTGCATTGCGAGTAGAATCAAGGCAAAGTGACAGGTAGGCTACAAAGTTGGCAAAAGTACAGTTATCAAAGATGGCAATTTTAACAAAATATAAACATTGTGCAGCAGAAATAGAGTATTAACAAGTTATATTCACAGGTTATATGCATGAATTGCATTGTATTGCACGTGCTAACTGTATAGGGAGGTGGAAGGTGCGACAGCAGTGCAGGAGCACAGTGCATTGTGTGTGCGTGTGCGTGTGCGTGTGCGTCTGTCTGTGAGTGGCAAAGTACGGGGAGCAGATTGGTAGTCTCAGAGTCATTGGGGGTCAGGGAGCTTGTTTGTGAGCCTCACAGCCATGATGGGGTAGAAACTGTGCAGGTAGGTAGCGCAGCCTGACCTCCAACTGGATACGACGTCGTTTGTACAAGCAGCTGAACACGACCTGACATCACATTTCAACTTTGAGTGTCCTCTAGCGGTCGTGTGAATAAAGAGCCCAGTCTCAGAGGTTGGTGAAAATATAACCTCGAGGCATGCGGGATTTGAACCTGGGGCCGCTGGCCTGACAGCCGCCTGTTATAACCACTCAGCTACCGGTTCGTTGCTGTCTGTACTCCTAGCCCTGTCAGAACTCTTTCGGCTAGACCCTAGAAAGAGTCCCGTCTCCCTACCTAGACTTGCCTGCGAATTTGGCCCCCAAGCTGTCTAAATCAGCGATACGGACGTATTTACAAGTGTCACAGAAACATTTCAAAGCCACCTACTTGAGAAGAAGGGTTCATTGCTTCTCGACGTAGCGGTTAGAAAGCTCGACGCTGCTCATAAATGCCTCTTTTCATCCAAAGTCTGTGCTGGTGATATTATTTTTTCCGGGTTAGAGCCCAGCCATCACAGCGCTCAACAGCGCCACTCTGGTCGAAAGCTCGGTCAAAAATATCACCAGCACAGACTTCGGATGAAAAGAGGCATTTATAAGCAGCGTTGAGCATTTTTCGTCATAGTTTTCGTCGACGAAATTAAAACTACAAGGCACGTGAATGCAGCATTTCTCATAGGCTAACCGTAGCCTACTCCATCAGGGTTGTAAAACAGTGGATAAATAGTTTTGAGCATCACACAACCAGCACGAAACTACCCGTTTCACTTCAGAAGTTGATCCATTCGGTCTGAAAACATTTGGAAAGTCTAGAAGAGCCAAACGACTGAATTATTTATTCCCATTCAAGTTAGCACCGGGTGGAAGTTTCTGGTGTGCACTGCGCATGCTCCAGGCCATTTTAAAACTCTGGTATGTGGAACACAGAGAGTTATGTGGTGCTGATAGGCTTAGGGCCTGTGTCCACCTACAGTAGCGTCTTTTCCTCAGGTCCAGCATCTTTTTTCAGTTGTTTCCAATGGGGGGAGAGCGTATGCGGGCGCACACTGACGTCTAGAGAAAATGCGCTGCGCCCAGCGTCTATTGTCACAGCGCTCCAGCGTTTTGTGCGCCCGACTCCCAGCGCTTCCAGCTGAAAATAATTTAACTTTTCAGAAAGACGCTTGTGTCGGGTGCTCCTTTTCTGGCAACTAATCATATGGAGAAACTATCACAACAGAGACAGACAGGCTCAATTGTGGGAGCAGATTGGCTAGACACTTAATATTTCTGGTGAGTGTTGTGCTTACTGCTTTTAATAACGTAGCCTACCTGTGTTGTTAGCTTGCTAGCTGTCAGCTAGTCTCTTAGAACAGACGAGTTGGCTTCCGCAATTTTCAAATGCTTCCGCCATACCGTCTGTACTTCGTGGGGGAGAATCATGCACCAACCGGAATGGGAAGTAGAAAGGCGGGTTTTCCGCTCATTAGTCCAATCAGAATCGCAGAAAGGCGGGTCTTCCGCTCATTAGTCTAATCAAAATCCAATATGCCGCATTTTTCGTGGACACACGTGTCGTGATTGGTCGGATTCCGTCGAACTTCTTTCCTGTCTGAAGGTTTTTTTCCCAACTTCCTTGTGCATGTTCTGGGGGTGTAATGTACAGACTGTGTATAGCTGCATTTGCCGGATGTAGATGAGACAGTCTGTTTTAAGAGACTAGCTGTCAGCTATCAAGCTACTACCGCACTGAACTAACGTTAGTTTCAGACTGCTAACGCTTCCTTGTATATTGTGCGCTGGGATCAGCGCTCCCCAGCGCACTCCCAGCGTTTAACAGTCGGAAAAAGACGCTAGATGGACACAGGCCCTTAATCAGCATTTTGGGAACTCGTTTGGCAATTGCCTGAATGTAACAGACGTTCATTTATTGTTAGATGATGTCATACCTACATCTCCCCATGAATACGAACTGTTAGATGATGTCATGACTACATCACTATCTGACTACGTCACTGGACGCTGTTAGGATGTCATCATTGGGATGTCGACAGTGATGATGTCATAAGTCGTAATCCCCTGTCATCTTTGATGGTCTCACTGATGATGTCATAACACAAGGTGATGTCATATTCGGGACCTATAAAGGTTTGCTCTGCAAGTCCTCTGCAGTTGTCCATAGATTCATCTCACGGCAACCTTCTGCAACAGTTCCCATCTTCGAACCTTGCAGACTCAGCTATCAAGTGCTACAGCGTTCCTAGTTATCAAGACTTCAGTTTACCAAGTGTGGCTTGGACATCAAGTATCTGCACATAAATCCACCAGTCTCATGGTATGCCTAACATTTAAAGTTACGCACTAAACTAGAGCTTAAAGTACAAGATATTAAGGATCGTATGATGTATCGAAATTCAAGATATCGCAATACAAATTTGTGGCAATACTAAATGTGGGGCAGAAAAACTGAAATCGCTATAGGAGGGATCAGGATGTTGGTAAACAAATGGCTTCAACAGACTTCTGGGGGAAACTTCCGTTGGTTTTAAACAGCAGTTCAATATGAAACCATGGCCTCTTTGAACTCTAACTGCTGCTTCATACTTTAAGCTAGACACTCCATTTAAACTTTAAACGAGTCACCACTTGTAGGACTCTTATCACCTTAATTGAGCTTTAATTTATCTTTTGGGCTGTTTGAGAAATTGCATTTTAAGTTTTATGCTTTTTTCAGCCTTTATAATGGGACCTATGGAGCCATGCAGCAAGAGAATAGCTTGCACAGCTCCAGGTCTTAAGCAGCTCAATCGGTGCAGGTTGCTCGAGTGCTGTTGCCTACCTCTGTACCTATGGAGCCAGCCTTGAGTGTGTCTCACTCTCACTAGCAGGCTGTACTATACTTCTTACTAAATCCACACAAAACTGACAGTTCACACAACTGTAACACTACATACATAATATATTATACATCAGAGCAGTGTAGGAAATTTAAAAAATATGTTGTCTAAAAACTGGGGGCATTTACAAAATGTTGGGGGCACTTACAAAAAATAGTAATTAGTGCATAACGTTGCAAAAAAGCAACCAGCTTCCAGGTGCTGAGTGTGTGTTGGAGATGGAAATGGAAATTCAAAAGAAAATTATAGAAATCTTGGGGAGAATTTTTGCCCCTGGATCATGGAGATTTCTTGGGGCACTTTTGCCCTTGGCCCTGGCTAAATTCCTACACTGCATCAGGTCCTTGAGTTACTTCTGCTAGCCTAACACTCACGAAGTCAAAATATAAGCGATGTGATGTATAGTTTTTCAGATATTGACGTTTGTTTTGACACAGCTTTTCAGCTTTATTCATACTCGATAACTGCTGCAGTGGCACCCGGAAGTGCTTTTTTGTCGCTGTGATGTCACTCTGATCGTCCTATATTAGCTCCATTTTATTCTGCTGTAGAAATCACAAATGAGACACTTGACCATCAACATTTCACAAGATCGCCATCCAAATTCTATTATTTTCATTTGTAATGACACTTTTAAATTGTTCACTCCAATCACTATGGCATTGGCATGGATAACATTCTGTGTTCAACATGGCCTCTGGTAGCAGAAGTCACAGCAGAGAAGTTAGACCAGTAACTCTGTCTGGAATATCATTTATGTGGGGAGAGGCTTCTAGATAAAAAGGAAGGAAGAAAGAAAGTGACTGTCAACTTGCAGAGTTGGACTCTGCAATAGACTGCAGGATAGGACAGAGTGATAGATGCTCCCTGGCAGTCAGAACAGCAGTGTGTATGTGAGGCCACAGATGGGTTAATGTCACCTGAGCAGCCACACGTTTGTTATTTCCAAAGGGCAAAACAAGACTTACTGCTACACCAAAAGGCTTTTGGCAAAAGCCACGTTTAACTCAACTTTTTAAATGAAGATTTCAAAAATAGCTTTTCGGGTGGCCTAGTGGTTGAGACACGACCTGGCTTCAACCCAGATTTAAGCCGCCATATTGGCGAACATCCACCCGGCTGAAGTGTCCTTGAGCAGAGAATTTCCCATTAAGCATCAATAAAGTGTCTCACTCCACGCACACTGTCATCAGCGTATCAGAAATATCAGAAACTCCACGCACCCTGTCATCAGCCTATCAGAAACTCCACGCACACTGTCATCAGCCTATCAGAAACTCCACTCACACTGTCATCAGCCTATCAGAAACTCCCACGCACACTGTCACCAGCCTATCAGAAACTCCCACGCACACTGACATCAGCCTATCAGAAACTCCCACGCACGCGCACACTGTCATCAGCCTATCAGAAACTCCACGCACACTGTCATCAGCCTATCAGAAACTCCACGCACACTGTCATCAGCCTATCAGAAACTCCACGCACACTGTCATCAGCCTATCAGAAACTCCACGCACACTGTCATCAGCCTATCAGAAACTCCACGCACACTGTCATCAGCCTATCAGAAACTCCACGCACACTGTCATCAGCCTATCAGAAACTCCACGCACACTGTCATCAGCCTATCAGAAACTCCACGCACACTGTCATCAGCCTATCAGAAACTCCACGCACACTGTCATCAGCCTATCAGAAGCAGCAGTCAAACTATTCCCAGTGTTGAAAAGGTGTAAAGACAGACAGTAACTCCCAGCAATGACCTGTGCAATGAAGAGTCACACAGCAATATCTCAACATCAAAACAGGTTTATCAGATGTATTGCCTGATAACAATACCATCACACTGAGGGAAACATACAACGCTGCACTTTTTGTCAGTGGGACAGTAGCTTCTTGCTTCTGCCCCATTGACATATGATATTGGTGTAGCCTACTTTCCTGAGAGAAAACCAAGAGGTCAAAGACTCCCTGCTTGCTGTCATGCAAACCACATAGGCCTGTGTCTACCTGGCCTATGTAAAATAATCATGTTCAAGTAGCCTACATGTACATAAGCTTGGCAAAAACAGCCATCCACAATTTAACTCAAAAGTCAAAACACAGCCACGTGCATACATACAAGAAAAACTCCCCTGAGACTTGTCAGGAGAGGCTTGCCAGGTCACAGTCTATATGCTGGATCACAGTCAGTGGACTATCTATAAGCTGGATCACAGACAGTGGACTATCTATAAGCTGGATCACAGTCAGTGGACTATCTATAAGCTGGATCACAGTCAGTGGACTATCTATAAGCTGGATCACAGACAGTGGACTATCTATAAGCTGGATCACAGTCAGTGGACTATCTATAAGCTGGATCACAGTCAGTGGACTATCTATAAGCTGGATCACAGTCAGTGGACTATCTATAAGCTGGATCACAGCAGTGGACTATCTATAAGCTGGATCACAGTCAGTGGACTATCTATAAGCTGGATCACAGACAGTGGACTATCTATAAGCTGGATCACAGTCAGTGGACTATCTATAAGCTGGATCACAGTCAGTGGACTATCTATAAGCTGGATCACAGACAGTGGACTATCTATAAGCTGGATCACAGTCAGTGGACTATCTATAAGCTGGATCACAGACAGTGGACTATCTATAAGCTGGATCACAGTCAGTGGACTATCTATAAGCTGGATCACAGTCAGTGGACTATCTATAAGCTGGATCACAGTCAGTGGACTATCTATAAGCTGGATCACAGCAGTGGACTATCTATAAGCTGGATCACAGTCAGTGGACTATCTATAAGCTGGATCACAGTCAGTGGACTATCTATAAGCTGGATCACAGTCAGTGGACTATCTATAAGCTGGATCACAGTCAGTGGACTATCTATAAGCTGGATCACAGTCAGTGGACTATCTATAAGCTGGATCACAGTCAGTGGACTATCTATAAGCTGGATCACAGCAGTGGACTATCTATAAGCTGGATCACAGTCAGTGGACTATCTATAAGCTGGATCACAGCAGTGGACTATCTATAAGCTGGATCACAGTCAGTGGACTATCTATAAGCTGGATCACAGCAGTGGACTATCTATAAGCTGGATCACAGTCAGTGGACTATCTATAAGCTGGATCACAGTCAGTGGACTATCTGCTGGATCACAGCAGTGGACTATCTATAAGCTGGATCACAGTCAGTGGACTATCTATAAGCTGGATCACAGTCAGTGGACTATCTGCTGGATCACAGCAGTGGACTATCTATAAGCTGGATCACAGTCAGTGGACTATCTGCTGGATCACAGCAGTGGACTATCTATAAGCTGGATCACAGTCAGTGGACTATCTATAAGCTGGATCACAGTCAGTGGACTATCTACAACAGACCTGGGCAAAAGGCGGCCCGCGGGCTACATGCGGCCCGCGCTGGAATTTCATTTTTTTTTTTTTTTTTTTTTACAGTGCACCTGAATGCAACATGCAAGGTACCCGCTGAATAAGTGTCCAAATGTTCATGTTATTCTGGGCAATACTCCACTTCTGTTATAACATTTCAGTTTGGTATGGAATATCTTTCAGTAATCTTTATGACTAAAAGGCTAAAAGTAATCTAATGTGTAAGAAATGACTGTTCTACATTGAAGTAAAAATGGAAATAATTAACTTGTTGGTTTTGGATTTATTTAGCTTCAAGAGTGCATTTTTGTTCGTGTGACCCTCAACACAGGCTTTGAGAATCCCGGGCCACTTACTGATACTTATTCTTAAATTAACACTCATATTCTGGTTTATTTAAAGAAAAACATTTTGGCTAGTGGAAATTCTAATTGGCTGGTAACTTTAAAATATAGCAGCCATATTGGCAGGTGGTCAAAAAAGTTAATGACATAGGAGTGAGTGAGAAAAGGATCAAATATTGGTGTTTAAGACTGAATAATGACATCACAACTGTTAATTTAAAATGAGGTATTCCTCTAAACCTGACTTCAAATGCCCCCAAAAAATTTGCGCCGGCGCCATTCGGCCCCCAACGCTCAGCAAAATCTGCCCCTCTGGTAGTGAGGAAATTTTTTTGTAGCCCTCTCTATCATCAAAGTTCCTGGGTTACGGCATGACAATATTTGTTCGGCCCCCGGCAACAATCTGGGTTTCTCATGTGGCCCCCCATGAAAAATAATTGCCCACCCCTGATCTACAAGCTGGATCACAGTCAGTGGACTATCTGCTGGATCACAGCAGTGGACTATCTATAAACTGGATCACAGTCAGTGGACTATCTATAAGCTGGATCACAGACAGTGGACTATCTGCTGGATCACAGTCAGTGGACTATCTGCTGGATCACAGCAGTGGACTATCTATAAACTGGATCACAGTCAGTGGACTATCTATAAGCTGGATCACAGACAGTGGACTATCTGCTGGATCACAGCAGTGGACTATCTATAAGCTGGATCACAGTCAGTGGACTATCTATAAGCTGGATCACAGTCAGTGGACTATCTATAAACTGGATCACAGTCAGTGGACTATCTATAAACTGGACCACAGTCAGTGGACTATCTATAAACTGGATCACAGTCAGTGGACTATCTATAAACTGGACCACAGTCAGTGGACTATCTATAAACTGGACCACAGTCAGTGGACTATCTATAAACTGGACCACAGTCAGTGGACTATCTATAAGCTGGATCACAGTCAGTGGACTATCTATAAACTGGACCACAGTCAGTGGACTATCTATAAGCTGGATCACAGTCAGTGGACTATCTGCTGGATCACAGTCAGTGGACTATCTATAAGCTGGATCACAGTCAGTGGACTATCTATAAACTGGTGTGTTGGATGACAATCTCATGTGTAGGCTACTACATCGCTAAAGCGTGCAAAACATGGCAGACGTAGGTTAATATTTTTTATCGGTTTGTGTGTTCACATAATGACGCCATGAGTACACCCACATACTGTACATGTCATTTCCCCCATGCTTTGTTTGTTACCTGTATCACTGTTGGGCTGCCTGTGTGCCTGATGCAAACCAGGAAACAGACAAACGTTTTTTCGTGAATCCTGTCCTTCCGTTAACGCACATGTCGGGTGGCAGTTTGTTGTGCAGTAAATGCAGTGATAAAACACCTGCATTTGACGGCGCAGGTAGGAGAAATGTTGTTGCGCAGCAGCTGTCCATATTACCTAACACTAACAGCCCTTTCTCTTTCTCTTTCTCTCTCTCTCTCTCTCTCTCTCTCTCTCTCTCTCTCTCTCTCTCTCTCTCCTCTTACCTAACATTAACAGCCCTCTCTCTCTCTCTGTCTCTCTCTCTCTCTCTCTCTCTCTCTCTCTCTCTCCCTCCTCTTACCTAACACTAACAGCCCTCTCTCTCTCTCTCTCTCTCTCTCTCCCTCCTCTTACCTAACACTAACAGCCCCCCCCTCTCTCTCTCTCTCTCTCTCTCTCTCTCTCTCTCTCTCTCTCTCTCTCTCTCTCTCTCTCTCTCTCCCTCCCTCCTCCCCAAAGCCACAAGAAAACATCCCTCTGCGTGCAATGGTTTTCAAAGTGAGGGCCGCGACCCCCAGGGGGCGCTATTAGGGGCCTCAGCTAGTTAATGGGAAATGGAGAGAGAGAGAGAGAGAGAGAGAGAGAGAGAGAGAGAGAGAGAGAGAGAGAGAAATTAGCATGGCAAATACTATTTTTATGTTGAAGGAAATTATTTTTATGTGATTATATTTATTAACACTAGCCTCGTAAAAAAGAAGATTATAATCAAATGTTATTTTTTATCTATCTATCTATCTATCTATCTATCTATCTATCTATCTATCTATCTATCTATCTATATCGCTTTGAATGTTTTGAATCTGAATTTGTAACCAAACCTGAATGTATTAGATTCAAGATTCTTTTTGCAATAAACTGAGGATTTATTTTTTGCTGCCATGTTTACAAAGTAGTTTGAACTATTTTTTTAAAGTAGCTTTAGTTGACCAAACTACATTTCTTCGAACAGCTTTGCTGTAGTTCAACTAGCCCACATGGAAAGAATCTATATGTACCCTATATGTTTTAATATAGGGCCACATATAGTTTTCCCATATATGGTGCATACATAAAATTGGCCGATTTCCTATATTATATGTACATATATGTACCTATATGTATAGGTACATATATGTACCTATATGTACATATAATATAGGAAATCGGCCAATTTTATGTATGCACCATATATGGGAAACCTATATGTACATATATGTACCTATATGTAGGATCTTAAATAAAAAATGTAGTAGCGCACACGGGATTAAGGTTCAAGCCCTGCGCTCTACGTGCTGAGCTATACATTTTCTTATACTAACCAGAGAGCCGGGCACTTTATATACTCTCTCGCACACAACGTAGACCACAATTGTCAGCGATCGGGAAGTTATTTTATGTGATGCGTACGAGTCATATTATGTAACAGACTAAAATTATGTTGTGTGTGTGTGTGCATCTATAGTCTGTAGGCTGTACGGCTTCAGAGGTTAACTTCATTTAACACCAGAGACTCAGGAGGTAGGCCTACACAGAGCCTCGTATACAGTCTGTTACAATTAGTGTGCCCAGAGCACCTCGTTCCGCACTTGGTGCAGACCGGTGCAGACTTGCTTTGGTCTAGTCAGTCACAGCTAGTAAGTACTTGCGCATGCGCGTTGCTGCAGGAACTGAATTCATTATTTTATAGACCAAATCAGCGGGGATGTTTACATTTACTTCCGGGTACCCCTGGGTCCACACATTATAATGGCGGTGGGCGGCACAAACTGACGTGTTGAAGACAAAAACAGACAAAGACAAAAATGGTTCGTCCGTGTTGTGTTGTTGTTTAATATCATTCATAACAACACTTTCACTAACGTTAGTGGAGACCAGACTAGCTAATTTACCTGTTGGACCAGACCAGAGTAGACTTGAAGCTAAATTAAATTAACGTGGCGTCAGTAGCTCTGTCTGTAACGTTAACAAGTCTGCAAAAAAACAGCGAGTTTGACAGACAAACAAACGTTATTAGCTAGCTAACACTACATAAAACAAACACAGAAGAAAGGCTAGATACGTCGGACAAGCATGTTTACCAACCGTTTGAACATTTAAATTGAAAGTAGTCGGCCGAAAACAACGAGAGGGTTTGACAGCATTTATTTGACAACACGCACATTTAAACCTGCCGCCTTCCCCAAGTGGTACCCGGAAGTAAATTTGTTTACATGGTGACGTCACGGTGATTTGGTCTATAGTATTGCGCTAAACTATTAACCATAGTTGTGTCCTGGAAGCTTTCTGCTGGCACCACATAGCCTATAGTCCCATATTTATGATATTTCATGTGACATAAAATGCGTTGAAATGTAGTTTTCGTGTAGACCAGATTTCAACTCTCAGTTACACAATAAAAGACAATAAAATGCCAATTCACACACTATCAATATTGTCTCTATTCCAAACTACAACAAATGTTTTAACAATATGATGAACCAAATTGTGTTTTTTTACACGTTTACGTTGTAACCGCATTTTAGCCGGTTGAAAAGAGGGTGAAATTAGGTCTTAGACGTTCAAACCCAATATCACCCAGATTTAAACTAAAAATCAACGTTGAAAAAACGTTTTGTGCTCGCTGGGTATATATGGATTATGACTATTATCTATAAGCTGGATCACAGTCAGTGGACTATCTATAAGCTGGATCACAGTCAGTGGACTATCTATAAGCTGGATCACAGTCAGTGGACTATCTATAAGCTGGATCACAGTCAGTGGACTATCTATAAGCTGGATCACAGTCAGTGGACTATCTATAAGCTGGATCACAGTCAGTGGACTATCTATAAGCTGGATCACAGTCAGTGGACTATCTATAAGCTGGATCACAGTCAGTGGACTATCTATAAGCTGGATCACAGCAGTGGACTATCTATAAGCTGGATCACAGTCAGTGGACTATCTATAAGCTGGATCACAGCAGTGGACTATCTATAAGCTGGATCACAGTCAGTGGACTATCTATAAGCTGGATCACAGCAGTGGACTATCTATAAGCTGGATCACAGTCAGTGGACTATCTATAAGCTGGATCACAGTCAGTGGACTATCTGCTGGATCACAGCAGTGGACTATCTATAAGCTGGATCACAGTCAGTGGACTATCTATAAGCTGGATCACAGTCAGTGGACTATCTGCTGGATCACAGCAGTGGACTATCTATAAGCTGGATCACAGTCAGTGGACTATCTGCTGGATCACAGCAGTGGACTATCTATAAGCTGGATCACAGTCAGTGGACTATCTATAAGCTGGATCACAGTCAGTGGACTATCTACAACAGACCTGGGCAAAAGGCGGCCCGCGGGCTACATGCGGCCCGCGCTGGAATTTCATTTTTTTTTTTTTTTTTTTTTACAGTGCACCTGAATGCAACATGCAAGGTACCCGCTGAATAAGTGTCCAAATGTTCATGTTATTCTGGGCAATACTCCACTTCTGTTATAACATTTCAGTTTGGTATGGAATATCTTTCAGTAATCTTTATGACTAAAAGGCTAAAAGTAATCTAATGTGTAAGAAATGACTGTTCTACATTGAAGTAAAAATGGAAATAATTAACTTGTTGGTTTTGGATTTATTTAGCTTCAAGAGTGCATTTTTGTTCGTGTGACCCTCAACACAGGCTTTGAGAATCCCGGGCCACTTACTGATACTTATTCTTAAATTAACACTCATATTCTGGTTTATTTAAAGAAAAACATTTTGGCTAGTGGAAATTCTAATTGGCTGGTAACTTTAAAATATAGCAGCCATATTGGCAGGTGGTCAAAAAAGTTAATGACATAGGAGTGAGTGAGAAAAGGATCAAATATTGGTGTTTAAGACTGAATAATGACATCACAACTGTTAATTTAAAATGAGGTATTCCTCTAAACCTGACTTCAAATGCCCCCAAAAAATTTGCGCCGGCGCCATTCGGCCCCCAACGCTCAGCAAAATCTGCCCCTCTGGTAGTGAGGAATTTTTTTTGTAGCCCTCTCTATCATCAAAGTTCCTGGGTTACGGCATGACAATATTTGTTCGGCCCCCGGCAACAATCTGGGTTTCTCATGTGGCCCCCCATGAAAAATAATTGCCCACCCCTGATCTACAAGCTGGATCACAGTCAGTGGACTATCTGCTGGATCACAGCAGTGGACTATCTATAAACTGGATCACAGTCAGTGGACTATCTATAAGCTGGATCACAGACAGTGGACTATCTGCTGGATCACAGTCAGTGGACTATCTGCTGGATCACAGCAGTGGACTATCTATAAACTGGATCACAGTCAGTGGACTATCTATAAGCTGGATCACAGACAGTGGACTATCTGCTGGATCACAGCAGTGGACTATCTATAAGCTGGATCACAGTCAGTGGACTATCTATAAGCTGGATCACAGTCAGTGGACTATCTATAAACTGGATCACAGTCAGTGGACTATCTATAAACTGGACCACAGTCAGTGGACTATCTATAAACTGGATCACAGTCAGTGGACTATCTATAAACTGGACCACAGTCAGTGGACTATCTATAAACTGGACCACAGTCAGTGGACTATCTATAAACTGGACCACAGTCAGTGGACTATCTATAAGCTGGATCACAGTCAGTGGACTATCTATAAACTGGACCACAGTCAGTGGACTATCTATAAGCTGGATCACAGTCAGTGGACTATCTGCTGGATCACAGTCAGTGGACTATCTATAAGCTGGATCACAGTCAGTGGACTATCTATAAACTGGTGTGTTGGATGACAATCTCATGTGTAGGCTACTACATCGCTAAAGCGTGCAAAACATGGCAGACGTAGGTTAATATTTTTTATCGGTTTGTGTGTTCACATAATGACGCCATGAGTACACCCACATACTGTACATGTCATTTCCCCCATGCTTTGTTTGTTACCTGTATCACTGTTGGGCTGCCTGTGTGCCTGATGCAAACCAGGAAACAGACAAACGTTTTTTCGTGAATCCTGTCCTTCCGTTAACGCACATGTCGGGTGGCAGTTTGTTGTGCAGTAAATGCAGTGATAAAACACCTGCATTTGACGGCGCAGGTAGGAGAAATGTTGTTGCGCAGCAGCTGTCCATATTACCTAACACTAACAGCCCTTTCTCTTTCTCTCTCTCTCTCTCTCTCTCTCTCTCTCTCTCTCTCTCTCTCTCTCTCTCTCTCTCTCTCTCTCTCTCCTCTTACCTAACATTAACAGCCCTCTCTCTCTCTCTGTCTCTCTCTCTCTCTCTCTCTCTCTCTCTCTCTCTCTCTCTCCCTCCTCTTACCTAACACTAACAGCCCTCTCTCTCTCTCTCTCTCTCTCTCTCCCTCCTCTTACCTAACACTAACAGCCCCCCCCTCTCTCTCTCTCTCTCTCTCTCTCTCTCTCTCTCTCTCTCTCTCTCTCTCTCTCTCTCTCTCTCTCTCTCTCTCTCTCTCCCTCCCTCCTCCCCAAAGCCACAAGAAAACATCCCTCTGCGTGCAATGGTTTTCAAAGTGAGGGCCGCGACCCCCAGGGGGCGCTATTAGGGGCCTCAGCTAGTTAATGGGAAATGGAGAGAGAGAGAGAGAGAGAGAGAGAGAGAGAGAGAGAGAGAGAGAGAGAGAGAGAGAGAGAGAGAGAGAGAGAGAGAGAGAAATTAGCATGGCAAATACTATTTTTATGTTGAAGGAAATTATTTTTATGTGATTATATTTATTAACACTAGCCTCGTAAAAAAGAAGATTATAATCAAATGTTATTTTTTATCTATCTATCTATCTATCTATCTATCTATCTATCTATCTATCTATCTATCTATCTATCTATATCGCTTTGAATGTTTTGAATCTGAATTTGTAACCAAACCTGAATGTATTAGATTCAAGATTCTTTTTGCAATAAACTGAGGATTTATTTTTTGCTGCCATGTTTACAAAGTAGTTTGAACTATTTTTTTAAAGTAGCTTTAGTTGACCAAACTACATTTCTTCGAACAGCTTTGCTGTAGTTCAACTAGCTACTTCCAGTGTGAAGTAATTGGTTAATACACAGCTATGTTTTCAAAGTAGCTTCCCCAACACTGTCAATCAACCTATAAATCAATCAATCAATCAATCAATCAATTAATTACATTGTCTAGTAAATAAAAGGAAGGGGGAGCCACGCAGGGGTTCCCAATCTTTTCCATGCCAAGATCCCATTAGTCTAAAAATCCATTGACAATGTAAACAAATCACATCCTTACAACTTCTTATATTTTACACATGAGCAGTCTCTCAAAGTTCTTAGTTTCATGTAGGAACTATTTTCTTTTGACCGAATTTCATTCGCTAGCTATAGGAACTAGCTACCAGCTAGCGGATGTAGTCCCTACATGAAAGTGCTCACAACAAGGTCTGTGGATTATGGTATCTTGAGTCACTGGGCCATTAATTTTGGAAAGCGACATTGCTCTTGAGTTTTTCAAATGTATTTTTAGCTGCAGCCAGAATGGCCAGCAGATTTATAAGTCACTATCTTGGTTGGTTGGTTGGTTGGTTGGTTGGTTGGTTGGTTGGTTGGTTGTTTGGTCGGTTGGTCGGTCACAAAAAAATGTTGGTCCACAAAATCAATGTCAGTGGAGTGGATGACATCACAATGGAGTGGATGACATCACAATGGAGTGGATGATGTCACACTCTGACTGGTTGCAGCTATTGTGAATTAGCACTTGTTTAAGGTGCTTTGAGCACCATGAGTGCCATCCAGTTCCATTGTATTTGAGAAAAGGCGTCTCTAGGGCCGATGTAAATGCTAGGATACCACAATGTCACCAAATGTAGCTACAGTGTGAAGGTAGCCTGGCCTGGTAAACCAGCCGGTCACGTGAACTCACATTTCACTGAAACGTGAGTTCACGTGACCAGCTGGTTTACCAGGCTAAAAGTAACCTATATTAGTCAATCAACAGGTGCACAGTTTCAAGATGAACAGCATGAAAGCAGTGTTTTTGGACAGTCTGTTGTGTCTGTTGGACAGCAGCACTTTGACTGTTTTTCCATCACATTAATGAAACCGTAATATTTCCTCAATAGGTTTTAGTCTTCAGAGAACTACCTGGATGATACAATCATTCCTTGCAACAATTAATTCTTCAGAATAGTTTAGAAATGATATCACTGTATCACTGATGTTGCATCTCTCTCTCTCTCTCTATCTGTCCCTCAGTCCTGACCTCTTTCTGTATATAATTTTCTAAAGAAACAGAGAGACGACGGACCCAAACGTCAACGCTGTCATCAGTGTGACAAATAATTAATAAAACTTCATCCCTTAAAGCGTCATCAGAGAGTTCACTCAGGCGAGAAACCTTACTCCTGTAGGCTGTGTGGGAACCGTTTCACCCAGGCATACCCTAACAACACACTAACGCATTCACACTGGAGAGAAACCCTATTAATGTGGGAGCAGTTTCAGTCGGTCTTGTCACCTAACAACACACACCATTGCATTCACACTGGAGAGAAACCCTACCACTGTGACCAATGTGGGAGCAGTTTCAGTATGTCAGCACACCAACGCATTCACACTGGAACGGGCTACTGGTGTGACCACTGTAAGAGAATGTTCATTCGGTCTGGTAATCTGAGCAAACACTGCTGCTTCTGACCTGCTAAAGAGCACTGTCTGTAGGGGGGACAAGCTTCTCTCTGTCCAACCAAACATAGAATAAATAAAGGTTCAGTGAGAGGAAAGTCTGACTGTGCAGTATTATGTTTATTTCTCAGTCATAAAATCTTGGCATTGGAATGTAAACAAAAATGTAAAAATATCATTACAAAGTAAATTTGGATGGAGAGCTTGTGAAACTGTCATGGTCAAGTGTATCATTTGTGATTACAGTACACAGCAGAATAATAATATCACAATTAATCAGACCTTCTTTTGAGCAGTTTCATGTAGGAACTATTTTTATTTCAACCTAGCAGTAGGCCTAGCTAGCAGGTGTAGTTCAGTCAAAAGAAAATTGTTCCTACATGCTGCCTCTGCAGCTGCTAGCATAGTCGAGGGAACATAATGTCAAGTGGGGGCAGTGGTGTAGGGTAGTCATGACGGACCCCAGTGCAAGCAATTTTGACAGGGCCCCCTAGTAGGCTACACGCTAGTTACAAGGTACACACACACACACACACACAAGTTAAAGAGCTATTTCCGCTGTTGTTTCCTGTCTAGGGCGGGCTCTAGGCCGGAAACAGGCAGGGTGACAAACTTGTAAAGGGAGGCCAGGCTCTTTCTCGCCGAGAAGAGCCTGGTGACGCGAGGTTACCCGAACACAGTAACGTCACCCACAAATTCCCCCAAGTCCACATCCCAGCTTTACAATATTACCATATCCAACATCTAAAGACCATATCTAGTCTCATATTACAATATTGATATAACATCGATATATTGCCCACCCCAGTGCCAGAATCAACCTCCCAATGATGCAATTTGCAGAAAAACATCATTATTAGGTTCATTTATTATCAATCACTGCTTTCAACTTCTTTCTGATATCAGTGTGTCTTGTGAATTTAAATGAGCCTGCAGGTGTTGTTTATTAATTTTAATCGCTCACGTTCACTCTTTTACAGGAATTAAAGTTGTTTAAATGCCTTGTGGTTGACTCATATGTTCACACAGCAAACTTTAGTGCAATTCTGATTTTTTTTGCTCAGATGTCAAAGTTGTCAAAAATGCCACCTTCGTTTTTTTTAATTAATATCATCGTGACGTCATCACTAGGGGACCAAAATAAGAAGGCAAGGTGGTAGCAGTCCTGTCGAAGTTGCTAGCTAGGAGCGGTGGCAAGCAGGTATTTTATAAAAGTGTTAATACAAATTATTCCACCAAATTGGCACCTGAAATGCCGTAA
The DNA here is from genome assembly GCF_964638095.1 of Poromitra crassiceps. Lineage (NCBI taxonomy): Eukaryota > Metazoa > Chordata > Actinopteri > Beryciformes > Melamphaidae > Poromitra > Poromitra crassiceps. The sequence goes on from NC_139623.1 coordinate 42,669,610, forward strand.
CATGTGTCTAAACTTGTGAAATGATATCCTCGGTACTGTAGCAGCGTCCTCGTGTAGAAAAGTGAGCGGTGCTAGCTGTTAACTAGGCTAACGTTAACGATAGTTCTACAACATTGAAATACCTGCCGTGTTTATAATGCCAGTAATACGCCTAACTGGAAGCGAGTCCTGCAACGGACAATATTTTTACAAAACTCCTGTTAAAATTGTGCTTCAAACACTGCTACAATGATCATGTCATGTTTCCGTGTAGTTTAACGGCGAAAACGTTAAGTCGAACTTCTTTCTAGCAACATACCGTTGAAATAATTTCTTTTAGTTGTGTCTTTGATTTACCAGAGTCGGGGAACGGACGCTACCGCTGGCGTCTTAACTGAAAGCTGTCCTGTTACGGACAGCTCACTCTGCGGCTCTGCTGGTTAGCAAGCCAGTGGTTAGCAAGCCAGTAATAGTCAACAAAGCGAGTGGCTTGTAGTGGTCGCTGAGTCCCATTTTGCTGCATTATTGCCACCTAGCTGGCCTTGTTGTGTTTTAGACAAAGCTAGCGTTAGCTAGCTAGCAAGCTAGCAACTTTAAAGATCAGTAACTCGTCGCCCAAGCACGTCTTACGGCTTTCTGTCATCAAAGTCACTTTCCTAAAGTAATTTGACATGTTACCATGCACATATTCATATGAAATTCCACATATTGACACATATAGATGTATAAATTAGTTCCACTTTCACAAAGCGGCGATCCAGCATCTGAAATGCCTGCTAAAGTACCGGAAACCACGTCGAGAGACCTCTGACCCGGACGTGACGAAACAGGCGTCCAGGTGTCCGTTGCAGGAAACAGTTACGCTAACTCTACTAGCTCAGTCATTTCTACCTGCGATTTTCAATGATGCTGAAGTATTTAGCTAACGTTAACTTGTAGCAATTCTGACGTGGTGGAATGGGGAAAATTATGGATAAACTACGACATCGAGTCAGAGATACTTTCAGTGTATTATCTTATAATTGTCCTTGTAAATATGTATTACACCCAGAAAGGGGGATAATTTAAGGCGATTACTACATTTTTACCACAGACTGAGACAGTTACCTCGTTTTGCCTCTTGTTAAAACGATCACTGTGACTGACTATAGTACTAGCGCCATATAGGATATAGGAACAAGCTGCTGCTGTCACCAGAATATCATATCATTTCAAATGAGAGGACCCTTTAAATGATGATAATAACGATAACAATAATAATAATTAAATTATCAATTAGTCTACTACATGAATTAGGCTAGAAGTTATATTTTTTACTCTCTGAATCTGTGAAAATATTCTGCTCAATTAATGTAGGACAAAATTCCTGCTTTTAGTTAGGCCAGGGGTGTCCAAACCTTTTTCAATGGGGGCCAAATTGGATAATGTGAAAATGCCTGGGGCCCAGCTACTTCTCGCATCATATGGGTTATAAGAAGAAAAACACATACAATTGTACTCTAAGAATAGAATAGAATAGCCTTTATTGTCATTGCACAGTTCCCCATACAACAAAATTAAGAGTGCTTCAGCTGACAGTGCATTAAAATCAGATGTAAATAATTAAAAAATATTTAAGAAAAAAACAACAACAACAACATTAAGAACAGATAAGGACACTTGACACCTAGACGGGGGGCAAAAAAAAGCAGGAACAAAACAATAATAAAATACTAATAAAATACTGCTGAGGTAGTAAAAGAATATTGCACGTTGATATATTGTATTGCACAAGTTCATGTATTGCACTAACAGAGAATTAACGGCTGCTGCTGTGATTGTTTAGAGTCCGGACGGCCCATGGGAAAAAGCTGTTTTTTAGTCTGTTTGTGCGACTCTTGATGCTCCTGTACCTCCTGCCCGAGGGCAGCAGGCTGAGCAGGTGATGACCAGGGTGGAGGTGGTCGCGGATGATCCGCTCTGCCCTGGAGAGACAGCGGGAGCTGGCTATGTCATCTAGGGAGGGGAGAGGACAGCCAGTTATCCTCTCGGCTGACCTGATCACCCTCTGTAGCCTCTTCCTGTCAGCTGCGGTGGAGCCAGCGTACCATACTGTGATGGCATACGCCAGTACGCTTTCGATGGTGGATCGGTAGAAGGTTACCAGCAGCTTCTCCTCGAGATTGTTCCGTCTGAGTACTCTCAGGAAGTGGAGTCGCTGCTGGGCCTTCTTTACCACCGCTGCAGAGTTGACTGACCAGGCGAGGTCCTCAGAGATGTGTGCCCCCAGGAACTTAAAATGGGGGACCCTCTAAGGGACCCCTAAGGATTTTGTTTACGTTCTGAAAACATTAGTTCCGCCTGCATTGTTCCTACTTGGTGCTGTAATGTATGACTGTATGATAGTGCCGTCAACATTAGGTGAACAGAAAAATAAAATGCAAAGTGAACTTGCTTGATTACCCAATACTGTGTGGAGGGCCACATAATATGTGAAAAAATATATAGTATATTGAGAGACAAGCCATGAGCCGTTTAAAATCGGGCCGGACTTTGGACATGCCTGAGTTAGGCTATTAAAAAACGAGAAATCTGTGTAGGGTGGAGATTGTGTAGTAGAGGATTAGCCTGGGTAAACCCAGCCTCCACATGACTTACGTTACAGCCAGGCAGGCAGAGTCTGTTACATCACGTTGAAGGCTGGGTTCACCCAGGCATGGGTGCACTTTTTTGGGGTGTGTGTGGCCAAACTCATGCCAAGACGTGTTTAGCTCAGTATTGCCCAAACTATGGGTCAGGACCCAATTTGGGTCGTGGGGGGGGGGGGGGGGGGGGTCACCAAATGGTCGTCATGGCAACTCATTACCGTATGTTTTTTGTGGGTTTGGGTACCAGGGAGACAAAATATTTATCTTTTGGAACCAGAGTTTCTCTGGCTCGAGCCAATTTCTTGTAATCAATGATGTCACTCTGTATGTTAGCAATTGTGATGTCATCAGCGATGTCACTTGGGCAATTGTGATGTCACTCAAGCAATTGTCACTCGAGCAACTGTGCGCCATGGAACCGGGCCCCACCTTATTTTTGAATGCCCCGCTGTACAAATAACTGTGGGTACAAGTTCCTGTTTAACGTGACTTATTGTTGCAGCTTGCCATTTCCTAAAACGGTATTCTACTTGATTTGAAAAGATGGCCACCTATACTCCCTTGTACCCTGGCTGAATTGAACATAACGTGGCCAATAAGTATGTAACATACCAAATAAAACAAACAGTAATGTCTTTATTTGATGTAGAATGCAGAGGACATGTAACTGTTCCGTTAAACTCGCGTTCCAGGAATATTGTATTTACGGCACTGCTCTAAAATAACGTTAGTGGCGCGCGAGTCAGAGAGCCTGTTCGTCCTGGAAGCCACTCACTTTGCGCCAGAACGCAATCGATTTGGGGGTGGAACACGCCAGGATTGGCCAACGGCAATGCCAGTGCCCAGAACTGTTGAATCAAATCATCGACAGAGACGCTATGCCCGCCTCCCAGTATTTTCAGTGTGCAGAGATAGATAGATAGAACGTCCAGCCACTAACCAACGCTGATGGGTCCGTATGGAAACGGTTTTGCCCGAAATGGTTAAAAGTACCGTAACTGTTATATCAATTTGGTCATTCAGTGGCGTTTTACTGCCATGTAACATAGCTAGCTAGCTGCTAACATTAGCCACAGTAGGCTGCGCACTTTGCTCTTAAATTAAGCTATATCACACGAGAGGGAGTGCTGTTGTTGGCTAATATCGGCACTGCTGTGATTCGGTCATAGGTCGAAGATAATCACAGCAGTGCCAATATTAGACAACAACAGCACAACCTCGAGTGTGATATTGCTTTTATACAACAGTTCTATTAAACAAAGCTGATTAAAAAAATGACAAAAAGCTGAGAAGATATATGATTTCTCTATTTATTCCTCCGCCAACAAAAATAGTCCCCTCAGCTTTCTGCTTTGCCGAAAATGTAGCCTAATCAGCCTAATTAACTGCAGGCTGTCTACTTTACTACTGTCTACTCTACAGCTGTGAAGCGTTTTGTTGATTAGGGCAGCTGTGAAGCGGAGTGATCTACACACAGTGAAGCGCCAGTGCATTATCGTGAAATATTGGCACTGGTAGGATCCCTCTTGTCCAATCAAATTGCCCGGCCGGAACTAACTGTTGTATAAGTAAGGGATAATGTATATTGAGGCGGTGATTACGGGGGAAATAATGACCGACAGGTGGATTGAGCCCGACGCGTAGCGGAGGGCTTAATCGTTCACCTGAAGGTCATTATTTCCCAGTAATCACCGCCTCAATATACATTATCCCGCTTAGAACACGGCCTACAACTAAATCATTCAATAATCTGACAAAAATAATTATTCAAATATATTTTTTAATAGCGTTTTCAACGACAAAGCGGCTTCATTCGTAATTGGCACACAAGACACCACAGCTGCAACTGGTTGGCCTAATTAGTAGTGGCTTGCTGACAAAAGGCTCTTATCAACTGATTAATCCAGGTGTGGCAGAGCAGCGGTCGGTTGTCGAGAAATAATGACCGGTGAATATTGTTGATTGACCAATCAGAATCGAGTATTCAAGAGAGCCGTGTTCTAAGGGATATTTATCGACGAGATCTTTGCCCAGCTGGACCTGATTAGTGATTTGCTCCGTTCGCCCAGACGGGTGTCAAGCTGTCAGCAACAAGGCTGGGAGGATCACACAGAAAGAAAAACACATAGGCATCATGGCCGCTACTAGAAATAAGGTGCACTCAATTCTAGTATAGAATTCATGCCTCTGGATTCTGGTCCATGTTGTTGCCGTGGGTTCTGGCTTGATTGGCTGGGCTGTGAGCAGTGAGCACATTCTCACAAACACTGATTCTGTCATTTTACAGGTTGAACAGAACATGGATTCCCTATATGGCCCGTTGGCTTTGGGCATCGCGGCAGGATTGGGCTGTGGACTTTGCCTCGGGTGGCACTTCCGTGCTCGCTTTGCCAAGTCATCCAAAACCATCTTAGCAGCGGTGGGGAATGGAACCGGCGAAGCAAGTGTGATGGGAGAAGGAGGGGAGTTCAAGATGATTCTGGTCGTCCGAAGCGACCTGAAGATGGGCAAAGGGAAGGTAGCCGCCCAGTGTTCCCACGCCGCCGTGTCGGCCTACAAGCAGCTCCACCGCAGGAACCCCGAGCTTCTCAAACAGTGGGAGTACTGCGGCCAGCCCAAGGTGGTGGTGAGGGCCCCCGACGAGGAGAGCTTGATTGATCTTCTGAGCCACGCCAAAGAGGTGGGGCTTCCCGTCAGTCTGATCCAGGATGCAGGGAGGACACAGATCGCACCGGGCTCACGCACAGTGCTGGGAGTGGGACCGGGCCCGGCTGATCTAGTGAACAGAGTCACAGGACACTTGAAGCTCTACTAGATGTAAATACTTTCTTTGTTGTAACTGTCTGTAATTTAACCTAAGTTGGGCTGCAATGAGTTTGTATTTTTATATAATAACATCAAGAGCTATTAGACATTGATTTTGCATTAAAAGTCCAAAATGGATTTTTGTGTTGTCAGGTTTTTTATGCATTTAAACAGAAGTCAGCCAAGCCTTACTTGGAACAGTGGTTTGTTTAGCAGCTCAGTGCTATTGAATTGTTTATGGTCTTCCACACAAACTAGTCTGACTAGGTTTGTGTCAGAAGACATGGCATGCAGAGAAAACATGTTTAAACAAATTAATATTCACTTTAGTATTGCATGCCATTAGGTCAGGGTAATAATCCAATGTTATTGTTTTAAGTCTTTCAATAGAATTGTGTTGAGTTCATGCAATAGACAACTGGTTAACTATTTAGGTAAAACAAATCCAACAATAAAATCTGAACAAATTAGAAGATATTGTGTTAGCAAATAGTTATAATTGATATACATTTATGACTGATATTTTGTCCATATTGCCCAGCAATTAGCCCATATACAGCATAAAGATACTGGTAATGACTCAAACCGTCAATCATGCTCACTGACGACCACTTGAAATGCAGCAAACTGCTAAGTGTCCAGTTTGTGAGTCATACACCTGGCCGGAGCAGGTGTATGCATACAGTTTGTGAGTCATACACCTGGCCGGAGCAGGTGTATACATACAGTTTGTGAGTCATACACCTGGCCGGAGCAGGTGTATACATACAGTTTGTGAGTCATACACCTGGCCGGAGCAGGTGTATACATACAGTTTGTGAGTCATACACCTGGCCGGAGCAGGTGTATACATACAGTTTGTGAGTCATACACCTGGCCGGAGCAGGTGTATACATAGTTTGTGAGTCATACACCTGGCCGGAGCAGGTGTATACATACAGTTTGTGAGTCATACACCTGGCCGGAGCAGGTGTATACATACAGTTTGTGAGTCATACACCTGGCCGGAGGCCATCTAGTTTGAAGAAACTCCCTCAAGGTGTTTCCTCATTCACAAGAACGGGACGGCCGGACAAACGTCCAACCTGATAACATAATGCCTCGGCTCACAGCTGATAACATAATGCCTCGGCTCACAGCTGATAACATAATGCCTCGGCTCACAGCTGATAACATAATGCCTCGGCTCACAGCTGGCGCCGGTGCGGAGGCATAAAAAAAAAAAAAGACCAGACTTTTCTTGACAAACAAGTAGCTTTTATTTTTTTAAGTGGAAAACAAAACCGCCGTTTCATTCATTATGATCCTGATTATGCACAATCAACTATCTTTTTAAGTGCACACTTCAATCTAAAGTCATTTTAGATAAGAATATAAGGGAGTTAATGATTGATTTCCTGTATACACGCAAGCCTTTGAAAAAAAACCAAATTACCACAGTCCTGTGATGTTATTTCTGAATTAGATCAGAGTAGGTCAACTGAAAAGGAAAAATGGAAACCCTTCGCAGCACATCAGGGGTATTAGTTTTTTTTTTAATTCTCTCCCGTAAACTCCCGTGACCTAAAACTCCACAATATCCAGCATAAACAAACCACAGCACAAAGAGGGGGCGTGGGGCAGGTTAGTCAAACACATACAGGTCTGCAATGCCTCCTGAGATGGAATGGTCCCACACAAGAGCAATATTTAAAGCACATGGAAAGGTCATCCCAATGCAAATTTGTTTCCACACAGTCCAACCCAAGATTCCTGCATAGGCTTTGTTGGGAACAAGAAAAGATTGTGTGTGTGGAAATTGTGTATGTCATGTTAAAATACTCTGTTGGGTTTTCTCATCAAGAAGCAGCCCCCTCCTTAAGTGTGTACTAGTATGACGTAGTGTTTCTGGTTTGTGGTCAAAGAAGCGGCAGTCTCATGTTCAAATATAGAAGAACATTGTAGCATTTTTTTTTTTCTGAATATACAATAATTAAATGCATTTTACAGTCGGACAGAAGAAGCTGGTCACACACATCAAAATGAAGAGGTTCTACATTAATTTCTTCTCACTACAGAGTGCAAATCAGATGCTTCACAACAGACCTTTTTTTTTTTAAATTGAGAAGAGGACTTCTCTTCCCACAAGCCCCCCCATTGTACATAAACCATTTCCCATTCAAATAAAATAGACAAAAAATAATAATCTAGTAAATACGGAATGTGAAAAATTAATCCTTGTGATTCGATCTTTTTCTTTGACAATAGAAATAAAATGGAGTCCTTCATGACAGTTTCAAAGGAAGAAAGAAAAGGTAAAAAAAACAAAACAAAATTGCTTGTCGGTATTATCCCCTCAGTGGAGGGCAGAAAGACAACAACGGGCTGGTGAAGGACTGTGGGAGAGATGGATGGATGGTAGCTCCAGCCTGCACGTGGAGGAGAGGGGGGGGGGGGGGGGGGGGGTGGAGTGAGGGGGGCGGGGCTTTACATGCCGTAGCCGAAGCCTGGCTGAGCTGGCGGCGGCTGGCCATATCCTGCAGGGGGCGCCTGGTATCCGTAGCCATAGGCTTGCTGAGGGGCCACGGGTACGCTGGGGCCGGCTGTCAGCATCAGCTGGGGTGTGCCTGCAACACGGAAAAACAAAAGCTTTGGACGTTGATATTCCAGATATTGTGAGCAGTGGGAAAGCCTGTTTAATCTAGGTGCCAAAAAGTGTCATGAAGAAACATGGCTGCCGCTGTGATTGGTGTTAAGCAGTTCAGGGTGGCAAGCAGTTTTTCTTACCATAGACGATGGGTTGTGTCTCTGTTGCCTGCTCCTCCTCTTTCCTTACGGACTCTGAGGTTTCTAACTTATCTACCTGCAAGGCAAACAGACAGATTCAGACTCAAGTCAATGGCATGCTACAGGAGTTCAAATCCACAGTTACTGGTAGATGAGCTAATAAGTGATGGATGGGACCATTCCACACAGGAGGGGCATCTCAACAATCAATGGCTTTTCTAACAGGTAGTAGGCTCCTGTCTGTCAGCACATTTCACCCAGTCAGACAAAGCCAGGCCAAATACAATTGTTAATTGGCAGGAAATAAAACAACCTGAGGTGATTGGTCCATTCAACCACTAGTTTTACTTGAGCTTTTCAGCGTTTATGGACATGGTATACACAGATCTATTTGTCGAAAGGCCTTTACTTTAATCTTCTTAAGCTAAAAGTTCAATTTCTATGTATTTAAAAATTATAAACTATTTGTTTATTAATTTATTAGTATTAAATAAAATATTTGGTGGGCTTAGCGTTAGTGCAGGACGGGTTAGGGCATTATCTATCTACAAATAAAAAAAATACATAAGACAGAAAGATCTGTATGTAGTGACAAACCCAGTATGTAATGGATATTGTATTATAAAATACAGTATTCCTGTGAAATTGTCCATTTGTTCTGGATATGAACAGTTTGGGTGGTCTAACTGCAACAACAACAAAAGTAGCCGCTTATCGAGAAAACGTGCGTAGATATGAGTCATGACAGATGCAGCAATAAGCCAAATGCATACGCTCCTGAGGGAAGGGAAGCAGCAGCTGATCCTGGGTTCTTTCTAAAGCTAAAGTAAGTGCTTGCTCAGCAGTGCACTTCCACATCGTGCAGGTATTCATTTAAACAAGTAGGTGCAATTCCATCCATATCTCTGGGTACAAACATTAGTAATCAGTGTGAGTCAAAGTTCTTTCCACACAATTTCAGCAATGCAGCCATTGAAAGGATAAACAGTCCCATGCTAGTTGTGTTACATAGCTGGCAACAGCGTGCATAACTGGGAGGGGTACTGTGGCTGGGGGGCGGCTGCTCACTACAGTTGCTGTAGTGCCCTCCATAGGAAGCTAGGCAAACCTGTAGTGCCCTCCATAGGAAGCTAGGTAAACCTGTAGTGCCCTCCATAGGAAGCTAGGTAAACCTGTAGTGCCCTCCATAGGAAGCTAGGTAAACCTGTAGTGCCCTCCATAGTAAGCTAGGTAAACCTGTAGTGCCCTCCATAGGAAGCTAGGTAAACCTGTAGTGCCCTCCATAGGAAGCTAGGCAAACCAGCAGCCTGCTAGCTTCGTGTTGCCGCTACTGAATGGCAGGGGGGTTCACACATGCTTGTTCCAAAATCAATTTCAAAAAGTGCATTTTACAGTTTTAAAAATAAAAACACATACATCTTTCTGTGTTGTACAGTAGCTGTGAGAAAATGCACTTTTCAGCAACAGCACAGAAGACAATGGCCTATCTTTGTCAATGGTTATCTAGTGTTTCAGCTTCAGCAGCCAACACAGGGAAAAGTGCATTTTCTTAAAAAATAAAAATAAAAAATAGCGAAAGGGGGGGGGAGGCTCTAGGCTTTTTTGTTTTTAGTTGTTTTGTCTCTGTTGCAGTCTCCTACTGGTTTACAGTCCTTTTAACAAGGTCAAACAAAGATGCGGTCTTAAATGCCTGGTTTACACCTGGCACAAACATGCATCTAATATTCAGACTGTCTTGATATATTTTAGCTGGATTACAATCCTATATCTTACCCTCACCAAAAACACAATCACACACACAAAAAGATTTCTCTCAGCAATCTCTTTTTGAATAGTTTGTTATTATCCAAGCTTCTTGACATCTGTTTTGCATGTGCTTCCTGGTTGGATCAGCATGCTGTAGTTTAGTGGTACATGTGTCTATATTGGATAATGTAGATTGCATACATCTTGTTAATGTGGCCCAATGTGTTTTTGACCACCTCCAGAGCTGGTTTGGGTGATCATATCTGCAATGCATATTTGATGCATTTACACACTGATTTTATGCATTTTTGCTTAATGCAGTTTACATTCTAATATCCCAAGATGCCGATTAATGATGGGTGTAAAGAGGAGTCTTAGGCCATGTTCAGACTAGGAGGCCAAATCTGATTTGTGAACTTTAGTGACCTATTAATGACTTTATCCAGATTGGTTTTATGAGTCTGGACGCTCCAAGTCTGATTTGTGTCACTTGTCCCAAACCACATATGGAGGTAGTTTCCAATCTGCTTCAAATGTGCTTTTGACTGATGTGTCGTCAGTGCGGACCCGCAGATCCACCAAATCTGATTTGAACGTACTCGCAACTCATCATCAAATGCTTCTGCGCAGGAAAATCACATCACCAACGTACGTATTTACTGACGCCCACGTCGTTACCATAGCAACCCATGCAGATAGGCTGTTTAGGTCTGGACATACAGATCCGACTTGAGAATCAGATTTGGGAAACCAATCAAGATAATGATGATTAATGACTTCATCAGCAAATCGGATTTGCCTGTAATGTGAACATGGCCTTTGTCTCACTGTGGAGGAGTATCATAAGTATCATTTAGAGTGAACAGGATCACCAGGACTAGACACCAACAGCAGACTGCCACTGTTGGTTTAATCTCTCCCCAGACTGAACGTTTCGTAATGACTGCACATTTAGAATGTCGCAGAACAACTGTAGTGTCTCAGTTTGAAACAGGCCACTACCCAGGGCGTATGTCAAAGTAACTGCAATGTGTGGCAAAACTAAAACCATGCACACTCAAGACTGCAGTCTTCCAGGCTAAAATTATTCAAAAATCAAAAACAAGGATGCAGAGGAATTTACTTTCACCTTTTCCTTAATTGCATCAACCTGGAAAAGAAGAGGCGTAGCTTAGAAAATAAAATTCAACCAAGCCCCCATAATGGCATAGATGGCAAACAGAGGCCACCAACAGAATGTATACCGGTTATCTGCAGGAGAGAGAAATCTGTAGTCTTTTTGCTGACCAGTGTTTTTCTTGATGGTGAAAACTTTGGCTTTGTGTTACTTCATCCTAAGGAAGGTACAGTACCGGTATCTTCATATTGTGAAGACAGTTTAATTGCATCACACTTGAGTGTCTGCCAACATGCTGGCTGTTACAATCATTCGCAGCAGGCTGCCATGACATTTCTCATTTTATCGGTTTGCCAAGCATGGCCTGGTTGTAATGTATAGTCTGGTTTAGATCCAACTTGAGAAACAAACAAAACAGAGAGGGAAAAGTAATATCAACAAAAGAGATGGCACTGGCAGAGGACATCAACTATACATTGTACATCAGCACTATAGCCAAATACTTGGGCTGTGTGATGGTTTTCAGATGGTCTGGTCACTACACTGCTCCTCTTTGAATGGATACAAGGTGTAGTACACGGATAGGATTTGACCCACTGCATTTATCAAAGGCAATTTGTTCCACGCTGAGCGAGACTTAGCTGACCCACCTTGCTGAGGTACTCCCTCATGACCTGGATGAAGTATGGCATAGAAAAGTCCATGATGTTGTGCCTCCAGGCGGTCTCCAGCACCACGTCTGGCCTCAGCATGTCATAGCAGGTGAACAGGCAGGCGGCAAAACACTCCTTCTTGTCCTCCTGTAGGAACCAGGACAGCAGCTCCTCTGCCAGTTCTGTGTCCTTGGACTCAGACGCATACTGCATGGCATCCTGCAGGGGAGAGACAGCGCGGGCAGGGTCAGGCATGGTGTGAGGCGGGGGGAGATGGGGAGTGACGGCTGCAACATGATCAAAATCTATATGGTCGCATGGTATAATCAGGAGTCAATCTAAGCATTACATCCTACTATAAAATCAGGGAAAACTCTGTCTCTGTCTGTCTGTCTGTCTGCCTGTCTGTGTGTGTGTGTGTCTCTGTCTGTGTGTGTGTGTGTGTGTGTGTGTGTGTGTGTGTGTATGTCTGTCTGTCTGTGTGTGTGTGTGTGTGTGTGTGTGTGTGTCTGTCTGTCTGTGTGTGTGTGTGTCTGCCTGTCTTTCTGTCTGTCTGTCTGTCTGCCTCCATTTATCTCCCCAACGGGTTGGCCAATCAATCTGAAACTGCACATGGACATTGAGCATCGGCATAGGCAGGGACCGACGACGCTGATTTGACCATTTTTCCCAAATTTAAGCTGTTTATGAGCATTTTTAGCAAGTCTGCACATAGTTGGGGGCGCGGCGAGGCGTGCATCCCGGGTATAGACTAGCCAGAAAATGATAGTGAAATGTAATGGGGAGAAGCACCTTATAGAGCTTGTCCTTCTTGCAGAGCTCCACACTCTGTTTCCAGCGGTTGTTGCCCTTGAAGAGGTACGCCGCGATTCTCCTGAACTCGATCAGCTCGTGCTTCTCCAAGCGCTGGGCCAGCGAGATGTTGTCAAAGTTGTCATAGGCATCTATTGATGTCCTCAGTGCCTAAGATGAGTGAAGAGGGACAAACGGTGGATATTAAATCAAAGAGTAATTTCCAATTTGCGGAAGAGAATTCAATGAAACTGCTTTGTGAAGGGGCTCTTACCTGATAGTCCTCCTCTGTGATGAAGAGGTTGTTAAGTGCTTCATTGACTGATTTGTTGTTGTGGTTCTGTACTGACCGCAGGTAGGGCTTGACCAGAGGCAGCTGTTTCACCTGTGGACACACATGCACATCGGTCACCTGAGCTCTAAACAGCAGAGACGACGCATCATATCGTACAATGTATTCATTCAGAGGCAGGCTGAGGGGGTACCTTGTTGAAGAAGTTGACAGCACGGGAGTGGTCCAGTCTGGGGGATAGCACTATGAGCAAGTCGTTCAGTAACAAGGGCTTGAACTCCAAATAGAATTGGGTGGCTTTATAGTACAGCTCCACATTGGCCACCTATGCAGGGGGACAGAGGGACAGGAACATTCAGAAACTACAATCAGGACAGACACATACCCATAATAATAGGTTATTAGAACAAGTACAGATTCTGTCCCATGGTACACTTATGGCAATGAGAAGGTGACATTTCACAGCGATACAACTTACATTCCAATTAGAATTCATTATTAATTAGATACTACTACTCAATAAAGAATACACACAACACATCATTTGGAGACCAACTGTGTTTAAATGTGTAGTGAGATCAAACACAACTGTACCTTGGTGATGATGTCTTTGAACTGGCCCTCCTTCCAGGCGTCTGAGGGGTGGTTCATCATGGTGATGATGGCGTTGTCGAACTCCTCGTACTTGTCGTACAGGAAGACCAGCTCGGCCCACAGGTGGGCCTGCTCTGCCGCCCTCAGGACCTTTGGGATGTTGACTCTGGACCAGAAGAGCTCCAGATGCTCCCTCATCTTCTGGGGCTTGAACTTGGAGTAGAGGATGGCCAGCTCTGTGAACATGCCCATGTGAGCCCGCTCCAGGCCCAAGGCGGCCTCCAGCATGGTGATCAGCTCCTCAAAGTAACCGCGGTCCTGGGAGAGAAGCGAGGATTGGATGTTAGGAGTGTGCATGAGGTTTTATAGAAACTGTACAGTGTATGATTTTGATATTGTCGAACATGATTATGTGCATTATTGATTAGTGGTTGTCAAACTTTTGTTTTGGCTTCAGTACCCCCTTTCCCTGATTTCTGAATCCAAGTAGCCCCCTCCTTACCTGACTACAACATTTAGCTTCAAAAACTGCAGGAGAAAACTAGAGGGTTTCAACTTGACAAGATAAACATTCTAAATTGCCCCTAGCTAACTTCCTATTGCAGAGTATATACAGTATATGATGCTAACGGCCGGGACACACATCTTGCGTCTGCTGTGCGTCTGCGTGGCGTTACCTGTTGATTTTCATTTCGGCGCCCATGTTAACAGGTTACAGCAGCCACACCACCGGCATCAGACGCGCGTCTCAGGCGCGTGTCTTGCGAGGCGTGAGACGCGCGTCATCTAGAGAATAGAAGCGACGCCTATTTTTTCTGCTTTCCCGCGCGTGTCTCTAGCGTGTCTCTACACAAATAGACATTAAAATTATATTTTACAGGGGCAGCCACAGCCAATCAAGGCTCATTTTGATTTGAGACGGGAGGATGAGCGGAGCTCACAGCTGCAGTTCTCCTGCCCTCTGAAAACCACATAGGCTACAACGTGGCTTCGTTCCTCCCCTCCCACCACACACACACACACACACACACACAAATCAATACTGCCTCGATTACGAAGTGAGCCCAAGCGATCTTCAGTTAAAATCATCATTGTATTGTTTATAGCAAATTTAATAAAAGGTAAACTCTATAGGAAGATAGTTGGCAGACAGACAGCAGCGCGCAGCAGCCACGCTGCCTGTGTGGATGGCGCGGGCGTGCCAGCCGCAGCCAGCACGCCACGCACACACACACACACACACACACACACACACACACACACACACACACACACACACACACACACACACACACACACACACACACACACACACACACACACACACACACACACACACACACACACACACACGCACTAGGTAGGTACACGCAATGTGTGGATGGCGCGGGCGTGCCAGCCGCAGCCAGCACGCCACGCACACACACACACACACACACACACACACACACACACACACACACACACACACACGCACTAGGTAGGTACACGCAATATGTGTGTCCCGGCCGTAATACAATAGCTGACAGGAAAAAAAGCTAGGTTTCAAACTGTTCCCTAGCAACACAATTCAGTGAAAAGTGTCTATAGCATACAGTATGATCAGATGCAATGAATGATAACCTAGCTTCTGAAGAATATAACATAACAAATAAGAAATGGAGTGAAGGAGTTGCAATTAGTGCCTCCTGAGCAGATTTATTTTAATATTTCATTAATTTTCATGATTTATTCTCTCTTGAATATCCCCTGTAGTACCTCCACATCCCACATTTGAGAAACATGGGATTAGGGAACAAATTAAGGCAAAAACTTGGGAGCTGAGTATTTCCATTCCTATTTATAGGGCTAATTAAAATGTAAACACTGTACAGTTCTGTGTGTTGGCGTGTACAGGCACAATGAAAATGCACAACTTGAACACACACTAGTGTGACGTCTCAATTTGTCGCTCTTACTTGGTAGTAGTTAATGAGCTCCTCCAGCTCGTCGGCGTGCACCACGATGTGGAGGCCGCACATCTGCGCCAGTCTGAACTCCTTTCCGTCCACGCAGGCGAAGCACACCTCCTTCCAGGTGCGGGTGCTGTTGGCCTTGCGGGCGCCGTCCACGGCGGCCTGGTACTCTCCCAGGTGCACCAGAGTTGAAGCCAGCCGGCCAAAGTTGGACACGTTGTTGTACAGCAACTTGGCTGCGTCATACATTTTCTCGTCGTAGCAGCGGTCACCGACCTACGTTTTGAAGAAAGACGTGCCGTTAGATTTTGGACCGGACAACTAAGCTGCAGAGGGATTGTATGTGTATGGGAGACAAGCTCACCTGTTGGATGTGAGCATTGTTGGGTCCGTTGATGAATTCTTCCAGTTCAGCCAGGCGGTTGGTCTTGGCCAAGGCAAAGATCAGCTCTGTCTCCACGTAGGACTCGCGGGCCTTCTTACGAGCCATCTGTAGGAATTTCACCAAGTCCTCCCAATTCCCTGAAACATGGTACGAACAGACATAGTTGTATTGCATTGTTGGGGTTTAAGCTTGTGTGTGTGTGTGTGTGTGTGTGTGTGTGTGTGTGTAAAAAGTGCTGCTTCAACTGTATTCTATGCTGCAAAAAAAGATCATATTGTGCACTTTTTTCTCCTAAGGACTAGCTGCAGTAGCTGCCACTATCAGTGAACAGAATGTGGGTACAAACACTTGATATACTACAAACACATCAGAACAGAAACACAGCCAATGTGCTCCATAATGACTATTTATGATCAGAATGACAACTAATACCAGGTCTGTTCCCCCCCCATCCTTACCACTCTGATCAGCGGCCTGCACCACCTCCATGTATGCAGAGGGGTCATCAGCCTTGATGTAGGAGTCAATGGCCTCCTTAACCAGGCCCTTCTGCAGCTGAGCCTTTGCCAGCTGGCTCCACACAGCCGGCTCATTGCAACGCTCCGCAAACTCATAGGCCCGGTCCAGGTTGCTGATATGCTCGATCAGCACCTGGGAAGCAAAAAGACAAGGGAGGTCAGAAAGGTCTACGCTCAGGACCGCCTCAAAACAATGCAAAAACAACAACAAATCAATGACTGATTCAAAACTACAGCATTGGGATCGTTGGGTAAAGAGCAAATTGGCTGACCTGCACAGCAGAGGTGTTGACGTCAAACTTCCTGAAGATGGCAAAGGCCTCCTCAAAGAGTTCATTGCTGATGGCGATGTTGGCGATGTCGGGGGCGTCGTAGTTGTCTAGCCTGTTGATGTACTCCATCACACGGGTGCGGTCGGCCTTGATCGCTGTCAGGATCAGCAGGTTCTGCAGATTTCTGTGGGAGAGAGGAGACCAATAGCATTCAGCATTATTTGAAATTACACACATACCATAGTAAAAAAAACAAAAAACAAAAACAAAAAACGTTTCATTTCATGGTGAAGAGAGGTAGATCACCTGTGTTCACTGAAGACAGAGTTGTCCAGCACAATCTTCTCCAGCAGTTCAATGAGCTCGTTGGGCAGGTCAGCAGTCATGAAGGCTTTGACTGTGACCGATACTTCCTCTGGGTCCTGGGTCTCTGACAGCGCTGTCTGCACCACCTGACAGCAGGACAAGGAAACAGAAGGTTAAGAGTGGCACACCAGACAGGTGGACTGAACCGATGGGACACACACTTGTCTGGTCCATCCTTTATTTCAGGCTTTCCCAACCTTGGGGTCGGGACACCAAGTGGAATCTCTTAGAATTCAAATGGGGTTGCCTGAAATTTCTCGCAGGCTAGTTGATCAATACAAATAATTCATATGATAATAATAACACCTCACACACAATCTGAAATAAATGAACGTCTCCTTCGTTTTCACAACAGCATCAGCTAAATGACAAAATGTAAATATACATCATTGTGATGGACAGAGCCATAACGTGTGACCCCCTTTAATAGTAGGGCTGGATTAAAAAAATCGATATATCGATATTGAATCGATATTCATGTGAAAGAAAAAGTATCGATACATAAATCCCAGTATCGATCTTTTAAAATGCATTTTACTTTTTTTTTTTTATAAACATAGGCTATAATATTATAGGCTGTGTGTGTGGTGGGGCGGCTTTAGCTCAGGAGGTAGAGCGGGTCGGCCAATGACGCAAGGGTTGGCGGTTCGATCCCCGCTCCCTCCCAGCTGCTGTCGCTGTGTCCTTGGGCAAGACACCTAACCCTCCTTGCTGGCAGCCTGCCGCCATCGGTGTATGAATGGGTGAATGTAGACTATCTACTGATTGTAAAGCGCTTTGGATAAAAGCGCTATATAAATGCAGACCATTTACCATGACCATTTAGTTAAAACATAGTTTCAAGTTGACGTTTATTTATGTTTGTAGTTATATATAAATACTACGGAATATAAATACTGTAGGCTACATGTGCATTGTGCATGCACCATGAGCCAGATGTACAGACCTCAAATCTGTTTGCATTATAATGTTTGTGAACTGGAAATGTTCATGAGCTGTATTAAATGTTATTTTATTTTATTTACAAAGCATTTATACTTTATGAAACACTGTTTACAACATGCTGCTGTTCAATGATTCTGTTGTATAGTGGAAATCTAAATTTGTTTGGCTTCTCACAGAAGACTGTAAAGAAAGAGACAGAAGACTGTAAAGAAAGATAAGATGTTGAATGACTATGTTGGTCATGTTTAAATAAAAAATAATTCCATGATGTAACTGCTTGCTTTATGGTCAATTCTTAATGTTAATATTAATATTTTTTAATAATGCACCAGGTTAGAGGGTTCCTTGTACAATTTACAGCATTAGTTCTTCGAGAATCTCTTCCATTATCAAAGCAAAACTGGTACTGTAACTAAAATATCGATATGGAAAATCGTATCGACTTGGGACCTTGTGTATCGGAATCGTATCGGGAAGTCAGTGGCGATACCCAGCCCTATTTAATAGAAAAGTCTTTCTTCAGTAGGGAGGCAGCCTGTTCAGCGATACGGAACTGAGCTGTAGGCCTGTTAGTGAGGTCTGTGTTCACCAAATATAGCCCATATTTATAGCCTACTTAGCTCTTTTTCAATTGACCTATCGCTAAGCCCCACCCCCCGTGCTCACTCGGACAAACACAGGGCAGGCTGACTAGAATTGAATGGCAGCCGTCACTGTCAAAGTTATATCCCAAGAGGCTCTAAACAACTTATTGAGGCATGATATTGTCTAGAAGCCATCATACAGTACTTCACTATGCCATGGAGGGCGATGTACAACATTTAAAGCTATCGATAAAAAGAAATTAGATAAGTGCATGGAAACGGCTTTAGCGAATCTTTAAAGGTCCCATTCCGTGCAAAAGCTATTTTTACTTGTAAATGCATATATACTGCTGTCAGCCCTCCCTGTAATGAGTGGTCACAACCTCAGAACTGCCACAGTTGGATTTGTCCCTATCCAGCTTCCCCCTGCAGTCTCCTCCAAGCCACACCCCCAAACGCTTCGTTTGCCCAGAGGGGGATTTGGGACGTCACGAGCTTCCTCACGCATACTGCGCGGGTCTCTCTCACACAAGCTACCTGCACCATTTTGTCTGTAGCCACAAAATTAACACTTCTAGCTGGAGCGACGCCAACTGTACGTGATCCAGCAACTGCAGAGGTGCATTCGGTAAGTCTAGGCATTTTGAGATGTCCTCTTTAGCGTAGTAACCGTTAAATTAACGATAACTCGCAACCTAGCGTGCTGGTCCACAGACGCTAATCTGATTGGCCGCTGGGAGCCTGGGGCGGGCTCTCCCTCAGCGGCCAATGGGAACTGTTAGTTCTGAATATATTATAGAAACAGGCCATTCTTGGGAAGCGACGAGATGAGGAAGTGAGAACTCCGTCACAACAAACGGGGTTGCTATATTTTCGACAAATTAATCCAGAATCATGTTTTATGGACCAGAGACACACGTTTTTAAGAGGTTACAGCTGCACGAATTGGGACCTTTAACCAAACATGCACTTTTAACGAAGGAAGAGAGCGAGATAACCAGTGGGGATAACAGGCGACTGACATCCAGAATAGAGCTGTGCATCTTCACTGATCTCACGATTCGATACGATTCGATTATACAAGTCTACGATTCGATTCGATTCGATTAAACGATGCATCACGATGCATCTTAAATCGATGCATCACTTTTTCCGCAATACATGATTTATTTTTTCTCACTTTCTTTTTTCTCACTGTGTGGCTACTTTTAAAATAAAAGTGCATTTGGAATTGCATTGTATTATGATCCATAATTAAAATAAACAACTGCATGTACTTACATTCTATTTTATTTGATTATAAAAAAAATATATATATATATATATATTTTTTTTATAATCGATTTTTGATATTTGTTAATCGATGCAGAATCGTGCACGTCCGCATCGCGATGCATCTCTGAATCGATTATTTTCGGCAGCTCTAATCCAGAATTTACATTTTATTCACTTGAGTAACCTCTCCGTGGATTATATATATGCCGAATTGAAGAGTGGCACCTGGCAATCTATTTTATGTAGGACTACCTCTGTATAATCAAGAAACTTTAAATTAATAGTGTCTATGTTTTTCATAGCGAGACAACATCACGCACGTTTGGGTGTAGCAGATCAGGAGAGGCATAGCCTACAGCAGGCCACTTTTTCCATCATGTTTTCTGTTTGGACTACCTCACATTTATTTGGGGAACGAGATTAATTCCCTCGTTTTAGGGTTTGACTGGTGTCTGGCGATGTTTTAATCACATCAATCAATGCGCCTCCTCTTCAACCAACTCCATTACGTGCATAACGTAATGGCTGGAAACTCGCATAATTCAGCATTTTCTTTTGCCGACTTTCTGAATACCATGATGATTTCATGATACCTTTGGATCATGGAAGGCAAATGAGGGAGAATACTTATCTAGCTGTCACCACGATTGCAGATTTAACGTCCAAAAACAGCAGAATTGTGGATGTGAGTGGATCTACGTTTACTAGTTTCTTATTATCCATTGCCTGGCCTCCCAGGATACCTCATAATGTTGCATTTACCCCCATGCACATCGTTTGACCATTGTTTTCTACTTATAACTGTATGAAACACCATAAAACCAGAGGAGAATCCCGATTTCTTCTGCTTCTCTATGGAGCTCTTGGCTCAGGTTGTCCGAGTTTATTGTGGAGATACACGCACTGTATTTTCCTCGTCTGCTTTCGGGGCAGGACTTAGCGATAGGTCAATTACCATTATTCATTGTTTAATTTCAAGTCATTGTTTGTTCAGCATTAATTTTCAGCCTTGTAAATACAAGCTCACCTATGCATATCTGCACTGGGAACATACAATCCTCACATTGTGCACTAATCCGTGGCTCGTCCCAGCTATTCTGACTTGGCTGCCGTCCACAATAATATACTTTAAATAGCCTAAATGTGATCTAAATTGAACATTTAATTGGAACATAGTATTACAAGCTATTGCATGATAGAACAATTAATTTGAGCAAGAGATCACTAGAGTTTTGTGACATCAAAGTGGGGTCACAAACCAGAAAAGGTTGGGAGTCCCTGTCTTTACCTGGTCGATAAGTGGTCGCCTGAAGGGGTTGGTCTCCAGCAGCACACTGGCCCACAGCTCAGGGTCTTTGCGGCGGACCAGGTAGCGAGACAGGCTCTTGAACAGGGAGTTCTCATTGCAGACCTAGAAAACAAAATGGACGAATCACAATGCTTCCTGCTACACTGGCTGCACTAGATCAGAAATAAATAAATAAAGGTAAATAATAGATAGTAATAAACAACAACAACAATAATAATAATAATAAATATGAGGTAGTAGGGATGTTAAAAAAATAAAAACATTTCCGATATGAATCGATATTCCAATCCCAAGAATTGGGAAGCGTTAACCCATAAACATGGTAAACATCTGTAAACTTTCATATATTGAATAATGCACCAGGTTAGAGGGTTCCTTGTACAATTTACAGCATTAGTTCTATGATAATCTCTTTCATATCCAAGCAAAATCGGTACTGTAACTGAAATATCAACATCGATCGGAATCGTATCAGAAATCAGTGGCGATACACAGCCCTAATAGGCAGAGGCAAACCGAAAGACACAGATAAGTACCGAGACAGACACTTGGCTAGAGATAGAGACAGACTGGAACAGAGATCAATCCTCACATTGATGAGCTCCTGGTCACACTGTCCTCTCTCGTAGGCCACGCAGGCCAGGTGGGGGTCCCTCTTCTCGCAGTACTTGCCCACCACACGGCTGTCATAGTAGGGGTTCTCCCTCAGGAAGCGCTCAGGGTTGTTGTTGCTGTCGATGTAGATCTTGGCCAGGGCGTTATGTGTAGCGGGCTCCTCACAGCCTTCGTGGATGCGAGCCTCCAGCCAGGGCAGCAGCAGCTTCAATCTGTGAAGCAGGAGAGGGGAAAAGTGGTGAGATTCTTTAACGACTGCGGAAACAGCTTCTCAGACCTGGCCTGAACAGATGTCAAATTCTTCTTAGCGTTTGTTTTATCCTTCTTGGAGCAACAGGTGGATGAGATCTCTCATCATGGGACGAGCGTTGGGCTTGGTACTCAGAAATAGTAAAAAATAATAATAATAATAAAAAGAAAAAAAGTAAATCGAAGTCGTGGGAATTGTTCCAAACAGAGAAAGGAAACAGCCCTTCAACGTCATCAAAAACACACATTTCTAACAGCTCTATGTACATGTTGTGACTCGGGTACTCGCCACACGATGAAATAATAATCCATAGTTACGTGAAACGTCATTTTGGTAGTCAATCCACACGCCGAGAACTAAACAAAGATGAACTCAAGTTACTTCCTTGTTTGCCTGTACACAGCGCTTCTGCTGTACACAGTGCATGCATACAGAACATGCGCAGGCACATGTGCTATATGCAGCGCCTCATTGCAAACAAGGAAGTAACTTCATACTGTTAGTTTCTCGGCATTTTGGATGATTATTTCATCGCGTGGCGAGTACCCGAGTCACAACATGTACATAGCTTTTTGGCGCCGTTAGAAATGTGTGTTTCTGGTCACTTTGAAGGGCTGTACCATTTCCTCCAATTCATTGGCGATACTAACTGGACGACTGTAGCTCACAGTATAGTGTACGGAGAGTGACGGGAAAGGCTGTGTATCTTGGTTATGTATGGGCAATATGGCAAATGGCAAATCTCCCTAAAAGTTGGCGCATCCCTTTAAGCCTATTTTTATTTTTTTTATTTAGTCTAAGTTACTGTGAGAGAACAATGACTTTTTTGACAATGAGCTTTTTTGATGGGTAACTACCGTAATATTTATAAAACTGAAATGGTAAGTTGTTACATTACTATGACTGTAGTGTGTTATTAAGCAAAGCACAAACTTCCCTACATTGCCCCCTACAGTCCAATAGTGTGAGATTTGAGTGTCACAGAACAGTGTAATATACTGACTTTCAAATATTCATTATCCTATTTGGCAAATTCCACCCATCTGGTGTGCCAAGCGAAAAGAAAAGAAAAGGTAAATCCTATTTCAGCCAGGTTGACAACATCTGCGCAGCAAAAGTTCAGTTTAGGAGTGGAATGGATACACAAAATGCTTGTGAGAATGGAAACAACATTGTTTGTAGTACAGTAGGTTACTGATGGTTTACACGTGCAAGAGTCTGACTGTTTTTTTTGCTGTAGTGTTTATTGATATGAGGGTGGCAAGCTGCAGCACCTGTTCCTCTTCTCCACCTCGGCGACCAGCTCGTCAGTAGAGAACTGTCCCCTGACAACCAGGATCAGGCTCTTGATAACATCCTCCGAGCAATCCACGTCCAAGAGACCTCCAATGACCACGGGCAGACGGCTGGGGTTCACCTAGGACACACGCAAACCAAATCTCATTCACGTTAGCTTTGTAACGTCGTCTGCATTCGAAGGATGCAATGTAATAGTGATGATGCCCTAAAACGCTTGGCTGTCTGGCCTTACTTTCTGCACATAGATCTCAATGTACTTCTGCAGGTTGTTGCGGTAGAGGTAGAGGACCAGGTCGTGGACAAAGTCGAAGCGGTCGCAGACGATGATCAGCGGTAGCTGGTCGGTGAGTTTGGCCTCCTGTTTGTCACACACAGCGGAGGGAGAAAGGAAAAAAGTCAGCAAGACAGCACAGCCACGAGGGCACCTCCACACAAGTCACCAAACACCACAGTCAAACCTGATGTACAAGGAGTGTTCTTTTACCACTGCAGAATTATGGGTATTCATGGAATGTCCAAGACTTACAATTACTACCACAGACAAAAAGGACCTGACTTTTATGTGGCTAAGTTAGACGTATTTTGGAGAACTATGATGCACAGGTTTGACTGTATTGTCATAGGCCAGTGTAACTAACTCGTGTACAATGGCAAAAGTAAATAAAGCAGAATCACTGAAAATGAAAATTGAGATATCATTTTCCAGTTATATCAATCCTGCTCGAGTGATTCCAAAATTACACAATATCAAGAAGAGAAAAAAAAAGTTTCTCAACTACGACAAATGGAGAGACGTCGCTTCCCCCCCCCCCCCCAAGAGTTTGTTTTACTGCAGACTGAGCTGAGGAAGAGAGAGAGAGAGGGTAAAGGAGTAAAAGGAGAAGTAAATTGCCCATCATTCTGAGGCTAAAAGCCAAATGCAGCTTTGTCACTCATGAA
Source organism: Poromitra crassiceps (assembly GCF_964638095.1). Classification (NCBI taxonomy): domain Eukaryota; kingdom Metazoa; phylum Chordata; class Actinopteri; order Beryciformes; family Melamphaidae; genus Poromitra; species Poromitra crassiceps. The sequence goes on from NC_139623.1 coordinate 42,693,693, forward strand.
TATAGGCAGAGGGCTCCCAGTGAAGGCCGTATAGGCAGAGGGCTCCCAGTGAAGGCCGTACCAAGGTAGGCCAGGCAGACACTAGACGGCACTGACTGCTCGAAAACACTGACCACTAGCCCTACGTACCACAATGCTCTGCTGCCCTCTATGGGCGTGGCTGAGACACTGCGGCCATCCGCACTCCTACAGGATTAACAAACTGGGATTGTGCACATCGCCGCCCTGCTTCGATATCGACCTGCTTGCATGCTGCAATGACTGGAGAAAGGCATTACAGGACTTCACGCTACACAGACAACTGGACAATATCGTCTAATAGCTCTCTCACATCATGGATTACAAGAGCCTTGCTTGTGGGCCCTAAATTTACATTCACACTCGACTACAATCACACACACAAAACATCTAATGAATGACTACAGTAGGACTAGTTCAAGCACTGGGAATATTGGGTGCACCCCAGTGGGTGTATGGCTTGCGGTGTACAAACCCATACGCCTCCATACAAATCCCAGTTTGAATCCTGTGCCTAAAGCCAGGGGAAGGGATGAAAAGAAAACAAGAGGGTGTGGAAAGGTCCTGTACTGAGGGGTGGGATAGATTTACCTTATACATGTCCTGCCATTCCAAAGACAAAAGGGGAAAAGCACAAAAGATAACATCTTCCATCAGGATGGTTGACGTGAACATTTTTTTTAACCAATACAGGCAAATGAATGCTTGTTGGTGTGTGCTAGTGACATTATTATTATTATAGTGATCATATTAAAATTAGGAAATCAGGCTTCCAAAACAGCAACGCTAAAAGTTTTTTGCTGCAAGTAAAATGTGATATAAGATAATGGTGGTAACTAAAATGTCACTATCATGGCTCAGATGAGATGTACAGTAACAGTCAGGAAAAAGCAGGAACAGTTAGCAGAGTACAGCGAAGAGCAGAATACAACAGAAAGAAGTGGATTGAAGAGGAGAGGGAGTGTGAGAATAGAATAGAAGGGATCAGGTAAAGGAGGAAACGAGGAGCTACTCAATCTGTTTTCAGCGTATGACCCTCTCCCGTCACATGTCTCCAGCTGACCCTGCAGCCGTACCTTCAGGAAGTTCTTGACGCGCTCTGGGTCGTAGCAGTTGCTCTCTCTGCAGATCCTCTCCACCTCTTTGATCTGACCCGTCTTGCAGGCAGCCTGGATGTACTTGAAGTGAACCTCAGGGTCCTGACTGAAGTTCACAATGGAGCCCAGGAAGTAGAACAGACCTAAGAGACAAGATACATTCAGTTATAGTCAGTAAAAAAAGATGTGCATGAAATATAGAAAATTACATGAAAATTAATTATACAAAACAATACACTGTAGTAGCTAGCTAAACAAGCTTTTATCTTTGTAAAAAACAAAAAAATAAACCACACATTTGTGTATATGTATACTGCGACTTCCACCAATCTAATTATAAAATAGAAATATTTAATTGCTGAATCCATTATGCAACCTGAAATATCACCATCATTGGCATGAATGCATTTGATGTATTTCTCTTTTCCAAATAGTTTATGAACGGTTAAGCTTCATTATTTAAGTAGTAGTAGAGGAGCAGCAGCCATTCACTCCCAGGCGTTTCTACACAATCAACTGATTTTCCTACCTGACTGTGGCCTATTTGGCTAATTGATAGTAAGTTAGATAGTTGTTTAGCCTGAGAACAGAAATATGTTGGGTGAATTGGCCCATTGTACACGTTATAAATAATGTTACAGTGGTTGTATTAGCTACTTTACCGTACTTTGTGCCTCTCGGTGTTTATGTTAAGTCTTATGACCAAACATGCCTTAAGTGTCTATGCAATTCCAAAAAGACAACACTGGTATTCAGTGGATTGTTGTTTTCGTTGAACCAAGAAAAGACTAAAATAACGAATGAAGCGCTGCGTGCCAGAACAGAGTTTGGGATCTCACCCTCAAAGCTCTTGAAGGACTCAAAGAGCTCCGTGAGAGAGTTTGTGGACAGCTGTTCGTGGTACTTGGAAGCCACCTGGACACAGATCTGCAGGTTCTGGCGGATGTTGGCTGACAGCATGGCTCTGAGGCACTCCAGAGAGTCCTCCACTGACAGGGAGCCGAAGAAGTTCACCAGCCACTGGAGGAGGAAGGGATGGTGAAAGTTAGCCCGAGTCATATAGGAGGTGCACTATGCATATACTGTACAGTAACAAGCATGAGGTTTGAGTCACTGATTCAAATCCCTCTACAATCTATGAAAACCCACTTGCCTCTTCCTCAACAACGGTTGTCAAGGGGCCCTCGAGCAAGGCACCTGTACCCAAATAACTCCAGTTGCTGGCAAGTAGAAGACTGTTACCATAGATATAATATTACTATAGATGGGTCACCGCAGGCTCCGCCAATTCTAACAAATGGTAGCAGCAAGTCTCCTAAATTGTCACGTGACTCCATTAGACTCAGACCTGCCGAAAGTATCCTCAGTGGGCGTGGCCGTGGAAAACCACGGGCAAAACCCACGTGACAAAGTGACAGGAAGTGAGTTGAAGTTGGGCCGTCGTGCTTGAAATCCCATTGTCTTTGCAGTTACTGCTTCCATGTGTAAAATAATGTAACCCTCTGGCTCTTCCTGCATTTCACTGCTGTGTGAAATCCCCATAATTCCAACCTTTGGGTTTCATTTCGAGTCAACTGAAGGATTACATTGTCCTTTATGGGCAGAGAGAATTCTGTAATCCCTCCAGCTTTTTCAAAACCCACTGGATAACCCTAAAAGTGCAAGCTAAAAATATTCCTGTTTTCCTCAGTTCCTGAAAAGTGTATGTTTTGGATATAAACGCTTTTTACCTAAAGCTACTGCTGTAAATAAGAATGTGCAAGAGTGAAGGAGAAGCACACAGTATAAGAAGGTTTATCCGACCTGGTTTCCTAATAATATATAATATTAATTCACACTACAGAAAGAGTTGCCTAATTTACGTAGGCCATTACAGTCTTTCTAGAGCAGTTTACCTCTGGATTGAGAAGGTGCGTGTGCACCACAGCACGCTTGATGTCGTATAGGTCAGTGTAGTGCTCCAGCGCCCTCTGCAGGAGGCCAGCCTTCTCACACAGCTGCGCGATGTGGGCACGATCGTAATTGGTGAACATTTGGTTGCCCAGGATGGCATCAGCAACCTACACCAACGAGATTAAGCATTAAGAGAAAAATAAACACTGATCAAATGTAGGCCAACATGCGTTGTTTGCACGTCTTTGAGTAAAGTATGTGTAGTTCATGCATCTACCTGTGGAGCATGCATGAGGTTCATCTCCAGCAGGCGAGTCTGCAGCGGTCCCTCTGAAGGTCTGTTGTTTTTCAGGGCGTCCAGGAGGAAAGAGGTACACTGCTGGATCAGGTTGTACTCCATGAACACATCCACAATCTAGACAGAGAGACAAGATAGAACTTAAAAACTCTGAGAGGAAACGAGATATGTCGATACCAAATTGCTGCTATCCTGATAAAGACATCACTTGTCAGAGCTTTTCTTATGTACTGAATAAAGTACTACTGCACTCAAGCTCCCTCATATAAACATACCAGTTATGACCCAGTGATGGGATCCAAACTTGAGACAGATTTAAGACCATACACTGCTTTGAATCTGCTCAAAACCCAGTTAACAATGATAACATTTACATGCACACAATATTCCACTATTATTCGGAAAATGACAATATTCTGAATTTGATAAGGGTCATGTAAACAGCATATTCCAGTTGCATTTTCCGAATTTGTCCTTTTTCCGAATTTAGCATTTTCCCATTAAGACATCTGGGTTATTCCACTATTATTCGGGTTTTCGGAGGATTCTTTGATCATGTATACAGCGCATTCGGAATATGTGTCTCAATCAGGGTTTTTACCGCAGTTTGTGACGCATGTTTCATCTTTGTGGTCAACTGATGTGTGCTAGAAAGTAGTGCTGCACGATTAATCTAATCGCAATCGCAATCGCGATGTCAGCACGTGCGATTACATAACCGCAAAAGTGTGCGATTATTATTATTTTTTCACGTCTTTTTGAGTGTGTGTGTGTGTGTGTGTGAGTCTCTAAACTAACGTTACACGCGACGCAGCAAACACGTTTCTCTGCCATCACACTGGGCATCAACACTAGCGGGAGGCTTCTCCCATGCACTCCCGCAAATAAGTAATGTTATGCGCAGCAAAGTTACATCTTACCAAGAGGGAGAGAGAGAACATCCATGATCGCTAACAGCAAGCTATGCTAATAACTAGCTAACCGTTCAGAAGCGCAGTCTGAGCCAACAGCCGTGTGATTAGTGAGAACGTCAGTAAAATAAGGAGAGAGCTGCAGGTGCTTATGCAGAACTAGTGCACGATTAAGTGCACAGTGGGTAATGACCCGCTGTGATGAAGAATATAGCGAGATTAACAAGGTTGATAGCAAAACACTGTCAGCAGCTGCCAGCAGCAGCACCTCCAGGCTTCAACTAGCGTTAGCCTGTCACATGACGCCTTCATGGTCCCTCGATAAAGTCTGCAGAAAGATGCACGTTACCTCTCCACTCTCTCAAGAAGCGTCACGTGAGTGTGGCGTTTAAGGCCATCTGTCGCTACAAAATAAATAAACGGGGTGTATCATTGTATTACTCGACAGACATGTAACTAACTTTGCCAGTCTGAGCCATCTTCTATGTGCTCTAACACAGAGGTTCTCAAATGTCTTTCAGCCAAGGACCCCTTACAAGATAGAAAATATACCGGGGACCCCCTCATTCTGATTTGTGATTTTGGGCTAATTGTTTCCACGGTAACGTGCTTGACTTTTATTTTGATAGGTTTGTTATTAGAATGTAATCCATGAACCATTTTAGATTTAAAGCATAAACTATTTTCGTTGAACTATGAAGATTTTGCAACAAAAAAATATATATATATTATTTTTTATTACATTACATTTACATTACGTCATTTAGCAGACACTTTTGTTTTGTCCAAAGCGACTTACAATATCACAATTTGCCAACAGTACAGAAAACCACTATGCAACACAATCAATGACAGCCAAGATATTTTGATAGACTAGCACCATGTAGGAAGTAGTTTGAGAAGGAATAATTAACATGTAGCATTTTTTTTTTTTCTTTTCTTTTTTTTTTTTACTTGAAAACTTTTCGCGGACCCCCTGGCAAAGTGCCACGGACCCCTGGGGGTCCGCGGACCCCCATTTGAGAACCACTGCTCTAACACAGTGCAGTTTCTATTTTTCTGGTGTTTCTTTTTTACATGTTTGGGACAGGCAAATGTGGTCAAGCTACAAAAAGGCAAGTTTTCAGAAACTGCAAGTAGCCTATAATGATACCATGAGAATTTTACTCATTTTTTATGGTGCAGTGCGAGTGAAATGTTTGTGGCTGTAAGAGTCAATACTCTTCAGGCCGTCCTTCGGAACTTAATGCATAGATTCATGTGTCGCTTAGATGAGTCTGTGAATAGCATCATTGTCAGTATAAGTAACCCTGTGAAGAGCTGCACTAGATACTCCTCTAGCCTTAGGAGACATTGGCTTAAAAGCCTGTATTTATAAATGTCACAAATGCCCTGTCTAACATGTTCATTTGGACTGGTTTTTATTTACCGGTATGTTTATTGTTGTATGTTTGTTTTTCTATGGACCACGAGTCTGCAATAAAGGCATCATTCATTCTCAAAATGTTTTATTTTTTTGTAAAGATAATTTTATTTCAAATTGTTTTATTTATTTAGTTTTAATATATTTTAAATTGTAACATATTTCATGTATTTTAGTCTGTGATACGTGAAACCGTGGTATTTTTGTCCAAGGTTATCATACCGTCAAAAACTCATGCCGGCACATCCTTAGATACCTCTTGTTTATTATATCGCAATCACAATCGCAATCGCAATATTGTCCACCATAATCGCTAATCGCACCTTTCCCCCAAATCGTAAAGCACTACTAGAAAGCGCTAGAAGAGGCGATATAATTATTAGAATCCGTCATCTCTGGCATGCGAACAGAAAAGCCCACATTTCTGATCGGGAGGAGATGAGAAACATTGTTTGGTTGCCCACAGAAGTCCAAAGTGCTTGCGACCTTGCGAGGTAATAACGTAGGCTACTAGCCTACTTTTTATGAAAGACTTGGATGTGCAAATAATCGCAATGCCAAACTTCCCAGCAGCAAGCTCCTGAAATGGACCAAGTGATGCTGGTAAGAATAGCGCTGCTCTGTTTATTCTCAACAGAAAAACTCCGCCTACCTGAATCTCTCTCTCCCCCCCTCCCTCACCTGTCGGGGAGGGCGAACTACGGCTGCATGTAAACGGGAATATTAGTGGATTATTCATTTAGTCGGAATATTGTCATTTTCCGAATATGGGCAAAAACCGGAATATTGTGTGCATGTAAACGTAGTGAATGATAACATTTGTTACATGATTTATAACACATTTTAGGCAAGTATTGTTACTTCTTTCAGTGATCCAAGGGAGCCTCATGCAGTTTGTTACTGTATATTCTTAAACCTGGTGTTATCTGCCAGTACAGCACTATTGGCGATGCAGAGTGCTGCATCAGGAGGAATTTTTGCAGTGCAGGGCGCTTGCAATGGTAGGCAGCAAGATGTGGCTTTTCATTTACAATACAGGCTATCTTAAGTGTATATATGTTGGCATATGTTATGTTGACTGTCAAATAGCTAAGTGTTGTCTAAGTGCTGGAAAGTTTTTGGTTAGATTCTGCCAGCTAATTGCAGAGGATTGGAGGAGACAGTGCAGCTCATAGTATAGGCCACAATATTATCTTAATTTAGAAAATCACATTCAGACTTGATCCAAACCCCTACAGCACTTTCTGTACAATCCCAATCTGCCCTATGCTCGTGGGCCTACAACTGTTTTGTGAATCCAAATCCAACTAAAGTGAAGAAATGTCAAGCTCTACCACAGAGGCCAGTTCCACTCTTAATGACATGTATAAAACAGTAGAAAGTAGTCACATGATGTGGGATAAGTTGGAGGTATTTTGTTCAGAAGGGACCATGTATTCCTAATAGATCAGGACTCAGGAGAGATCCCTGCTCTTCTCGTCCGACCTGTGTGATGTCAGCCAGTGGCTCTTCATCCTGGACCAACATCTGGGCAAACTGCAGGCCCTGCTCTGGGTTGATCCGCATCACGTTCCTCAGCAGGAAGATCCAGTCTGGAGTGTAGCCCACCTGGAACCACAAAAAAAACAAAGGGATACATCTATTATACAAGCGTGTGTTGTTTTTTGTAATCACATAATCGCAGCGTAGCATAATTGACGTTTGAGAATGAATGCTCTTTAAACTCCATCGAGGCAAATACATTTCCTTTAAGACCCGTATGGTATACTTCCATCACAGTATCACACATAATTGGAGTTACAAACACAATATAATCACACCTTGACCGTTCCCATTTAAATGATCATAATGGATCCAGGGATTAGGGGTGGCTTTGTAGTTTGATAATTATTTCAAGTGGCTCCTCCTGCTGGAGGGGCCAAGTAGTTCATCATTTGGGAATTTTGAAATCTTAACAAGTGCATAATACAACTTTAGATGGAAAGACAGGCATACCTTCTTAGCATATAGGACAATCTTGGGGAACTGGCCGGTCTCAGCAAAGCACTGGATGACCTTGTTGGGGACGTTGGCCCGCAGGTAGACACTGAGAGCCAAGGTGGGATCCACCGCCTTCACCAGGTCGCCCAGTTCTTCAGAACACTCCAACTGTAACGTAGGACAACTAACCTCAGCAGTAGACACACTTCAGAATACGGAAACTGCTCTTTTACAGGCCCTTTACATTCCCTCAAATTCAAGGAGACACGGATCAAGGTTAATTACTGTTACAACACTGATCATTTTTAGAATGACAACTAGCAGGCTTTACAGAATCTCACAGACAACTAAATCAAAAGCACTTCAATGTATATTCTTGCACAAAATCACAATATCAATTCAAGCACTTTGTCTTTCAATGTGCCATGTCTATTTTCAAAAAATGTAAAGACCTTGATCTTTCTCTCGCTCACATTCACAAACTTTCAAGGATTTCAAGGACTCATGGGAACCCTGGAATAAACACAGGATGTGCAAAATGAGGATCACCAGCTCTCTAGCTAACTATTCAGGCAAGTTGGAAGCGCTCGATTCTCTAAGAGAGACACTTTGGCGGAAGGAGGAAACGCTACCGATGCCTCGCATAACAGATGGTCTCACAGCATCCCAGATAATAGGCGAGTCATGTAAACACACAGGCGGCTCAGGAAAGGGCCTCTTCCTGCGAGAGGAGGTTGAGATGGAGATCTGGAATACCTTGTCCTCCTTCAGCCACTTCTCCAGCAGCTGCTTGCGGCCCTGCTGGAGGACGGGCCTGCACAGCTCCAGGGACTCAAACTTGTTGAGCTGGCCCTGGTCCAGCAGGATGCCAAAGTACTGCAGCAGGGGGGAGGTCTGGCCCGGCTGGGCCGGCACACTCTGGAAACGACGGATGGTGTCTGGGGTACGCAGGATCCCCTGCGGGGAAGAAGGGCAGAGGTCATATGCCATAGAAAGTTGGGTGGACATTTGATAGCACCATGGAAGGCAGGAACAACAGGACAACACAATAAGTTGAACTAGTGCAGTGCCCGTTCCCCCATGCACCACCCCGTGTGCGCTTCCCCCCGCACACACTGCACTCTGTCAGGTCCTCCCTAAGCGCACTCCCAAAGTTTGAAGTCGATCCGACAAACGGTTCTCGAGATACGCAAAGGACAGACATACAGTACATACATTTGGAATAAGTCCAAATTGCATGAAATGCGGCACCGCACAGTCACTCCATCGGAGTCCGAGCAGTGCACTCCCCAAGTTTGAAGTCAATCGGACAAATCTTTCTCGATATAAACTGCTTTTTGTGTTGCCAGTAGGTGGCGCGGGAAATTGCAAGATTTGCAAGAAATTCAGCGCCGCACTACTTCGAGTTCCCATGAGCACACTCCCCAAATTTGAAGTTAATCGGATGAACGGTTCTCAAGATAAACCACGTTTTGTGTTGCCAGTAGGTGGCGCTGTGCAGATTTGCACAAAATTCGGCACTGCTCTATGTCAGGTTCCCAGCAGCACACTCTCCAAGTTTGAAGTCGATCAGATGAATGGCTATCGAGATAAACCGCTTTTTGTGTTGCCAGTAGGTGGCGCTATGGCAAATTGCACGGAATTCAGCTCCCTGCACTCCGTTGAGTCCCCCTAAGCGCACTCCCCGAGTTTTAAGTTTTAAGTCGATCAGATGAATAGATGAGATAAAGTGGTTTTTGTGTTGCCAGTAGGTGGCGCTATGCCAAATTGCACGGAATTCAGCTCCCTGCACTTCCTCGAGTCCCCCTAAGCGCACTCCCCAAAGTGGAAGTCGATCGGACGAACGGTTCTTGAGATAAACAGCATTTTTTTATGTTGCCAGTAGGTGGCGCTATGCCGAATTGCATGAAAACAGGGCACTGCACTGCACAATAGGGCACACTCCCAAAGTTTAAGTCGATCCGACCAACGCTTCTCGATGGCAAGCAGCAGATGATGCTCATCCATAATAAGCACAGGGCTTGAAGGAGCACACGCTTGATTGAACACAAATGTTTTAATATCGAACATGTTTCGCGTCCGAATCGCACGGAAACAGGGCACTGTACTCCGTCAGGTCGCCATCAGCGCACTCCCCAAGTTTCAAGTCGATCCGACCAACGGTTCTCGAGATACGCGAAGGACAGAGAGACCGAGAGATAGAAGGCTCTTTCACACCGGCCTTGAAAGCCGAAAAATGCACGGAAAATAGGATTCGCGCCTCCGATGTGAAAGTCGTGAACGCGCTTTGGTGGACAATTGTTTTACGCCTTTTGTCCCGCGACGGTAGGTAGTAACAGCGCCGGGTTACCTGGCAACCCGCCTCCATTTGAAAGCGTTGTCGCAGCGAGCCGGAAAAGGTGCGAATGGTCAGCTCATTCATAAAAAAATTACAGGGGAAATCACCTCATGTATCAAGAAAGTGCAGGAGTGAAAGTAAAAAAAGTAGCCTATACAATCATGACTGCAGGGACGCCAGGAGGAATGCTCCGTTCGGTTAGGCTTTATGCTCAAACGATGTTGACATTAGTAGGTACAATTAACGGATATAATAATAAGCTTCAGAGGGCTATAGCTGTCTGTGGCGAGTTGGTCTGAGGATATTCCCTCTCAAAATCAGCTCTGTGCATTCCCTTACAAAAACTACTAACGTTAAGTAGTCATGTGCATTTATAGCCTATACTATTCCCCCGACGAACGTTATGCAGACTGCAGCTGTTTGATATGCGGGCGGTCGCCTTTCAATCCGGGAGCGGGGGATTTCACTTGAAAGTACACTGCAGCACGGGAATGTGGCCCTGCTGCTTGGCTCTGTGTGAAAGCAATTTCTGTGGCGAGGGTGCGGTGTTTGCGGGACTCCTAAACTGCAATTTTTGCGTGATCTGTGTGTGAAAGAGCCTAGAGAGAGAGACAGACGATCCTCCAATTATTAGATAGATGAAGGAAACTTAAAATGTTGGCTTCATGAGATCAGCCGACTCCTGGGTTTCATTCGAGCCATAGAAATCAGAGAGTGATTGACACCTGGGACACTGGATGAACGCACATAGTTGTGGCATAGAAAACCAGTAGCACTCTGGGTCCTGGAATTGTTTAATTAATACAGATGGGAATGAGAAAAGAGAAGTAAATGAATGCACCAAACAACTTTAGACAACAAAAACTCTGTTCCTGCTTTGCTGGCATTGAATTACAGTGATTTGCAAGTGACAATTTTATATTTAAACCGATACCAGATTAACATTTTATGCAGCAACTTGCAACTTTTTATTGCCTCGACTTATAGTTTTGTCAGGCGCAATCTTTGTACACAAGGCTGCGTTCAAGAGCATAACTGTTGACGTCAATACTAAAATGTTTACATTGCTTAAAATGTTTAAGCAATGGTTCTCAAAGTGGGGTCCGGGGACCTCCAGGGGTCCTTGAGGGGGTTCCAAGGCTTGAGGAGGGTTCCAGGAAAAAGGGGGATAATTTATTTTCACTATAATTCCATCCATAAGTAAAACAATGACAGAATATTTTGGTCATGGGTTTACATACACTTTCTGTAATAAAACATTGAAAAGCAAAAAATCTTATCAGATGGGGGACCCTGGGACAAAATCCGGGGGTCTGGGGTGGTCTAATTTGTGTCAGTTTTGGGGTCTTTGACATGAAAAAGTTTGAGAACCACTGTTTTAAAGCACAGTAATAGTGACATTGATTAAATCGCTGCATCCCTACCCTGGATCATACAAAAAAAAGTGCATGATCTTAATCCTTTCATAAAGCACTGAAATGTCATGACCAAGCTATCACAGGGTGGTTGGTTACCTTTGGTGCATTGGCGGCAACCTTGGCAGCCTCGGAGTAGTTGCCCCCTGCAAACAGGTTGTTGAACTTGCGTGCAAAGAGCTCTTCAGCACCAGCCAGGTTGTTGCGGACAGCTATGCGCAGGGCCAGGTCCGGGTTCTGCAGCACGTTGTTGATGTAGGGGATGATGTTTTCCTCCTCCACACAGACTGACAGCACCTGGGTTACAGAGATCACAAAAAAAGTCAGAGACGTGCATTAGGTGGACTAAGGTGTGTTACATTTTGTATGAAGCATTTCAGCTTTGTCCGCTGAGTATTGTCTACTACTGTTATTGTGTTTGGGTGTAGTGTCCACGATTTTGACATTTTCAAAAGTCTGTTCATGAGGTCAGGTTACAGCAATGTATTGCTTCCAAAAGCCTGGTTCCAGCAGGTAAGGCAATCTGCGGCATTACGTGTAAACAAAGGACACAGTCAAGTGTGCATGGAGAACACTGGTGTTTGCTTTCCTCAGTAAGGCATGGGGCCCTTCAACTCTTTTGTCCTTCCCAAACCAGACACATTTTTTTGAAAACTTCTCCCAAGGATGAACAACCAATCAGATAGGAGCAGGAAAACCATGGGGTCAAATGCCCCACCCCCCCACACCCGATTGTCCAGCAAGGCCTCTGAAAGGCCACCATGAACTGCCAACGTTTGGAATAGCATCCCCAACAGGCAGCCAGTTCAGGATCTGTCAGAAGAAATCAGTGTCAGGAACAGAGTGCACTTGGCTCTGGAGTGATGGATGCTTTCTTAACGTAGCTTAACTCATTCACCGCCAATGACGTCTTTGACGTGTTATCAGAAATAGCCCTCCCCGCCAATGACGTGTTTGACGTGTTTTTGTTTTTATGAGTGCAGTGCATAGTTGAAACACTTACCCAGCCTGTGACATAGTTTCGGGTCCCTAACCTCAAAGTCAAGCCGACAGCACGTTATCAAACACATACCGCAGCTGTTGTTTGAAATTAGGAAGAAGGTGGAAAGGAGGAGAAACGCGCTTCCTTGTTGCAGAGGAGAAACACCATTGAAATGCCCCCTCGCCGCGCTGCAGAGCTGATCGACTTGCTGCAGAGCAGCGGACATCGAAACCGCGGTAGTCAAACCCGTGACCAACATGATCGATCCTGGTCCCTGGACCCCGTTCCTATGTGCCAGCCTTGCTGCAGGGCGAACCTGGATTGCCTAGTCAAACCCGTGACGAACATGATCGATCCGGTTCCAGCAGCGCCTGTTCAAAGCCAAGCCGCGGACCCGTTCCTGTGTGTGTCGCAGCATTCGTCCCAGCGAGAGGAGGGAAACGAGCAGCAGAGGAGGCAAAACGCTGATGGGGAAGGAGGGGGAAGGAGGTGCGATCTAGCAGCAGCTGTGGAGAGAACTCTCTCTCTCTGTGTGTGTGTGTGTGTGTGTGTGTGTGTGTGTGTGTGTGTGTGTGTGCGTGTGTGTGTGTGCGCGTGTGTGTGTGTCTGTGTCTGTGTGTGTCTGTCTGTCTGTGTGTCTGTCTGTACACTCATTCACACTGAGCAAACTGTATTGTTGAATGTAAAAAAAGCACTTCATATATATATATATATATATATATATATATATATATATATATATATATATATATTTTTTGTCATTTGTGTCATAATGAATAATATTTACATGTCTGATGTCAATACAGTTCAAAATAAAAGAATTGAGAGCGAGTTCTGCCTGATATTGTGTGCTGTGTACATAAATGCCATTTTCTGCAATTTCTTTTCTCAGAGAGACATTTTGGGTGAAAACAGGGTGTATATAAATGGCTATAAGTAGAGTACAGAACATGCTAAAAGCTCACTTTTTTTTTCCTGGTGAACCCAGAGACGTACATCTTCATTTTGAGGTATTGCAAATCACTCTGGTGCTAATAGATAATTTACTGTGGGTCTTGAAAGATGACCAACAATTATGAAAATCTTTGGCCTGTGCTAAATATTGGCAGTCCTAAACTGGCCCTGAATGAGTTAACTACATCTACACCACGGGGGGTGAGGGTAGTGTCCACTAGAGAGAGAGTGGCATCAGCGGAGGACCAAAATGTGTGACTCATTAGCCAATGAACAGCCAGGAAGGGGTCTCGCGCTACTTTTGAATGCTAAAATAAAGCTGATAATGTACAATTTAATTCTAAAAAATAAATAAAAAATAAAAGTACAACACAAACTGTCCATTTTGCTGCAACTCGACAGTGCTGCTTAATCCAGGACCTTACTTCCTGGAACTCTTGAGAGTAAAAAACTGGTCCCTTAGAGTGAATGGAAATGTCGTGACTCTTCTATATACACGGCTCTGAGTGAGGGGATACATTCTCACTCTGGCCTGACACTTTCAGCCTAATGGGCGATTGGGCAAGGCAAGAAGAGAAGGCCTCTGAAGACACACTAACTACATGACTGACAAAACGCTGTGTTGTCTACATATTTAGCTATAGCCGTTTCTAAAATAGTCAACTTGGAGCATTCAAAGTGCAATCAATGCCATTTAATTACATTGATCGGAGGTACAGGGGAAAAAGCACAAGCCGGCCAGAACAATTGCTCCCGACAAGAGAACACCGAGCCCCAGGTGACAGATGAGCTGGAGTATCGAGTGCTACACTGGCCCAGAAACAGACATAGTACGAGCATAGGGGCAGACATGGCAGATCTTTGCCATGCTGGTGACATGGAGGGGGGGGGGGGGGGAGGAGGGCTGTGATTGGAAGAGAGGGCCAGCACTTAGAGGATTGAGGGCGCCAGGCTCTGCCTCCCACTGCACATCATGTGCTGATAGGCCTCCCCCCCCCCCCCCTCCTCTCCATCTCGCTCTGTTGCTTACTCCCTCTTCCTTCTTCTCGCTCTCTGGACGCTGGACCACCACACTCAAGCATACGGTCCAAACTCCACCGCTCTCAATAAGGGACTGGCAGACAACAGGTTAGGAGACATTCACACCAAAAGCGTTTTTGGAGCTGCCAGCAACCTTCTGCAATTCATTCTCTATATAAGGACACACTAGACGTGCTCCTCTTTCAAGGAACGCACCTGGCGTTTAGCGCTGGTGGCATCTACGGTAGTTTTTTTAGAGGAGCGCTACGGGCATTTTTAAGCTGAAAAAAGTTGAACATTTGGAGGAAAAGCGTGCTGCTCGTCTTTTCACTCCTCCTACATTTTCTCATCCCAGAGGGATCCTCAACTTCTGCTGCTGCCAGAATTGGCAATAATCTGGCTTTCATGTTGACAATGAACAACATCAAACAGACAAAACCAGCTGGCTACCGTCCATGTGGTCGTTGTGTCCTAAAGTGTACTGCGCGCGACTGCAGGGGGAAACAAAACGAAGCTCTCAACATGATTTCCATAGCGTTCCAACTGAAAAAAGCGCTTTGGGTGTGAACGCCGCCAGCACAAACACGCAGCCAGCAGTCCTTTCTCGCACATTCTTCACTATTCTACGTCATTGTCCAGTCCAACTAGAAACCAAAAGAAGAAGCCTAAAATCGGACTGTAAAATCACTTTCTGGTTTCCAGTAGGGATGCCAATTTTCCGCAAATTCCTGAATCGATTATCGGTAACGTTAACGATCAATCGATCGATTAATTGTAATTAAAAATACAAGATTGTTCAAACAATATCAACCTTTCCGGTAGATGTAACGTCAGCTAGCTGTGCTAGCAACTTTGACTTAGCATCTTTGCACCTCTTCTCAATGTGATTGTGCGTCGGCCTGGGATCTTGTATGCTGGTTCCAGCAGGTGCATCATTTGCTGAAATCCCCTGCCTTCAACCATACAGATAGGCATCATGTCTTTTTCTATAACCCCACAGATCATCGACTGGGTTATTTTCTCTGCTCGCCGTCCGTCACAACTCTTCCTCTTAAACAGTGAGCTGTTTGGGTTGCTCCAGGTTTGACGAAGAGGAGCCAGCCAATTTATCCGAATGAACACTGTTCAAGTGATATCATAGAGCATTGATGTCGTCGTCGTGTTATAGCTGTATACCGATTTACAGTATTTGCATACGGAAGTATCTTCTCCTTTCTTATCAAAATGTTCCCACACAACGCTTCTCTTCACCCGCTTCATATTGCAAAGGTGTGGTTTCCTTTTCTACTTTCAGACCAAACTTAAGATGGCTGCCAGGAGTTCAGAGTTCACTGCGCCTGCGTGATGTGTGTGAAAAGGGCTATAGTGAATGATATCATTGCCTCTGGAGGATCATTGAAAAATGATTTTAAAACACCATTCTACTGACAGAATGCACGTTGTGGTTTTTTATGGTTTTGATCGAGTAAATTTTCACGTGTTCGAGGAAATCCTTAACGAGCAAGTAATCGATCTTCAATTAATTGTTGGCATCCCTAGTTTCCAGTCTCTACAAATCCTTCTGGTCTCTACAAATGTGGCCCTGAGGAAGAAAACAGAAACACCAGATGTTCAAAAGACAGCACTGAATTTAGGAATTCCATCTTGCTCATCAAGCTAGTATCCAATGACAACAGTGTCAATGTCTAAGGTTCATCAAGCTAGTATCCAACGACAACAGCGTCAAAGTCTAAGGTTCATCATGCTAGTATCCAACGACAACAGCGTCAAAGTCTAAGGTTCATCATGCTAGTATCCAACGACAACAGTGTCAAAGTCTAAGGTTCATCAAGCTAGTATCCAACGACAACAGCGTCAAAGTCTAAGATTCATCATGCTAGTATCCAACGACAACAGTGTCAAAGTCTAAGGTTCATCAAGCTAGTATCCAATGACAACAGTGTCAAAGTCTAAGATTCATCAAGCTAGTATCCAACGACAACAGTGTCAAAGTCTAAGATTCATCATGCTAGTATCCAACGACAACAGTGTCAAAGTCTAAGGTTCATCAAGCTAGTATCCAACGACAACAGTGTCAAAGTCTAAGATTCATCATGCTAGTATCCAACGACAACAGTGTCAAAGTCTAAGGTTCATCAAGCTAGTATCCAATGACAACAGTGTCAAAGTCTAAGATTCATCAAGCTAGTATCCAACGACAACAGTGTCAAAGTCTAAGATTCATCAAGCTAGTATCCAATGACAACAGTGTCAAAGTCTAAGGTTCATCAAGCTAGTATCCAACGACAACAGTGTCAAAGTCTAAGATTCATCATGCTAGTATCCAACGACAACAGCGTCAAAGTCTAAGGTTCATCAAGCTAGTATCCAACGACAACAGTGTCAAAGTCTAAGGTTCATCATGCTAGTATCCAACGACAACAGCGTCAAAGTCTAAGGTTCATCATGCTAGTATCCAACGACAACAGTGTCAAAGTCTAAGGTTCATCAAGCTAGTATCCAACGACAACAGCGTCAAAGTCTAAGATTCATCATGCTAGTATCCAACGACAACAGTGTCAAAGTCTAAGGTTCATCAAGCTAGTATCCAATGACAACAGTGTCAAAGTCTAAGGTTCATCAAGCTAGTATCCAACGACAACAGTGTCAAAGTCTAAGATTCATCAAGCTAGTATCCAACGACAACAGTGTCAAAGTCTAAGGTTCATCAAGCTAGTATCCAACGACAACAGCGTCAAAGTCTAAGATTCATCATGCTAGTATCCAACGACAACAGCGTCAAAGTCTAAGGTTCATCAAGCTAGTATCCAACGACAACAGTGTCAAAGTCTAAGGTTCATCATGCTAGTATCCAACGACAACAGTGTCAAAGTCTAAGATTCATCAAGCTAGTATCCAATGACAACAGTGTCAAAGTCTAAGATTCATCAAGCTAGTATCCAACGACAACAGCGTCAAAGTCTAAGATTCATCAAGCTAGTATCCAACGACAACAGTGTCAAAGTCAATCAAGCTAGTATCCAACGACAACAGTGTCAAAGTCTAAGGTTCATCATGCTAGTATCCAACGACAACAGTGTCAAAGTCTAAGATTCATCAAGCTAGTATCCAATGACAACAGTGTCAAAGTCTAAGATTCATCAAGCTAGTATCCAACGACAACAGCATAAATGTCTAAGATTCATCATGCTAGTATCCAACGACAACAGCATAAATGTCTAAGATTCATCATGCTAGTATCCAACGACAACAGTGTCAAAGTCTAAGGTTCATCATGCTAGTATCCAACGACAACAGTGTCAAAGTCTAAGGTTCATCATGCTAGTATCCAACAACAACAGCATAAATGTCTAAGGTTCTTGTCATCCTTTTGTTTGGGGAAAAAAATCAATGGAGCAGGAATACTTCCATGCAGAGAAAGTCTACTTTTCTGCCATTTCACATTGAAGATAACTGTGTGAAAGGAAGACAACCAATTATTAAGAAAACAAATTGTGGGGATGGTGGCAGAATAAAGGCAATTCACCATCACTCCCGATATTTTGAGGGAGTGACAGCATAGATATACTGTACATGAAAGCATATTAAAATTAGCTGTGAGCTAACTCTGGCGCAATTACTTTTTAAATGCGCTGTCCCTGTAAAGCATATTTTTTGATTGGTTGCTTGCTGTATTATTACTTAGATTGAAAGAGAAATTCATCACACTACTTGTTTGAAACTGGGGGAAGTAATATGTATTATATTGATGCATTACTTATTATTATCACGTTACCGCCCAATACTATTGGAAACTGACCCACTCAAGTAGAGCCCCTGACAGGCCTAGACACTGGCCTATTATCACTGGGATCACTGCATCTGTGTGTCTGTCTGTACACACACACGCATCAGACACACACACACACACACACACTCCACTGCCCCAGCACGGCAGATCTGTCACTGCCTCAGATCGGCTTTCCTCTCTTCACTCAATTATTCATGGTGTGTGTGGCCTGGGTGGAACATTCAGCATCAGCTGGCTGGATCCAGTTCTCCTCACTGGTGCAGCCTCACGGCGGCAGCTAGACGTGGGCCTCTCTCCTCTCTCTCTCTGTGAAACACTACACCTTGGATTATTTATAATGCCTCCCGGCAAAAGACTGAACTCGCCTCATGACGACAGACAAACAAGGGGAGCGGTGTCGTCGTCGTCGTCGTTACCCTCGACAAGTGATGTTTGACGTTGCGCTCGTTTACATTCATCGGCCTGTCAGCTTATGCTGGAAAATGTGATTGGAGGTGGCAGCAGGTGGGGAATAAAGCAGTGGTCCCGTTCTGGGTCTTTGACACGGGTGATGTTAGGTGAGGAGGACAGCTGGTGCCGTATTCATCCTGCTCCTCCGCTGTGCCTTTGAGAGTGTGTCAACGCAGGAGAACAAAGCTGTAGAGGGTTTCTAATGAGCAACACCCGGGGTTGATCTCCAGCTGAGGCCTCGGACTTCACAGATACCTCTGTGAGCCATGAGTGTACGTATATGCTGTTCGTGGTATGACGTTAACAGGATTCGGCAGCCATGCTACCCATACATTTCCTTCAATTTCCCTGAGCAGTGAGGATGGGGGGGCGAGGTTGCTATTACCTGTCCCTTCCTGTTGACCCCGATGATACCGGCGGTGGCCTCGTGTGGCGCGGTGACGAAGATGGTCTCACCACTGATCCGGTTCATGTAGATGCAGGTGCCCGTCTCCAGGTCGTACAGGTGGATGTAGCCGTATTTGGTGATAAGGAAAACCACATCCTGCTTGGAGCTTATCTGAGAAGAAGAGGAGGAAGAATTATATACCATCGGCATGTGGGATAAAATGACTTAATTTAAACCTATATGGCCTACTGTGCTTAAAAGCAGAAAATACACGCGCTAAATCATGAAAACTAAAGCTTTAATTCCAAAGATGTTCTGTCACAAGATCACCTTGAAGCTGAACTAGATGCATTCCCCACCAAAGGCTGCTGGTTACAGCGACCTTGTCTAACAGTGTAAATGCCATGAGGAGGCTAGATCAGAGGATGAGCGGCAGGAAGCTCATCAGTTTGATCCTTGGGAGCAACAGTTCAAGAGAGTAGAGGAACACAATGGTATCTGTAAAGCTGACCCATCCAGCAAATGATTCATCATTAAGATCTATAAAGAGTAGCCTGGTAAACCAGCCGGTCACGTGAACTCACATTTTATTTCCTTCTACCAGACCGTCTGGCCTCAAGCTTTCACCCAGTGTTTTGCAGTGGGTGGCAGTTGGGCGGGTGTACTTGCCTTGACAGACAACTCGTTCAGCCAATCAGCGTTGGATCCAGTCAAACCCGAATCCCCTCGGGAGAATGGCAAAAACATATTTTCCGCCGAGAAACTCGCTGTTGCATACTCCTGTACTTTCTTTTTGTGTACATTTCTGTTGTGCATCCTTCAGCAAAGCACTTCACTCACAAACAGCTGCTTTACAGCTTGAGCTTACACACTGCCACTAACAAACCTCTCGTGCTGCATAGGCTAACACTATCATGTCAATGGGAATGCTTACTCTAGAAATTGGTCATCAGTCAGCCAAGTTTGCCAATTTTGCTGCGTCTACACCAACTGGTCAACCTTTCAGTGCTTAGTATGCCCCATACCTGCATGGCCACAGGGAAGTCGTTCTGGGCTTCTGGAGGGAAGAACACATCCACTGCTTTCTTTGGAAATGGCTGGTTGCCAGTTGGTGGGGTCCCGACTTCAATGATGTGCAACTGCATCCCGGAGAGAACACACATGAGTAAAGAACACAAAGTTAAGAGTCTTATCATGGAGAATGCGCCTAGAGCCCGACCGATACTGGATTTTTGAGGCCGATCCGGATACCGATATTAGGGAGTAAAAAAAATCCGATATCGATATATCGGCCGATATTCTTATATTATACACATTATATTACACAATTTCTTTTGCAATGATCCCTCAAACATCAAACACAAAGATATGACTTGACATGACTTGAGATATGTAATGTAGGCAGGATATTTTACAGCTTATCAATAAACTTTATTGTCCAAATTGACATCAATTGGACGGCTGTAGCTCAGGAGGTAGAGCGGGTCGTCCACTAATTGCTTTGGATAAAAGAGGGCGGTGGTTCGATTCCCGGCTCCTCCAGTCTGCATGTCAAAGTGTCCTTGGGCAAGATACTGAACCCCAAATTGCTCCCGTTGGTGTGCCAGCACCCTGCGTGGTAACCTGCTGCCATCGGTGTGTGAATGGGTTAATGTACCTACTGATTGTAAAGCGTTTTGGATAAAAGCGCTATATAAATGCAGGCCATTTACATCAATGCAATGAAACAGTAAACTTCACTGGAAATTTAATAATGATAAATAACTAGAAATACAACTAGAATGACCGCACCGCAGATTTATGCCTCCGCCATTAGTTCATTCTTGAGTCCAAATCGTCATTTGAGGCAAATTGGAAGAAATTCCGTCAAGGCGCTCCTGAGATGTTGTGTTACAGAGCTTGGAAATTGGGTGTTTGAGGTCACAGTGACCTTGAACTTTGACCTTTGATTACCAAAATGTAATCCGTCCATCCTTGCGCCCAAGTCGACGTTTGAGCCAAATCCGAAGAAATTCCATCAAGCCGTTCTTGAGATATCGCTTTAACGAACTTGGGAATGGCATTTGTGAGGTCACAGTGACCTTGACCTTTGACCACCAAAATCTAATGAGTTCATGCTCGAGTCCAAAGCGATGTTTGAGGCAAATTTGATGAAATTGCGTCAAGGCATTCCTGAGATATCGCATTAACAAGCTTGAAAATGGCGTTCGAGAGGTCACAGTGACCTTGACCTTTGACCACCAAAATCTAATCAGATATCGCGTTAACGAACATCGGACGGACGGACAACCCGGATCCATAATGCCTCCGGCCTGGCTATCGCCGGCGGAGGCATAAAAACACAAATAGAACAAATATATATAACTTGAGCTAAGAAAAAGGATCAAATATACACAACATGGTGTCTATAACTTAAAAAAAAAATCTGCAATATCGGCCGAGACCGATATATCAGGTTATCGGCCAATAATATCGGTGGACAGATATATCGGTCAGGCTCTAATTAGAGATGCACCGATTGCCATTTTCTTGGCCGATTCCGATTTCCGATTTTTGAATAGTCTGACTTGCCGATACCGATTTTGGCCGATTCCGATTTTCTTTCTAAGAACAATAATTGACGGGTTATTTTTTTATTTTTTTACTTTGCTTGAATAGAAAATTAAGATTCATGTCACATTTCTTATCATTTGCATGAGGTAGGACGATCTCACTCAAAAACATCTCAAAATAAAAGTGTTCCAGGTTACTGGACAGAGCTTTTCTTTTTTGTGTAAATACAATGAATATAAAACAATTAATTCCAGTATATTCCACAGCCATCATGCATTTACTTTTCCAAAAGAAAAAAGGTGCAACAGAACAGGGGCTCCAGATGGAAAGTAGCCTATGGCTAAATCTGTTACAAAGCATCTGTTCCCCTATGGGGTTTAATGTTTTTTTTGTATATCGTCGCTGTTGTGCCAGGACCTCGAATGTGCCTTTTTTCACTTTTTTACTTTTTGTCATAAATCAGTGCCATTGGTCACCCTTCACGTCTCTGTGTGGTTTTTAACAAATGCAACCAATGGAAAAGCATTAAAACGATCTTGTGAGTAAATCTCGTAACGCCATTCGCCCTCAATCTGTCAGTCAAACCTCGAAATTCGTCCCCTACCTCCGTCTGTACCCCCCCACGCAGGACAATAAACCCGGAAAAGTCACACGGCAGACGTGCTGTGCATTTCTCATATCGTTTTGACTAATCCTGGCTTCCTCTGACGTTAATATATCAATCAAATCTTTTCCAGTTATTCCTAGGCTACAAACTTGTTTTAACATGCAAATCGGAGTGTTTTCTGACGAGAATAAAGTAACGTTAACGCTACGTTATGTCAGACTATTTCTCACCCCATGTGAAAGCCCCCGCCTCGGACATGAGAGGCGAGGGGCAATGCTGTTGCTCCTGCGTGCGCCCCCGCGGCCTGGAGCTTGGGGCTCGTGCATGAGCATGCGACTCTCTCCCGCTTGACTGGCCGGGAGAAAGTGCTTCCAAGTCGGACTGATAATATAAACAACATCATTTGAGCTTATCCAGGTAAGATATTAATAAAGTAATGACACATTCAGCGGGAAACTAACTATAATTAAGACATGTGCCAACTTTGACAACGTTTGGTTCAGTATTTTAAGAGCAAACAGGTTTTTTTAACTTCCTGAAAAGTCGCTGTTTTGGAAATTCGAGGTCCTGGAACGACAGTGACGATATGTCCCTGACAAATAAACGAATAGAATAAAACTAAATAAACATCAAAATGTTATCCATGGACAAGGAGTTTATAGCCTATAGGTCTGGAAGCCATGCCCACTCTACAGTTGTGGATTTGGCTGTTCTTGAGTAGATGAGGAAATTAGTTTGAGTTGAGTTTACACAGTGACTCCAGCCGAGCGGGACTCGGCAATGTACCCTGCTCCTCCGTGGCTTATTTTCAACTTGCATGTGTGACAAACTGTACAATTTCCACAATGAGGACGACATGCTGGCGTGTGTTTCCTTTTGGCTGCTTGGGGTGCGCGCATGTCACGTGAACGCATGCATCGTGCAGCTGCAGGTAATTAACCAAACAAAAAAAGGGGAAAGCCGACCGGTGCACAGAATCGGCTATGTGGACTGACCGGAGCCGGTCACCGGTCGAGGCCGATCACGTGAAAATCGGCCACTTCCGGTCACGTGCCGATCGATCGGTGCATCCCTAGCTCTAATGCCTACTCCATTACAGTTAGGAACATCAGTCACCTTCCCCCCAGCCTGGCCTCTGACAGCGAAGCAGAACAGAGTTGACTCCTCGGCGTTCCCCTCCATCTTGAATTGAGCGAAGCTGGCAGCATGGCCCTCGATGGGCTGAGACACCTTCCTGTCTACGGAGTACAGCTGCATCGCTCCCACCACCCGGTTTTGCTGGAAATAAAGATGCATTACAAAGAGAGGACTGGTGTTGTCTATGTGCGCCCGCTCAAGTGTGTATGCAAACACGGCTATTTTTTATTCCCTGCAGCGGGAAAATGTGCCTTGCTACACAGGTACAATTATGTATCTTTCTGTACTTGTACCTGTCACTTTGCCTGGCTAACTTTGTACTTTGCCACACTTGGCTGTTAATACTCTGTTCGTATCTTGTATACATGTTGTACATTTATTTTTGTTTTATTGTGTTGTCTAAAGGTATCTCATGTAACTTGTGCGAGCATACTTTGGCTGAATAAAGAGTTCTGATTCGGATCACAGAACTCAAAGCGTTTGGAATTAACGCCAAAAGCGGCCGGTTACCTGGGCGGAGATGCCGATTAGCAGGAGCCATTTCTGCTTGGCGTCAGTGCGGTAGTTGATAATCTGGCAGCCTGCCAGGCTGGAGTGCCGGTCGAAGACTTTGACGGGCTGCGAGTCGCCCTCCATGCTCCAGTGGTAGACAGCGGTGTCGGTCACAAGTGCCACTGTGTTGAGGGAGATCCACTTCCAGAAGGTCACGTCGTCCGTCATGGTGTGTGCCTTCATCTTGCTCTTCATCTCAATGTTGAAGATCTGAAGTGTTTTGGCAGCTGGAGAGAAGGAAAGGGAGCAGGAGCCCAGGCATGGGGAGAAGACGTTATGGCTTCCGAACTTCAGTGAGACAACACACACACACACACATCAAATCAAGAGAAAAGCACAGACATGTGGGGGGAAAGGCCAATACCAAATTCCACTTGAAAAAGGGAGAGTCAAGTTTGAAATATTGGTAGTCATGGCTCAGAGATCATCAGAGCAAGGATGCCATGACTGACAAATAGGGGGTGCCGTTCATGCTGTAGTCGGAAATTGGCCTCATATCTGAAGGAGGCCCTGGAAATTGTGATTGTGAGAGAACTGACATTGGAAAGAAAAGGAAACGTCAATTAAATTACAGCCTCCACTGAGGCAACAGGGACTGTCATGAGTGACGCATGTATATCACAAGCAATTAAGTATATGGTTACAAATTATTTCTTCGTTCCCGCATTCCAGTAACCAATCCAGTGGCTAAAACTGAGAGACAAAGGCGAGGGGTGAGAGCAGGGATTCCGTTAGCCGGCAATTGCCGGCTTTTAGCCGGTATTTGTTTTAATTAAAAGGTCACCGGCTCAAGTGGCCGGCTGAAAATACGCCAGATAAATAAATTCATTCTATAAAATAGCCTAATATTGTGTGACCTATAGCCTAAGTGATGTTGCCAATAAGATATGACTTAAATAGGGACTTATTACATCATATTTTTTCCGCCCCCTGTATGTTGAGTGTTGGTGAAAAAGAAAAATATAGCAGACGCTTTCGTTAGTGTAGAGCGCCGTTTAAAAGCAGCATCAGTCCCGCCGGCCAGCGCTGGACCCGCTGTGAGAAAACACACAGGAGGAAACCGAAATGTCATAACAGACATCCCTTGCTAGGCCAGTCCTTTTTTAATCGAGATCATGCAACGACAAGTAGCCTACTTCAGGCCAGCAAGACGGCAGGAAAGAAACAGAAGCATGCCTGCCGCCGTCAAAAGCGAAAGCGACCCGACTAGGGCTGTCACTTTTCATTCGAAATTCGAATGCAACTTCGAATGTGGGGGAGGGGTTCGTGTTCGATATGTAAATTGACTGTTCGAATTATTATTTTATTATTTTATTTTTATTTTTTTTATTTTTTTTATTTTTTTATTTATTTTTATGAACCAAAATTAACCAACTGCTGCTTGCTGGTAATGTTAATCCCATGTCAGAAAAAGTCTCCAGATTTGTCGCGTTAGTCTCTTCTGAGAAAGATTGTCTCCAGGGTCTGAAAAGTTGTCTCGAGTTGGATGCAGCCAAGTTTGTGAGGCAGTGTTGTGACTGTGAGCGTCCAAGCTAACACGTCGGGCTGATGCCCGGTGGCCTGCAGTGGGTTGCACCAGCTGTGCGTAAGTTGAAACGTAAGCTAGTTTGAACGTAAAGTCTCACTAAGTCCGAGTTTACGCACTACTAAAAATATTTGGGTTGCACCAAGTGAAATAGTTACAACGTAGGCATAAGTTAGAACTTAAAATTTACACCTACGTCTTACTAGGTGTAAAGTCCTCCGTAAAATAGCAGTTGGCACGGATTGCAACTTGGCACCGTGGCGCATCGTTGTTTTGCGTCCGCAACGCGCTCTCCGTGATAAATTACACCCTTTGATATTTATGACTCACGCTTTTGTTTCCCACAAGCTGCAGCACTGCATACAAATTAAAATAACCGCAACAATTTAGTGAGGCAGGATGGTGGTATAGCCTACAATACTGATGAAGAGCTCACAGATAAACGTTAACAGTAATATGAACCTAAACGAACGTTACTCAATAACGTTCTCATTTGATTAGTGTTGATGAAATATGAAAGCACTAATTTGCGGTGGGCAACATGTCCTGTTTTCACTCCACTTACTTAAACAACCGTAAATAAACACCGTTTCCACCATGCTTTTCACTGATTGGTCACAGATACTGTACACGTCATTGTCTGCGACACTATTTTGGTTAGTATGGACTTTAGGGTCTACTAGTTAAGATGTACCTTACGTCTCCGTGGTGCAACCAAACAAAGACACAACTTTAGTGTCAAACTAACTAGTTTGAACGTAGCAGTTAGTGTGGACTTTACACCCTAACTTAAGACAGAACTTACGTTCAGCTGGTGCAACAGGCTGCTGGACTAAAAAAAAAAAAAAAATGTAATTAACCAAAAAACTTCGAATATATTCGAACGAATTTCGGGCAATTAAAGTTCGTTCGAATTTTATTTTGGGAAAAAGTGACAGCCCTAGACCCGACGTAGGCTGTCAATTTAGCAGAGGTAAAAAGGCTTTTTACCTACTCGGGCGAATCAATCAATCAATCAATCAATGGCTCGCGCTTGGTTCGTATGATGAGGAGATTAATCAAAATGCTTACCACAAATAAAGCCACATGGAAGCCGAGAAGGAGTGCAGGAGAGCTACCGCAGGTGCCAGGTGTGGAGTGGGAGAGATTAAGGTGCGTAGCCTATTGCTGGGGATTCAAATTGTGCGCTGTCTGCACTGACACTGTCGCACTTATTACTTTTAGCTAACGCTACGTTGTTTTTTCATCAAGGCAATGTCCAGAAGATATGGGTTCATGAGTGTCTGCAAATGCAGATAGATAGGCTACAGTAGGAGCATGCATGCATGTTGTCTGCTTCAATAACGAAAGCGTCCTTACCGAGAACGACGTGCCGACCAATTCAATATTCTTGCTGCGAAATCGGCCTCTTAATGACAACACTGGAATAAATATGATCGACTACGACTATAGAGGCTATAAGGAATAGACTATAGAGAAATAAATTAATTCAAAACGTTTATTTAGGAAACATAGTGGCCGGTAAATATTCGATAGGGCCGGAATTTTGGAACGTTACCGGCTGCACTGGCCGTCTGGGAAAATGTCTAGCGGAATCCCTGGGTGAGAGATTGACTCCATGTGTGCTTCTCTCTTTCCATAAACGTAAACTTAATGCCAAAGGAAACATCTCTAGTCTGCAATAGTCTCTGTAATGTATAGTCGTCTCCTCCGACTACTCGGACCACCCCATCAACTGAATAGCCTTTACAACAGAGAGACAGCAGAGAAAGAAGCAGCAAATCACAAACAACTGACAAAAATGCAAACGCATCATCTGGGTCAAATATATCAAGAGGAGAGTAGGACAGCTAATAAGCTACTTGTGGGCACAAATACAGGGAAGAGGTCAATATCAAGCAGTAAAGGGGCTTTTATGGACAAGGCTCAAAGAAAAAAGTTTAAAATAATGATGATGGTAGATTTTTCACAACTGAGGTTAGACATGTCTTTGGGGAGGTCTGGATAACAGACCGGTGGCTACATGTTTAGAAAAAGGTTCACTCACCTGCGTTCTTTGTTTTATTAGTTGGGGTGAATTTAGTGAGCTAAAGCCTTATTAAGAAGCAGTGTGAAATCCCTGTTTGATCATTATTCAGTATTCATCGACGAGGTGAGGAAAAGCAAAGACCAATGCATTAGCACAACCGTCAAAATAATGTTGCCATCACTAAGCCATGAGATCAGAGGATGATAAGCAGTGTAGCAAATGGACCATTTGCAGCAGCAGCCAAATTTAACACAGCAAGCAAATTTACTTTTTGATTGAATCACGTTTCGCCGCCGCCAGCGTGTGTGTGTGTGTGTGTGTGTGTGTGTGTGCGTGCATTGGGTCCATCCTTCAGACACAGTTAGATGATAAAAGTTAAAACTTCATACTGTGTCACATGACGGGGGTCAGGTGAGCATCGGAAGATTGAGCGGGGGGGGGGGGGGAGGGGGGGGGGGGGTCAGAGTCGGCAGTGGGGAAGGACGGAACTACGCTGACTAAATGCAGATTAGTGTAGGAGCAGATAGGCACTACTGGAGCTTTCTATACACCGTTTACCTCATCATTCACCACAGAGACAGAATTGATCACATCAAAATAATAATCACAACTAATCTCCCATTGATCTCACAGTTCATGCTTAGATTCTACTCTATTTGCTCTATAATGTTTAACCAGGCGGCATAATCTGCAGTGATGCAAGTCTCATAATGCTCAGCCTTTCTGTATGCCCCCCCCCCTCCCCCGGTATGTCACATGATGTGAGCTACAACTCCATAAAATGCAGCATGCAATTGACAGCGGCACATTGTACTATGTCCTCTGATTGCATCTCAGTCAGCGGGTGAAGCTGTGCCCTCATCATAGACACACTTGGCAGAAAAACATCCCACCTTGTCCCTTCAGAATGCCAAGAATGTCTCTCTTAGATACATTAGAAGCACTGGGGCTATGGTTTCAGTCAAATCACAGCTACACACATACACAACCATGACTAACACACCTGCTCATTTCTCCAACCATCCATGAAATCCATCCACCCAGAATACAAATGACATCACCTCCTGACAACAAGAGCACGGGTTGATGTCCACCTGGCACGTCTACGACGTCAATACGCTCAAGTCTGAATTATTGTCCACCTGGCACGTCTACGACGTCAATAAGCTCAAGTCTGAATTGATGTGCACCTGGCACGTCCTCATGACATCAAAACGTTCAAGTCTGGATTGTTGGTGGTTCAGACAAATGGCCAAAGCCAAGTGAGCTGGGCTAAAGCACGTGGTCACAGAGGTCTTCTCAAATGGTTGAATGTCTAGGTACAGTATACACACAGCCCCGCAGAAACCCTATTTGAATACGATGTTGACCGCTATATGGCGAGGTTTTTGTTGTTAATTACAGATTTTAAATTGGGTTCATTTCTTGTGAATAATACAATGATAGTCAAATTAAACCATTTCTCATTTGGCTGGGAACCCTCTCAAGGACCGGTGGGGGAGATATTTGGGAACAAATGATTTAGGCTGTAAAATTGTAACCAGAGGGGCTGTGTCCAAAATCCTAGGAATGCCATTAGAGATTTACTCAAGCTGTTTGGCCCATGAAATGCTGTTTTAATAGATGGACAGGGACGGACCAAGAGTTGGACACACTTACACATATTCACACAAGGCCCTTATTGGATCTGCTGGCCTCAAGCAATCAAAGCGCTCGAAATTTAAATGCCGATCAAATCTTAGCCAATGTAATGTTCACACAACCCGACAGGCCAGTCTGATCTCTTCCATAAACTCACTGCTCATCTATGATGATACGTCCACGTCCAAATCACTACTGCTAACAGATGCCGTCAGACTTCTCACACAGGTGACAAATTAAATCTACACCATCTGGTAGTAGGAGGAGCAATCAGTAATGACTACTTGCACTAATGACTACTGAATGGTAGAAATCTCACCTTTATAAAGAAATACAATAGTTGGGTCAAAACTAGGTCAGAAAAACTAGTGTGGTGTATGAACTAACAATATGAAACACAGCTTGGAAATTAAAGTGAAACGACGGGTTTGGGTAATTACAATTGCACACAGATGGAGGAAGACAAAGATTTCAACATGGAAAATGAATTAAAATGAAATCATACATTTGCCCACAGTATTCCCACCCCTAAAACAGGTTCTAAATCACTTTGTACAACTAATACAAAATTATGGAATGCCAGCAAGCTATAAGGCTGTGAAAGCTAAATCCTGTTTACGCAGAAATATTTCCAATAGCGCAACTGTGAAAAAGGTTCAGATATAAAAAATTAAATTAAATAAATATATGGAAAACATAATTAGAGCAAGGCTAATACTACCTAATACTGAGGTGGAAAAATGTGACCAGTCCTACAATGGATGACAAGGTGATGATGACTTTATTTGTATGCAACTGCAGAGTGATTGTGTGCGTCTACTAAAGCTTGTGTGCTTAGCCAAATTTAACAGGGAAATTTCTGAGCTTGAGTATTTTGCTCGTGAATAGTGATTTAAAACAGGATTTATACTTCCACAATGAAGTAGTTAAATTTCAACTCACCGTCTGCATACACATAAGAAAGCAGTAAAAAAAAAAAAAAAAAAAAAACGAACATACAAAAGACAGAAACAGACAAAAACAAAAACAACACAAAAGTCAAAGCAATTATGGCTGCTGGACAAAACGGATCAACATATGCTACTTTGACTAATTAGAGGACAAATGTTTGGGGCGAAACAGATACATGTTGGCCAATAAAAAACTATTTACAACGTAAAACTAAAGTAGCTGATGTATGTGGACATAAACAGATGAGAACTGTTTCAATATATTCTTAAGTACAAAATGGAAAATGTTGCAAACTTGCTATATTGTACAAACATGTCAAAACTGAGTGACGGCCCCTTAAAGGGGTTAGTTAAGAAACAACATTGAAACCATATGAAACTGTAATTCTTCTTAAGAGAGTCAATGTAGCAAGAGAGATGTGGCTAACACGGGTAGCTTTGCCGTACCTTTAAGTGCGATGACCTTGCTGGCGGGGTTCATGATGGCGCTGTCGGCGGAGATGGGCCTGCGGATGGGCGTGTTGGGGTCAGCCATGTCGATGATCACCACCTGGGCCTGCTCACCCACCTTCTCCCGGATGCAGATGAACTTATCCGACTCCATGGTCAGGGTGCTGAAGCCTATGTTGGCCGGGTTAATGCCCAGGTTTTGGAGCTAGAAGAGCAATAAAGAGGCATGGGTTGCTGCAAAAGCTCACAGGTAAATTAGACAGTCGTTTGGATTTTAATGATGCTGATTCAAATTTTGATTCTGCTTATTGATTCCGGTTGGTTCTTAACAATTCTCAATTTTGATTTGGGCGGGGTCAAAACAGGTCACATACTTCACAGATTTTTTTTTGTTTTTTTTTACCATTACACAAGTCATATTTAGTGAATTTCAGTCATATTCATATTATAACATTGCTGGTTGTTTATTATGAACTTTTGTAAACAACAGTTTGTGTCCGCCACTTAATATTTTCGGGTGGGAACTGGGATTTCAATTATGTTCTGCATGCAAATTTGTTTAGGAATCAATAAGGAGAATCGATTCCTTTTAAATTCCTTTGGAGTTTCGATTCCTTTGGAATTTTGGAACCGTTCTGGATGTGCAACCTTAAGTAGACACCACTTGAAATCTATCTAAAAAACAACTCCTTGTGCCACAATGTTATCTCCATGCTGCGACTCCAGAACTAGTCGTTCTAGTTCATTTTAATTTCACTGCAAATTAGAATGCAATATTTCCCAAGAGATGCCAAACACTTGTCAGACAACTGAAAGACTGCGGTGTTGTGGTGATTAGCTCTAATATCAGTCAGATGGTTCTTGAAAGCCACAATGACTGTGTCAACCTACCTGATAAGACAATAAGAAGATTTTTGAACCACCAGAGGACTGAGCAGAACAACAACAGCATCTAGTGAGGGCTGTGACTGCCGGCTCAGCTGCTCACCACAACCACAGCCAAGCCGGTGAGGTCACAGAGCTCAGCCCTGAGGACACATGGAGCTGTGGACCGCCCATGATGGCTGCAGAGCTGGGCTGGGTGGAGAGCTCATACAAGGCCAAGCTCTCAAAGCACTGGCCAGAGAGGAAACTACAAGAGTCTTACAATAACATGGCAGTCTCCTAGCAGTCCTTCTCAAAGCTCAGACTTCAGTATTTTCATGACTGCCAGCAGCTTATCACTACTAGGGATGGTAGGGATATATTTCTACCAAAAACACTATTCGAAATTTGCTGGGCCAAAGTTAACTTTTCTATGAAATTCGCCTACCCCTTATTTTTGGGTCAAATTATACATGGTCTCCCCTGATTGTAAATATAGTTTTAATCACTTGGTTTGACCAAGTAAAACATTTTTATAAGCATTTTATGCAAGGTCTATGGAAAAATGAATGGCAGATGAAATCCCATGGATAGGGAGAGGGGGTGACTTCAACACTCTATAGTCATTAGGCAGCCAGACGTGAGCCTACGTTAGCCTACGCTAACGCTAACGTTAGCATTAGCATAGCGCCAAGATGGCCCAGGGAACAGTAGACAGAATATCAGCTTTTCTTCATGCAGTAACTAACAAGCCTTGAAAACTTTTCCTTGTGGCTGAGTGTTGCTGTAATATAGACCATTTAAGACCATTTCTACGACATTTCTAGCGTTTCTAGAGCTACTGGGTGCTGCTACTGTCAGCTGAGCACAGAGAGCTGTTCTGCTCCAGTGCACAGCTCTGATGCGCAGTTCCTATGGCAACGTCACATGGACAAATGTGTGTCTCTTAAAGAGTCAGGCGCCGGTAAAAATAAAAATGATAAATAATAAATAAATGATTTTCAACTTTCAATAATAAAAGTCGATCTTGATAGTAAAAATTATTATTCGAAAATTTTAAATTCGTTGCCCATCCCTAATCACTACGTATAGTATCCCTGCATTACAAGCAGGGTGGGAATTACACAAAGGCCATGATGAGTAGGGCTGGCTCAAATTTCAAGAATCGATTCGATTCCGATTCACAAAGTTCCGAATCGATTAATCCCGATTCGATTTGATTCCGATTCGATTAATTTCAATATCGATTTAGTTAGTGATAGTTAGTTATAGATAGATAGTCAGTTATGTAACACAGGGGTTCCCAACCTTTTTTGCGCCAAGGACCGGTAGATACATGGGGAAAAAAAGATGCGGACCGCTTGCCAATTTTAATGGTTTGAGTTACACATATATTTACTCACCAGGTGGTGACAAAGGGTAAATAACAGCCTTTTCATCTGTCAATAAAGACACTTTCACAATTATGCAGTGATTTGATTTCAGCCTATATAATTTCTAAAAGTAGATATTAATGATCAAACATTTCCATTTATGTAGCTTACAGTATTTATGTTTTTGTTTCAACTACAAAGATAAATAAACGTCAACTTGAAACTATGTTTCAACTACCACACACAGCCTATAATATTATAGCCTATGTTTATAAAAAAAAATCATTTCTGGACATATGAATCGATATCAAAGGATTAAAATAAAAATCGATAAAAAATTGGAGAATCGATTTTTTTTTAACCCAGCCCTAATGATGAGACCATGGCCTACGTTGCCCCTCCCTCTGGCCGTGATGCCCTGAGATCCCTAAGGCCACCTTGGCAGTGCCCTGCTACCAGCCTGCTACTGTTAGTTGCTTTAAAAGCATCAGTGGTCTCAGTTTAATGTAGTCTGCTCTATGCAAAAGATGTGTCATTGGCTCATTTTAACACACATTTCAGAAAAATCACTCTTCATGTCAATAGCGCAATGGCCTTTGTGCCCTGGCATGTGGACTCGTGCCCTAAAAAATAAATGCGACCCTGAAGGCCAAATGGCCTTGCCCCTAAAACAACAAAATTCCCACAATGATTACAAGGCAAGTTTGCAAATTCAAAAACAATAGCCTAGATACACTAGCCGACTTTGACAATCGTAGCTGATTATGAAGAGACTGGGGAGTTTACACGACTAGTTCATTAAGACTTTTTATCACGACTGAAAAACTCACCGAAATACATTACACGACTGGAATCACAGATTACACACATTGTAAACTACCCAACTGTGCGCCCAGCAAACTCACGTCTTTCAAGTTATAAGACCGCGTGTTGAACCCACAACACAAATAACCAGCAAACTGACGTGACCATACTAACCATACGGAAGCTAGACATTATTTTAGTTTCAAAATAAAAGCGTTAATGTATTACTGCATGACTCACTACGGGTTAAAATCGACTTTTCGAAGCCACAACATTACGTTAATTTAAAACAGGTTTCTATGCAAATGTGTTCTTTATTTCCTCTTTGGTAGTTGGGTATTTCGGTCTTCAGATCATACACACAAAACGGTTGCAATGGTATACTTTTATTTTGAAATTCGTAACGGGAAGTTTCGGTTTTATTCTTTCTGACTTAACCGTGAACAACCGGCATAGCGTCTTTGCTTCCCTCATTCACGTGTGCCTTGGTGTCAGAAATATCTATTGTATGAAGACAAACATGTTTGATATAATCGTTGTGGCTCCGACTGGCTCTGACTGGCGTCTGGAAATCCTATCTAAAGTCGGAGGGAAACTCTTGTAGTGTATTTTAGGTATTAGAAAACATCTATGATGAAGACATTGATATGAAGCTAAATCATGTGCAAGGGTTATTCCAATCCAATGTCACATATCTTTGAGGCTGGAGCACACAAAATATAAGTGTCAAAAGAGTGGATCAGTTCTGCCTGATCTTCCCTGATCTTTGCACATTTGTAATGGTGCAATACATTAAGGGTACCCTTTGGGATGGAATTTTGTTCAAATCTATCATAATCTGTAGGACATATTTTGTACTGTCCTGTACCTACAATACAGTAGTAGTGCAGTATGAAAACAAAAGCCTGGGGCTGTGGGTGAGCAGCTGAGCAGCATAGCTCAGTGCCAAGGCTGGCAACAGCGCATCCAAACCCTGACACAGCACTACCTGCTGAGGGCGGCAGCATGGTGTGGCTAGTCTGGCCAACACAGTGCTGGTCTACTGGGCACAAGTGTTGGAATTATGACTTGTACAAGTACAAGCCAAATTATTATAGTTTAAAATGATCAAATGAACCTTTGGCAAGGCAAACTGGGGGTGTGTGTGGGGGGGGGGGGGGGATGCAATGCACATTTAAACTTAAGATAATTAATGGGAAGGTGGTTTGGAAATCATCACACAAATTGAAAATTAAGATTATTGCAACCGTTGATGACACTTTTGTAATGTAAAAATGAAGGAAATGAAACTATAAAGAGTATCCCATCCACAGGACATATTTTTGCTGTTGCAACTTCCCCCTACTTTTGCAAGCCAGCAGCTACACCACAGTCATACAGATGGCACATTTATCTGAAACATGATTTTCTGCTCAAATGTGAGGCAAACCTTGAGGCAAACTGCTGTGTTAAATAAACAAGTATTCCTGAGTGTTAGTTGTATGTGGCTTGATGATAATAATTATGATACACTGCAAACAAAATAAAGCGAAGGTTTTCTAAAAACTCTAAAGTAGTTCTTCTCAAATCAGGTAATATAGTACTTTTTATATGGTTAAGCTGTGCAATTGTGCAGACTAGTAATGTTAACATTTGTTAACAGCCGGTGACTCTAAAGCCACTTCTAAACATGAAGTCTGGAGTCTGGACCATGTCCGGCTAGCCAGAGCAGGATATTTTCCGGTTTTACCTTTCTAGACATGAGGGGTCTTTGTTTAGCTGGAAATGGTCCGTTTTCTCTGTCGATGGTGAGTAGAGTTGGCGTGGGCAGCGCGGGGGCGGTGGGGTGCGGTGCGGAGAGCCTGAAGAACAGAATTGGGCACTAATACCCAAAACGCGCGCACAGGTCTCCATACACTGCATCCAAAACATGAGATCTCTGTCAAGCACTTTTCTCCACTACTCCATAACGCACATGTCTCACTGTGAAGTTCCACATGCATTCCGACGCATTCAGGCGATAACTAGGGATGGGGCCGATCCGATCCAATATCGGTATCGGGTGCCGATTAGGGATGCAGGGGTTAACCGGTTTGACTATTAACCGCGATTTCAAACGTCACGGTTATATAACCGCAGAGGCTCCGTAACACCGGGTGTTTTGTTGTCAAAATAAGTCCGTCAGTTTAAACTCCCATGCGGCGCAGACAGCGCTGGAACGAGAGGAACCGGCCTCTCGCTTAGTTTCCGCACGGAGTATTTTAGCGGGTGCACAAAACACAGCTCTCCCACCAGTCTGCTATGCTCCCAATAGCATAGCCATGGACGTCAGCCAAACATAAACTTTTCAGAGACGTGCGCGATGCGACAGTCGCCTGACACGAACTGTGGTCTCCGTGGCCTCTTAATTTGTTTACTGAACGGCCATCGATGTAACGACGTAACGCTAGTTAGTTATCTAACTAGCGTTAGATAACTCCCTTGCCTCCCTTGCCTACGCTAGCATTACAGCTAACGTAATGGCAGAGCCTGAGAGACCACAAGCAACTCAAAGAGATGATCTCTTCCCCCCCAAAACATGTCTAAAGTAATCGGTATGGCAGCATTTCGGTTACAAAAAGGACACCCAGGGTGTTGTTAAAGATGACGGCTCCCCAATCTGCAAAACCTGCCGAAGTCGCAGTCGCAGCTAAGGGCTCCAACACCTCCAACCTTCTACAACACCTGCATAACGTTAGATGATTAAAAATGAATAATAATCAAACTAATAGGCATGGATGAGGATGACACAGTTGATGATAACACTCAAGTGTATCCACATTCGTTATATTTCTCATAGGAGGTCACTAAAAGTTAATCAACATTTACACTAAAAGATAAGTTAGATCTGTTTTTCCACCAGGTTTTACAAGTTCTCTACTCAGGTGATCCAAAAGAAATGTAGAAAAATAATACACCTGCCTGACTATGTTTTGTTCCAAAGAGATCTACTGTCATAAATATTACAGTCAGACTTTGTTTATTTTATTTATCATTTTGGACAAATATTTGCCTTTATTTACCTTTCAAAAGACAGCAACCTTTAAACAATGCATGGACAATACAATAAAACCTCTGTTCAAAGAATGCTCATGTGATTTTTATACGTCCATAAATAATCGTGAAACCGTGATAATCGTGGTTTTTTCTCAGACTAATGATGGTCTCGACCTAGTTTCAAGATGAAGACCAGACACGCTGCCTCACGCCACATGTAATCTAGAAACATAGCGACCTCAGCATCACATGTAATGCTAGCGTGACACACAAGTGCAGTAATCCCAGAGTGACGCGCTAATGCCGTCAGTGCAGTAGTGACGCACTTGCCTAGGTGACGGCGTTAATGTCGTCAGTACCGAGGCTATGACGTGACAGTACTTATAGCCACGCCGAGCGCACCACAGCCCTTGTTCCCTGCCCTCTAGCCGCTGCACTAAGCTGATCCAATTCCTTCTCTGGAAGCCGCGTTTCACCCCACCCACCTCCCCAGTCCACCACCAATGTATTGACTCCCGAAGAATCCCCTACGGGGGGGGGTTCTCCGAGCAGATGCCCTCCCGCCTCAAGAAGAGAGGCATCCTGCCACGGAGTCACTACGCCAAAGAATCAGTCGCCATGCTGCCACGCCATCAGAATTAATGCCATACCGCTTCAGGCCATGAATCCTATCGCCATGCCATACTTTAATAAAGCTTGCTGATTAACCTTACCCTCTGGTCTCTCATGATTGAAATCACCTAATGATGTGATGACATCAGTGATGATGTCATCAGTGATGTCATCCTTCCTGGGTGAGGCTATTGCTGGCCAAGCGGCCGAGCTGCGTATGTGACGCGCAGTGGGCGAGCTGCAGGGTTAGGGTGGGCAGGCGAGCCTAGGAATTGAGCGTGCAAGATTGCTAGTAGTTTTAAAATTGAACCGGTGCTTGAACCTTCTTTTACATGTAAAGCCAAAAAAAACACACTCTTGGACAAAAGTTGGAAGGCAAGTCGCATGAGAGAGGAGAACGGCGGCAAGTGACATCACACAGAGGACTTCAAACAGCGCACTGCAAACAATCATGTTAGTGAAGGGCTGTGCGGCGGTGTCAGAGCACAGCTGAGAAGATTTCACTCGGCAGCTCAGGCATGGCACCTAAATGAGGCACCGAAATCAAATGACACAATGAAACAATAAAGACAAATTAACTTGAAACAATGAAACGATGTTCAAATCTCGGCTACATTCTAATGTTCTGTGGCAAATCTTAATGATCGCTGCCAAAAGTAGTTTCGTGAACATGAGCCGACTCTAGGGCTGTGAATCTTCACTGGCCTCACGATTCGATTCGATTACGATTCAGAGGGCTACGATTCGATTCGATAACGATTATCGATGCATCTCGATGCATCACTTTTTTTTCCCGAATACATGTTTTTTTTTCTCACTTTCTTTTTTCTCACTGTGTGGCTACTTTTAAAATAAAAGTGCATTTAGAATTGCATTGTATTATGATCCATAATTAAAATAAACAACTGCATGTACTTCCATTATATTTTATTTGATTATATAAAAATAAAAATAATAATAATAATAATAATAATAATAATAATAATAATAATAATAATAATAATAATAGATTTTTGACATTTGTGAATCGATGCAGAATCGTGCAGGTCCGCATCGCGATGCATCTTATAATCGATTATTTTTGACACCCCTAGCCGACTCCCTGCCAAAGTGACTAGTAGGCTTGCCAGTTTTGTGCAAAGTGTTCATTTCAAGCCTGGTGAATAATAAAAGGACTACGGTAGATAGCTGCGTTTCTGACAATGTGACTGGCTCCATTATCAACAATTAGCCATGGCTGACTCCTTATCAGCAAACACAAACGAGAGTTCCAGGAAGAGCTCAACGAAACGGGAGCACCTTTTATCAATGATGGGACACACCCTCCCTCACAGCCCAGCCCCACCCACATTCTTTCACTCATGTGTAACCTGGTTCCCTCTCAATGACATTGCTACAAATGACCTCATCGGACAAGTGTTACTAGTTTTGAGGAAAGAACTGAAACTGGCCTGTTGCAATATTTCACCTCAGTTTTGTTTGTTTTGCTCTTTTGGGTGACATACAGCAACATCACTAGGGGGTGTCCCAATCTTTTTTAAATTCATGTAAGAATTGTGATTCTTACAAAGAATCGATTCTGAACTTCCTGTATGTATATGTATATATATATATATATATATATATATATATATATATATATATATATATATATGTCTCTCTCTCTCTCTCTCTCTCCCTCTCTCTCTCATGGCTTAAAATTTGGCGCGGGATTGCGAGATTCGCGCATCTTTTTGGAAATTCCCGCATATTTTCAATTGATAAAGGGGGAGTAATCACGCAATGGTTTACGCCAGGGGTCTCAAACTCACGACCCCCGGGCCAGACACAGCCCCTAAAACGATTTCATACAGCCCGCCACTTGATATCAAGCTATAGTGAAATCAGGCCTCCGCTCGTTGTAAAACACAGAGCGCGCTCCCGAGGCGCTACCTTCATCCAGACGAGCCGCACTTCACACCAGGGTTGCCAGATAGATTTCCATAGATGTGCAGTTCCTTGGGCAGTTTTGTGTGCATTTTGGCGGGTTTTGAACAGGCTGGACAGTGGACACCATTGATTCCACCGGAGCTAAGTTCAACACTTGATAAGCAAAAGTACCAGCGCTAGCTGCTAGCCGACGAACGGCTTGACACTACTCTGTCTGCACTCTGTCTCTCTCTTGTAGCCCTGGATGCAGGGCGGACGTATCTCTGCAACCGTAACTCGTCCTTTAGAGTAGGGATGTCAATTTTCGGTTAATTTCACTTTCGATTAACCGACGCTAATAATCGATTAACCTATCGGTTAATTCATAATTTTTTAATATAATTTTTTTTTTTTTTTTTTTTTTTGTCTATTTACTCAATGAGCTCATGCCCAAACAAGGCGTGTCTATTTAGATGCTGAAATGTTAATGCTTTTTGTGTTAGAAATTCTAACACAAAAAGCATTAACATTTCAGCATCTAAATAGACACGCCTTGTTTGGGCATGAGCTCATTGAGTAAATAGACAAAAAAAAAAAAAAAAAAAAAAAAAAATTTAAATATTAACTGATAGACCGACAGCAATAACCGAACAACGACGTTAGCGACGGTTAATCGATTAACGGTTAACCGTTGACATCCCTACTTTAGAGGCATCGCGATCTGACCTTCCGTTTCCCAGAAAATGTAAATCATGTAATCATTATTATAATCATCAATTTGTGAATCAATTCATAATCGTCCCCGTCACGATGCATCTAAGAATCGATCCCCCCCCCCACCCCTACAATTGTAGGGCTGGATTGTAACTAGTGCCCTATTTTGTAGGGCTGTGGCGATTCACTTATCTCCCGATTCGATACTATCACGATTCTTGGGTGCCGATTCGATTTATATTGCGATTCTTAAGTATTGCGATTCTACGATTATTGCGATTCGATATTACGATTTATTGCGATTTTTGTTTCTTTTTTTCTTTTCTTTTTTCAGTTTGTTTGCTTTTTTACACTAGATTAGAACATGGGAAAAGTTTAATATAGAGACTGTATATTATATCATGAGTAGGGCTGGGCGATATAGTTAAAAACAGGGGCGGATTGGGATCATAATGCAGGCCGGGCATTAGATACCAAGCAGGTATGGGTCGACGCGCGTGAAATTTGGGCCGTTTGAAGCCCAATTTGGGCCGTTTGAAGCCAGATTTGGGCCGTTTGAAGTCCAATTTTACAATGAGATGCACCCACTTTAACCCTGAAGTGTAATTATTACTTCAGACTAACTAATAAAGTAATAAAACCACTAGTAAACCAGTAGGCGGCGCCTGGCCTGCTGTTCAGTGAGTGGCCTGACTGCGGGCACCAAAAAATAGGCTGTAACTGACATCACTCACTATTATTAACACAAAACAAAGAACACTTCTGAGTGATGACTCTTCAAATGTTCATTGGCGAAAGCCAATGGCTGCATAGTCTGCAGTAGGGCTGGGTATTGGCAAGGACCTCACAATATATTGATAACTTAGTGGACAAATTGAGTGAAAACTACTGAGTATTGAGTGTGTTACTGAACGCACTGAAATAAAAAGTATTCTTATTGTTTCACTGACTGAACACACAGCTGTGCAAATAATTTATATGGCGATATATCACAATAATTTTCTGAAATATCGGTACAGTATTGCGGGGGGAAATATCACAACATATTGCTGTATCGATTTTATTGCACAGCCCTAGGGCCTGTGTCCACCTAGCTTCTTTTTCCGACGTTAAAAGCTGGGAGTGCGCTGGGGAACGCTGATCCCAGCGCACAATATACAAGGAAGCAGTCTGCAAGTAACGTTAGTTCAGCTTGATAGCTGACAGCTAGCAAGCTAACAACACAGGTAGGCTACGCTATTAAAAGCAGTAAGCACAACACTCACCAGAAATATTAAAGGCCGGGTTTTCCGTGGGGAATATGAATATATATTAAATCTCACGCCCCTAAGGTTTTAGAATCCGTTGAAATTTTTGAAATTGGTTGTTTACAGCCTGAGATATCACCAGAAATCCACTCTGTGTGTGGGGGGGGGGGGGGGGGGGTGGTGGGGGGGGGGGTGCGGGGACTCGAAATACTACATTTTCCACAATGCACTGGGCTCGCGTGGCCTTCGTTTCCATGCCCACCCCTCAGGCGTTTGGCTGATATCAAACTCCAGTAGGTGGCGGTAATGCACATATATGTTTGCCAACCGCCATAAAACTCAAAGAAGAAGAAGACATGGAGAGAAGACATGGAGAGAAGAAGAAATAAATCGAAAATAAATCGAAAATCAATTGCCTCCAAATTGCACCAAATGTAAACGGTAGTATATATGTCGGGAGATGTCTTCATAAAAAATTTTTCATGCATTTTAAGGCATTTTCGTAGGAGTTACGCGCATCTGATGTTGTAACTATTTTCTGTAAAAATGTGTAAAAACGGGTACATTGCTCAGCGTTGATTTCGTTACTTCAACCCACCTACTACTAGATGTAAAATTTGACGAGCTTTCCAATGCCGCCAGTCCCGTGTCGATTAGTGCTTCCGTTCCCGAGATAATGGTCTCTTTGCAAGGAACTATGGGAAGCTAATATTAGCTACAGCAGGCTAGGCGGTTGACAAGATGGCTGCGTTTTTGTTTTGGTCAAGGCCTCTGAAGGGGCGTGGAGGACCTCTAGAGGCGGGACCATGGCCAACAACAGTTGTAGTTCATAGGTGCACGACTTCCGCAAGGCGGACTTAGGCCAGATGACGCGAAACGCGTCGGCTGGCCCAAAAAATATGTGAGAGATGCTTGATATCTCTGGCAGTGAATATCCAATTTCAAAAATTTCAACGGATTCGAAAACCTTAGGGGCGTGAGATTTAATATATATTCATATTCCCCACGGAAAACCCATCCTTTAAGTGTCTAGCCGATCTGCTCCCACAATTGAGCCGTTCTGTCTCTGTTGCGATAGTTTTTCCATATGATTAGTTACCAGAAAAGGAGCAGCCGACACCAGCGTCTTTCTGAAAAGTTAAAATATTTTCAGCTGGAAGCGCTGGGAGCCGGGCGCACAAAAACGCCGAAAATATACGCTGGACGCAGCGCACTTTCTCTAGACGTCCGTGTGCGCTCGCATACGCTCTCCCCCCATTGGAAACAATTGAAAATAGACGCTGGAGCTGATGAAAAGACGCTAGGTGGACACAGGCCCTTAGTCTGCAGACTGGGTGGTTGGGTTGCCAAGGCAAAACAATGCAAAGTTGACTTCATATTATCAGCTCCATTTATCAGCTAAAATGTCATTATCGGAATAATAAACAATAACGTAAAGATTCTCTAAAGGTCACTGCAGCTTCTATGCCTCTTATCACTGCTGCTGTCCAGTAAAGGGAGCCTTGTGTGTCTAGGCAGCATTCATTAGTATTTATTCAAACACCACACAAAGGGAGAAGCAGCCCCAGAGAGAATATGATTCATCCCTGAGTAAAGC
Source organism: Poromitra crassiceps (assembly GCF_964638095.1). Lineage (NCBI taxonomy): Eukaryota > Metazoa > Chordata > Actinopteri > Beryciformes > Melamphaidae > Poromitra > Poromitra crassiceps. Next base: position 42,736,228 of record NC_139623.1, read on the forward strand.
TGGTCTCAATGACAACTGGCAACGGTTTGCTACATCAGCACACAAAAAGACACTGTCAGTCACACTGGAAATGCTACCATCTCCCTAGAAATGACCGTGGACTTAAATTCAAACCAAGAGTGCAGTGCATCAACATTCTGCAAGCAATATTCCAAGACTATTTTAGTGGCAAATAGAAGATTGCAATAACAAAAGCTTTGCCAACTTGTGAATTTCTTCAAAGCACCCATCTAGTCTCTCTATAACTCTCTCAGCGGCAAAGACTGAGGTGTCAACACCGGTGGTAGTAATACTGCTGTCTGCAGCCACAGCCGGTCTTGACAGGAGAGGCTCCGATTGAGACCGGGACACAGAAATGCAGCCAAAGTGACACTTGCTCTGTTCATGGTCACGAATGCTTTCCAGCTTCATTGATTTACTACTAGGGATGCACCGATCGATCGGCACGTGACCGGAAATGGCCGATTTTCACGTGATCGGCCTTGATCGGTGATCTGCGCCGGTCACTCTAAATAGCCGATTCTGTGAGCCGATTTTCACATGACGTGCGCGCACCCCAAAGCACCGAGACAGGCACCCAGCCACCACACCACACACGCCAGCATACCTTCCTCGTTGTGGATTTTTTTCACCGTCAGTGAAGTAGACAAATCTCGCAGTTTGTCACACATGCAAGTCGAAAATAAGCCGTGGAGACAGAGATGCGGCCGAGTCCCGCTCGGCTGGAGTCAAGTCTGAGCGGCTCGCTTCACCTCACTGGCCCCCCTCTCTCTGCTCTCTCTACCCGGGAAGCAGTGCTGCTGCACCCGGCCACAGTGCACAGCCGACTTGGCGAGGTGAACGCGAGCATTGTGTCCACCATTCCCCGACCTGCCTTTTCCATTCCACATCAGCGCTGGTGCCTCAGCCCGTCAGTCATGTTGTAACGTAGATACAGGAGAGACTATTTGTTTCGTATTGCAAATAGAACGACGGACATAATAATAAAAATGCATCGGACTCACAAGTGTGCAAGGATTTCTGTGCGTGACGATATTTTTTCGGATGGCAGATAAAAATACGCATACCAAACTTCGGACTGTGTGTAAACTCCGCCTGATATTCAGACTGAAGATCGTTACTGTAACTCATAAACTCATTTTCCCTCTACTCAAGAGGACTGGTCTGGAGCCAGGCTATAAACTCCTTGTCCATGGATCATTTTGATGTTCTGTTGCACCTGTTTTCTTTTGGAAAAGTAAATGCATGATAGCTGTGGGATATAGGCTATTGGATTTAATTTAATTTTTGTATTCATTGTATTTGCACAAAAAAGCTCTGTCCAGTAGCCTAACCTGGAACACTTTTATTTTGAGATGTGTTTGAGTGAGATGGTCCTACTTCATGCAAATGATAAGATAAGATAAGATTATTTGGATCCCCATTAGATGTAAGAATTGTTCTATGAATCTTAATTTTCAAACAAAGTTACAAAGACGTTTGTGTAAGCTGTCAATTGTTGTTTTTAGAGAAAAAAATCGGAATCGGCAAAAATCGGTATCGGCAAGTCAGACTATTCAAAAATCGGAAATCGGAATCGGCCAAGAAAATGGCAATCGGTGCATCCCTATTTACTACTGATGACAAACGTGTTGTTTCTGTTTTTCCTCTTTGGCGACAAACTCATCAATACGGCCCCAGCATCATACTGTAGTCAGTCTCTTGAAACGCCATATCTCCAAACTTCCACTCCTCACGAAACTTTCTTTGTTAGGTGCAGGGCTCCAGAGTGTGTGTATTTACATGCATTTTCCCACCTTAAAATCTTCCAGTGCGCCTAAATATTTTCATAACACGCACTGGTGCGCATTGGAATTTGTAGCGTCTTGTAGCGTCTTTCTCTCTCTCTCTCTACCACCCTGCCTTGTGCCACAGCGTGCGGCGCTGTCAAGCTAAATCTCTCACATAGAAAGACAGAGGAAATACAAAAATAAAACATTTTCAATAGAGGGTATGCATTGCACACCCACTGAAACACGCCCCCTCAATCAGGAATGAGTGTCAAAATGAGTGTCAAGTTCCTCCCTGAGCAGCAGGTGTCAGTTATCTAGGCTGAGTACTGCATTCAAGCTCAGTCTTGCTGTGACTCAGTGGGCGTGACCCCACAGTGACTTCTGCCTCTGTGACATCACATGCATACCCTCTATTGCTTCTGAGTGCTTTAGACTTGGGCAGAATCATTTTACTTTGAAAATCCAACTGGAAGTTGTATCGTCCTTATCGCTAGTAGAACACAGGACAGTCCGCAGCCAGCCGTCCAGATTACTGGTGTGACCCGGCCAGACTCACACACTCGTACTCGGAGTCACAAACAGATGGAATTAAAATGTGTCAGATGGTGGTTTTGTACGCGGGAGACAAAGCTATGGCTTCAGCAGACGAGTTCTGACTAACGTTAGGTTGGCTGGCATGACAATGACATCTTAGCGTCTAATGTTAGCATCACTAGCGGGATGCTAGCTAACGATCAAGCAAATTCTGGGATTACCAACGTTACCCAACATATAATGAGCAGCTATCTGCTACGGTTTTTCACTGTCTGCAGTGCACAGTGAGACTATCATTTCACAACACACTGGGATATGTCACTACACTAATCACACAGTAACGTGAATGTTCACAATCATGACCAACATTACATAATGTTAGGCAAACTACAGATGACTAAATAAATGGTTAATGATAATTTAATGACAACAATAGCCAACTATTAACTCTCATCTGGTAAGACATTCATAGTGCATCATGAGAATGGTAGCCTACTTTAATTGAATTAAACAAAATTGTAATGTATCTGAGATTAATCATTGTGTCCTTAAATGTGCTCCTAACTTTTTCAATTTAGGAGCATAATGTAAGGTGATAATCACATCACAGACACCCAGTTCATAAATGCTGCAATACTTAAAATGCAAAGCCTTCCATCAATGGGCCATAGGCTCAATCCCCACTGTGTTAACTCGGTTGGCGATAGTGACTTTAACATTTATTGACATGAAAATCTTTGAGCGTATCATTTCATAATTTGCCAATATGTATACAACATGACAAAGAAGCTAACACTTAAAATGTATTATTGTGGTGCCAAAAGGCGTGGTGAAAAATTTGGGTGGACCTAAATTATGTGCTGGTGCACCTAAATTAAAAAGTAAGGTGCACCGGTGCACCTAGTGTAAAAAGTTAGTCTGGAGCCCTGAGGTGCTCCTGCTGCTTCATCCCTTTCTTCGGTGGCGGCCGCAGTGGGTTTTCTTTCTAATGGCGTGCTTATTCCTGCGATATAGTTCCACATAATTGTCACCCATTTAACGTTAAGCTAACATTAGCTTCAGCAGGTGGACGTAGCTTACTGCAGTGCAAGCAGGCGCTGCAGAATGCAATGCACAGCGGACTAGCGGTTGTACTTGTGACGTCGTAAACAATGCCGAAAATGAGGCCGAAGATGTTGCAAAAGGAGAACTTGGGGGCTACCAAAAAGCGACTGTCGTGAGACCAAAACACACCGCTGTTTTAATTATTTTACAGGACTATTTTGTCACTTGCGAGTCGCCACGTGGCGGACAGACCTCTCAGTGTCACTCGCCAAACGTAAAATCTAGTCACCAATGGCGCTTGGCGGGTGTTCATTTGGGGCCCTGACTGCTAGACAGCAGGAGAGAGGGTTATCCTCTCAGACATTACACAATAGTTTTCTGGGCAGATTTACATGCTCTCTCTCCCCAATCTGCCGTCTATTCTGGGGTTCGACAGGAAGCTTAATTCACAATGAAAAACCCTCGTAAAACAGGAGAGAACAACAGCCTCACAGCTCGTCCTAATCACAATGAATATGTTGTTACCTCTGTCCACTAGAATAAATACATAAATACAGCACTCAGACAGATGCTGCAAAGCTGGATGGCGGACCGCACCACAGTTTGGTCTGTCAGACTGGTTTGTATGGTAAAACACTGCTGTGGGCTAACGCCACTGTGACATCAATGAGTAGGAATTTGGGTGAAAGCAGGTCAAACCAGCAGCGCTACAACCAACCTGGAAATGCAGTCATTTAGTCTTGTCTGCCCTGTCCTGGCATGGCTGCTTCTAGCCTCATTGTTAGCACAAATGATGGACACTACTAGTCTAGGTTTTTGATTTAGAGCGGTCGCGGACCGTGGTTATCGCATTACCGCTGTTATGCACTTATACACAGTCCAGCTGATTACGACTTCACGGCACACAAACGAGTAGAAACGCAGATTATTAATTAGAATTGCAACAGCGCTCAGTGTTTCCCCTACCATTCTACAGGCCCAACGACACCCACACCAGGCCAGGGGGGGGGGGGGGGGGGAACAATTGTTTTGTTTTCAAGATTTTATTTTCCTGCTCTCCCCAAAATTTCAACACACCTTTATGGCATATTATTACAATAAAACAATACTGGTGTTGACAGTAATATAAGATGCTAAATCATTCAAAACAATAAGCATTTTGCTTTTAGGAGCATTGTGCCAGCGTGCAGCGCTGTTACAAAATGTGTCAACCTAGGAAAGGCACATCCCAAACTGTTCGCATCACATCCCATAGTATGATGATACTTGGGATGCCATTGCGAACATAGATGCGAACTGGTTAGCTAAAAGCTTAGCGTCGCCAGCAAGGGTCTCCACCGTTGCGGTCGGGGTACGTTTCCAAATCCCTCCAGGCCTGAAAAAGTTTCTAGGGAAACACTGGCGCTAATACAAGGGGCAAGCAATGCAAACAATATAGCTCATTAGCGGCAACAAAGAAGCACAAATGGCTCTCCAGTATGCTACCAAACGTCACTCTGGAACCTAAGTGAATGCAGACGAGCACCAAGCGCGAGCGATTGATTGATTCGCCCGCCGTAGTTGTCGATTTAGCGGAGGTAAAAAGCGCTCGTATGAGGAGGTGAACCAAAATGCTTACCACAAATAAAGCCAAATAGGAGCCTTAATGGAAGAACGCCTGCAGGAGAGCCTGGCTGACACAGGTGCCAGGAGGTGTAGGCAAGATAAAGATATGGAGTTGCATATACTGTAGGTGTAGGCAAGATAAAGATATGGAGTTGCATATACTGTAGGTGTAGGCAAGATAAAGATATGGAGTTGCATATAGCTGGAGATTTGAGCCGCGCACACATCTCTAGACTGTCGTGACACTTATTACTTTTAGCTGCATTGTTTTTTCATCAAGGCAATGTCAATGACATTAGGGCTGCCCCCTCCTCCTTGCTCTTGGTCGATGAAATTCACGTTGGTCGAACAATCGCTGGTGTTAATAATTTCATAGGAGAGATTCAATTTCAACAAGAAAAGCGATCCGGAACGAAGTAACGTGCCGCGGAAGCAAGTTGCAACACGGACCTTTTCTAGAAGCACACAGGAAGTGATCCAGGCTAGAGAGAGACAGGCTAGGCATAGTTAGCAGGCTATCTACTGGAAGGAGAGCAACCAGCAAAGTGATGGAATTAACAATGAAATGGCTCAGCTATCAGCGCAAACAATGGACACGTTTCAGCAGCACGCAGCCACCACCAGCTGTTAACGAGCGGCTAACTACGCAGTACGCACCTTATGAGTTGAGAGACTACAGTCAGTGAGATTGGATGTCCACAGAGTCATACACTCCAACTCCGGTAATGTTAGACAGACTTATAAGATGTTACTGGAATAAATCGCAAAAGCTGTCTAGCTGTCCTTTCTGCCAACTAATTAACCATGCCACGTGTGCTAACATTACATAACCATAACCATCGCACACACAACTCAAAGCTGTTTCCCCATTAGCCGAATATGGCCAGGTGTTGCATGGCACGCTGATCAGTAGGGCTGGCACGGATCACGGATAATCTGAAGGCTGTGGCTAGTGGCTACTAAAGACAACAAACTTATTTCAACACCTCTGAAAAAGCACAGGAATCAAATGCGAGCAGCGTGTTGCGGGCTCCACAAGATAACGAGAGCACAACACACACACACGCGCGCGCACACGTTTCACGAACACATATCACCGGACGGTGAAATGTTGCCTTGGACACATAACAACAAAACAACACGTGGGGCCACCGAGTAGCATAACGTAGCATCAACGTTATGTTTCCAGACTCACCCGGTCTGGTCTGTACCCGTCAAGTGACTACGTTAGCTAGCAACAGCCAGGAAGTTAGGCGCAGTGCCACCTAAAACAGGAAGTTGGGTTGTTCTGCCTTCAGAGTAAAAGCATAAATTGTGTCATGAGAAAAAAATATTTTTTGAGCTGTGCAGGGCAACAAATGGTTAGAAAAGTATAATAGTATTAAAAATTCAAATCGAAAATCTAATTTTGAGAGAAAAAAATCTGATATAGCCTTTTTTTTTTTTTTTTTGCTGATCCGAAAAATCCGTGATCCGTGGCTCAAAATCCGTCACGCGATCCGATCCGTGGGTTTTCTGATCCGTGTCAGCCCTACTGATCAGTCTGTCCATTCCGGTAAAGTTACAACGCTACAAATAGCTTTTATTTATAATTATCAGCTATCAGGTATAGTGCACTCAGTATTGTACACTGCACAAAATAAGAAAAAAAGAAAAAAAGTACACTGCAAAAAAAAGTGTTTTATTTATTTTTGGATCCCATTTCGACGAATCGATTGGTCGGAGCTGTGGTCAATTTCTGGTCGAGCAGGATAATGTTTGAGGGCGAGGGGCCCTAGACCACATATAGACGGATTTAACATAAACATTGTAAATTCCCCCTAGCTTACTTCCTGTTGCAGTGTTTGCTAATACAATAGCTGACAGGAAATAAGCTAGGTTACAAACTGTTCCCTTAGCAACACAATTCCGTGAAAACAGTCTATTGGCTCATAATAAGTATCCGTATCTGCAAAGGCAAAGCTCTCAATCTTTGATCGTAACCTCACCTATTCGTCATGAAGGATGGTTCATGACCGAAAGGACAAGATCGCGGATACAAGCGGCCGAAATGTGTTTTCTCAGGAGGGTGGGTGGCATCTCCCTTAGGGACAAGGTGACAAGCTCAGTCATCCGTGAGGGACTCGGAGTAGAGCCGCTGCTCCTAGAAAGGAGCCAGTTGAGGTGGTTAGCATCTGCTAAGGATGCCACCTGGGCGACTCCCTAGGGAGGTGTTCCAGGCACATCTAGCTGGGAGGAGACCACGGTGCAGACCGAGGGCTAGGTGGAGAGATTACATCTCCACGCTGGCCTGGGAACGCCTCGGGATCCCCCCGTCAGAGGTGGCTAATGTTGCCGAGGAAAGGGAAGCTTGGGGTCCCCTGCTGGAACTGCTACCTCCGCAAACTGATCCCGGTAAGCGGCTGAAGATGGATGGATGGATCCGCAAATGGAGGTAGGAGCGCACGCATGTTGTCTGTGTTTCAGTAACGATATGCATCCTTGCCAAGATCTGACATGCCTGTTGAATGCAGACAAATTTAATATTCTTGCAGCAAAGTCAGCCTCTGAATGACACTGGTATAAAGATCGACTATAGAGGCTACAAGGAATAGACTACTAGAGGAATACACGCTTTCTAAATGTTTATTTAGGAATCAATTCTTTCATGACATCTGAGTTTTTTTGTTTTGTTTTTTTATACCACAACGGTATGGATGGCTTCACTAATTTGTGCGGTAAGGAAAAATTCAATATCGCAGCAGCTCTACTTTGATTCAAGAGGCAGCTGGCTGTCTTAAATATGGAAAGGCCAGCAAACACAATCAACAGGGAAGAAAGGTGAAGATCACAAGAGAGCCTTGACAGAGAGGTGACTGGGAGAGCATCCACAGCCACAGTCACAGTAACCTTTACTGTAGCATGACCAGACCTACGCAAGGGAGTGGAACACAAATCATAAGAAGACAGCAGTTCACAGTGGAAATGTCAAAGAAATATTGAATCGGACGCCAAGTATCCATCTTTTAAAACCACAATAATATCGTATCTACCGTGACTTAAGTATCGTGATAATTAGGGGTGTCAAAATTTATCGTTTAATCAATGCATCGCGATGCGGACGTGTTGCGATCCATCGAATCGGATCGTTGACAGATAATCGCTGAATCGTTTATGTTTAAAGTCCCTGGAAACCAGAAATATTTCTTTATTATTTAGCATTTTGAGATCATCACATCACAGCACCCTATGTTAATAAGCCACCAGCCAAATTTGAACGATGATGAACGTCGCAAAGTATATAAATTTAGGTTTGACAGTCATGGCAAAAGTCATGAGAATCAATTAGTTTTTAGAGTGTATTTCTCCCGCGGACTGTGTGGGCGTGTCCCGTCTGCAGCAGGGAAATTTCCCTCTCTCTGTCTCTCTCGGGGGAGACCTCTCTCTTGGAGAGAGAGGGAGAGAAGGAGAGAGGGAGAAGGAAAGATAGATGGTGTGTGTGTGTGTGTGTGTGTGTTCGCGCGTTGCTCCGCGCATAGCGTACTGAGAGGAAGAGATCTCTGCTCTGTGTGTGTGTGTGTGTGTGTGTGTGTGTGTGAGTAACCTCGCGTCACCATGCTGTGTGTCGAGCGCTATGCTGCCGCTGCCTGCTCTCTCTCTCTCTCTCTCACTAGTCCCGAGAGAGAGAGAGAGAGGGAGAGAGAGAGAGATCGACACACAGCACACAGAGTGGGAGGGAGACAGACAGACACTGAGCGAGCGCTGTGGGGGCAAAGAACGGACGGGCGGGTTGCGCGCGTGTACAAAGGTTATATAGAGCTTATGACGTCATAAGCTCCTGCATTTTAGCACCTCGCGCACTGCTCTCTTCAATGAGGAAGTACCTTGTAGAATCTTGTAGAAAAGTGTTGATTTTAAGGCTTTGGGTTGAAAGTAATGTATAATAATTTCTGAGGCACACAATTACTAACATAAGACCCTAAATAACATAGTTAGAACGTTTTTGTGGATTTTGGTTTCCAGGGACTTTAAGTTTATGTTGACATTCAGATTTTAAAGCACTTTCTAAGTAAAAAAGGGAGTTGATATTTTATCTGACTGTATTAAATGATGAAAAAGTAGCCATGTGCAGTAATAATATAGAAAATTATATTATTATATTATTATATATAATATATATATATATAGAATATATAGATATATATATAGAATATATAGAACCAATCTATATATATATATATAGAAAAAGATTCACAGCCCTAGTGATAATATCGTATCGGGTGGGGCCTCTGGTGATCCCCACCTACATGAGGAAGGAGAGGTGAAGAAGTGTGGTACAAAGAATGTAAAGCGAGAAAGAAAACAGAGAAGTAGTAGAGACAAGGAATAAGTGAATGAATGTAGATGAGCACAGGGAGTGAGCATGCTGATGTAGAGAGTGAGCAGAGCAGGCGTGCTCAGCCGGTGCAATGAGAGCAACAAACTGGCAAAAAGAGGCATGGCGACTCCCCGTTAGGCCTCTCACATGATCATCACCATGACTATCATCACTAGCTCCCATGACACAACATTAACTCCACCCCTCTCCCTCCCTCTGTTCTAATTAGGGGTGTCAACGGTTACAACATTTTCTAAACGTGTACACGGGACCTTTTGGCACCATGTCACGGGTTAACCTGTTGTTAGCGCATTTGCGCTATATAATCGCTAGAGGGCACCGTCGCCATTCTGTTCCCTTCTTTGTTGAACTCGTTGTCTGGTCCAGAGCGGAAGTAGCGGCAACATTCACTGACATTACAGTTGCGGGTACTTCTGGAATGATAATGTGAGTTTTCGAGTCCCAAACGTGTCCCTCGTTGGTTTCCCCGTGAGGTCTCGCCCGCTTTATTAACCTTACATTGTGACCGCCGCGGTCACATGGGCCATGCGTCCATTACGTGCAACGTTAGTGCATTAATTAGTGTAAGGTTAAAGTTATCATCTGTAGCTTAGAGGCAGCATTATCACCTCTAAACAGTTTATTTTTGAAGAGAAATGAATGATTGCGAGTCCAAAACACAGTAAAATCATTGTCAAAACTTTATTTGAAAACGTTATTTAAAAAGGAAAAAAAAAGACATATTGGCCAGGCTCTAGTACCACCTCTGCCTCATTTTGAGCAAGGACACCTTATTTCTAGCTGCCATGATGCCTTATGGGTGCTTCTTCCGGTGTAATCCTCCCAGCCTTGTTGCTGACAGCTTGACACCCGTCTGTAATGTTTCAAAGCTGCAGGCGAACGGAGCAAATCACTAATCAGGTCCAGCTTGGCAAAAATCTCGTCGATAAATATCCAGAGTTGCTCAAAGAGCAACAGGAATAGCGGATGTGATAGATACAATTATTACATTCCCTCAAATATCAAATAAGCCGTCAAACCAGTCTTATTTATTGTGACAAGCTAACTCCCCCCCCCCCCCCCCCCCCAGCGTCAGAGTTTTAACGACTCGTTAAAACTCCATCACTGGGGGGGCGGGGGGGGGGGGAGGGGTTAACGTGACTTGATTGTTGCAGCTTGCACATTTCCTCAACAAGGAAACGAGAAAATGTGCAAGCTACAACAATCAAGTCATGTTAAACCGGACCTTGTACCCATAATTATTTTACAGCGGCGCATTCAAAAATAGGGTGGATACAATGTCATATTTCTTGGCTATCAGGAAAACTATAGTGAGTGACCAACTCAGGCAGCTCAATCTGTCATTACTGTGCTAAGTGGAGTGAACCTTCACTCCAAACGAGCTATGATCATAAGACAGGTAGCTGCTCTGCCATTTATCAGTGCTGTTCACCATGTGAGCTAGTAGTGCACTTTGGGAAAAGGCCAAGGGCCCTATCTTCCCGGCAGGCGCTATCCGCTATTAGCGCTTGCGCACCTGTTTGCCTTAAGGCAGGAAAGATAGCAGTCCGCCTTGCGCCGTCCGCCAGGTGTTATGGTGAGTTTTGCACCCCAGCGCCGGCAGCATCCCCACCTCACAGTAGCATATTGTAATGATTTATACAGAAATGTAACTGTTTAAAAGTGATATAATTGTCTGGTAGACGTGACCTCCCTGATTTCTAAGTTAAAACAGCCCGAAATATGTTGGAGATGCAATTCTCGGCCGGGATGCGGAAAGGTTCACGGCGCGTGTCACAGACGCAAATGCGCCCCAAAATGCCTGCGCAGAAGGGATTTGGGCGGTCTTAACTACCAGAATTATTCACAGGCGTGGCCAGGCAATCCTGGGGAGCATTACGTCAATCAAAACCAATCAGATTCCCGTCTCGCAATGGCTGTTTGCACGAGGCATGCAATATGCTGTAATTCTCTCCATGCGTAATGGAGTGTACTCACTCGTGCGAGGACAGAGAGAGATGGAGAGAGCTTATTGACAGATCGTCTGTGGTGCCAACGACCAACCCCTCCGGGTTATGAAGGTAAATAGCCTATGTCCATTGTCCAACAAGTTTTCTCAATTAATTTCCCTCTTTGCGATGTGATAAAAGTTTCTCAGTGAGTTACAGTTGATTGCCTCACTGAATTATCTGCTAATACCCGATTTTAGCAGCATAATTTGATGTCCTGGCGTGCCAAGGCTGTGCGTAATGACATATCCAAAAGGAATTCTACTTTACACTGCGCTGCGCTGCACAGAGATTAGGGGTGCGCTCCCAGCGTAGCAGGTAAAAGGTCCTTTTCAAAGCTCTTAGCGCAAAGTAATTGCGCGCTGCTGATGATAGGATAATGCCATCTCTTGCCACATTTTAGCGCTGAAACGCCTGCTTTGGCTTGTGGCAGCCAATGTCCAGTACAATTATCACAGGCATGCTCTTGTGTCCGCCCCCAATTTGCATTGTGCACAGCGTTAAACGAGCGCAAACGCTAAATTAGCGCTTTTGGGAAGATAGGGCCCCAAGAGTCATCAGCTCCAGTCCCCGCAAATCTCACCGCCTCATCAGGGGAATGAGAACTAATAGGGAAGTGAGGTAATCATCCTCCACATTCACTCACTCACACATCATTTCAATTTGGAGTGGAAACAATATTGTCTCCCTCGGATGTGCTGAACCCGTGGAAGACCGTAATCTAGCCCAGAAGACACCGTGCTCTGCTCTCTCACAAGGAAGCAATGTTCAAACCGAAAGTAACACATCCTATTCAAAACCTTCACAGCCACACAGCAACATGACAGCAGCTTGAGCCTGGGCTATCTGTGCTTGTGGGCTGCTGAACCTTCAGGAATCAACTCTTCCTGCTGAGCCCGAGGGAGCCCCCATCTGTTGGTTTGACCCATGTGCTCTTCCTTCACCTTGCTCAGCAGAAAGAAGCCCTGTGTCTGTCCTGCACATGGACAGTTCAAGGCAGGGCAGGCAAGGATGTGACATGTAATGTGCTGAGGCTTGCTACAGCGCTCCACAACAGGAAGCCAGGAGCCCATTGTCTACAAGGGCTGAAACAACTGCCTCCTCCACTACAGCACCATGTGACACTGGTAGGGTGACATGTGACCAGTGCAGGGGTGAGGAGGAAGAGGAGTAGATAAAGGGAAAGAGAAGGGCAAACAGAAGGAAGGAATGCATGCGATTGTGGACTCCTATCCATCCCCACGCCAGTACTGCTGAGCTGGTTTTGGAATTGGAGTTTCCTCTTTTCTTCCTAAATGCACGCTTTAGCTTTCGCGTACATTTGGGTGGGTGGCCATGGTGGAATGTCAAGTGTTCAGCAAATCTATATCCTCAGCAGCCAGTCACGAGATATCAGCAGGTCAGTTAGCAACAGAGTTCAAAGTGCAGCGTACAAACCTTTTAAGGTGATGTTTAGAGAGCATGACACAATAAAAACTTTTTCAAGGATTTTAGCAGCATTTAAGCAGGTTGAATGCCATGGGTAAGGAAAGAATGGTAACGCCATTATAATAACTGCTTCAATTCACTTTCATAGGTGACCCAAAACAATCAATCTGGAGCACCACGTGCATACAGTTGACAGCCTCTTTGGAGTAAGGCCCTGTTCACACCAGAAGCCCAATAGTTAGGTCTGTCACTTAAAAAAAAATAAAAAAAATAAGAACGAGCTTGAATTGACACGCAATTTGTTCAATTGTATTCACCGCGGATGAGATTAATTTATAATTTATCAAGTCGCTGCTATACCGTTTGGCTGCGCTGCTGCAATGCATGTCATTTACAACAGGACAGCTGCACTCTGCATGTGAGGCAGACACCAACGGGCTTGGATACTTCTTTTTTTTACGTTTATTTATTCAGGGGAGTCTCACTGGGGGCCATGCTCTCTTTTTCAGGAGCGCCCTGTTCACATTCACACCAAGGTGTCCCTTATGCAGTAATTGCCGGACTTTGACCGTTATAATTAATCAAAGTCTGACAAATTAAAATCTGCCAGTCACCAAGTCCAGCGGAAATAATCCCCTCTCAGCACAATTTGAGTTGTATTAAAATTGTCTCAAATTACATTTACATGACCTCCTATTAAATAGCATAAATTATTATTCGTATGTGTAGGTTAGAGTGTAGGCTACTGTGTGTTACGAGATGAAAGAGCATAAATGATTATTCGTATGTGTAGGTTAGAGTGTAGGCTAGGGTTGGTAGTACGATGGAATCGACCATCGTGATTGGCCGACCCCCCATCGACCTCTGAGCCGTCTACATCGGATCATCGTGATTAATTATCTGTTCGAAATAAATTTGTGACGTTTTAATAATAAAAAAATACAAAGTCCACTCACCGTGACGCGTGGGGACGTGCCGGCGGCATTAAACGAGCGCGCCCAGTTCAGACTCAGAGAAGCCTCCCCTCCCCCTCCTCCGCTCTAGTGCTTCTCTGCACTGGGAGCGCTTGTTTAATGTCGCCTGGGCGTCCCCCACGCATGAGAAGTCAGTTCTTTTGTTGCGAAAACTTTTAAGACAAAGAAGAAACTTCACGTTCTTTCCTGTTTTCAACCCAAAGTGAGTACCGTACAAGTCTTCAACTGTGAATTTAACTCGCCTGTTTCCAAAGTGAAAGTTGAAGTCGCTCACAGCAGCAGCCTCAACGCTAGACGCATCAGTCAGACTCTGAATGACAAAACCTTAACGTTACAGGTCCTCACCAACAACGTGTGTGTGTTGAATTTAACTAGCTGGCAGTAAACTGACTGAATGTATAACGTTAGATTCACGTGGGCTTTTGAACCTAATGAGAGCGATTTGACGAGAGGAGAGTTGAGAGAGAAACACAACTGCTGCTGCTGAGGCTACAATCTAACGTTATATCAGCCAGTAATTCAGTCAGTTTACTGCCAGCTAGTTAAATTCAACACACACACGTTGTTGGTGAGGACCTGTAACGTTAACGTTTTGTTATTTGCGCCATTCAAATTGTTGGTAGTGAGAGCCACTGCTTCATTCAGTCACCTGGCTCTGTGATGTTAGCACAGAGGCTAATAGTAGCCTATCGAAGCCCGCTGGTCTCCGTGAAGAGCTCAGCTGTCCAGTTGTAATGAACGCATTGCAATGAATGGCATTACCGCACCGCAGCGACTTAATAAATTATTAATTATTCCCCCCACCCCCGCCAATGACGATGCCATCGTGGATCACGATGGTTCACTGTGGAATAATCACGATGGATAATTTCCTGACATCGCACAACCCTAGTGTAGGCTACTGTATGTTATGAGATGAAAGAGCATAAATGATTATTCGTATGTGTAGGTTAGAGTGTAGGCTACTGTATGTTACGAGATGAAAGAGCATAAATGATTATTCGTATGTGTAGGTTAGAGTGTAGGCTACTGTATGTTACGAGATGAAAGAGCATAAATGATTATTCGTATGTGTAGGTTAGAGTGTAGGCTACTGTATGTTACGAGATGAAAGAGCATAAATGATTATTCGTATGTGTAGGTTAGAGTGTAGGCTACTGTATGTTACGAGATGAAAGAGCATAAATGATTATTCGTATGTGTAGGTTAGAGTGTAGGCTACTGTATGTTACGAGATGAAAGAGCATAAATGATTATTCATATGTGTAGGTTAGAGTGTAGGCTACTGTATGTTACGAGATGAAAGAGCATAAATGATTATTCGTATGTGTAGGTTAGAGTGTAGGCTACTGTATGTTACGAGATGAAAGAGCATACCGTAAATGATTATTCGTATGTGTAGGTTAGAGTGTAGGCTACTGTATGTTACGAGATGAAAGAGCATAAATGATTATTCGTATGTGTAGGTTAGAGTGTAGGCTACTGTATGTTACGAGATGAAAGAGCATAAATGATTATTCGTATGTGTAGGTTAGAGTGTAGGCTACTGTATGTTACGAGATGAAAGAGCATAAATGATTATTCGTATGTGTAGGTTAGAGTGTAGGCTACTGTATGTTACGAGATGAAAGAGCATAAATGATTATTCGTATGTGTAGGTTAGAGTGTAGGCTACTGTATGTTACGAGATGAAAGAGCATAAATGATTATTCGTATGTGTAGGTTAGAGTGTAGGCTACTGTATGTTACGAGATGAAAGAGCATAAATGATTATTCGTATGTGTAGGTTAGAGTGTAGGCTACTGTGTGTTACGAGATGAAAGAGCATAAATGATTATTCGTATGTGTAGGTTAGAGTGTAGGCTACTGTGTGTTACGAGATGAAAGAGCATAAATGATTATTCGTATGTGTAGGTTAGAGTGTAGGCTACTGTATGTTACGAGATGAAAGAGCATAAATGATTATTCGTATGTGTAGGTTAGAGTGTAGGCTACTGTATGTTACGAGATGAAAGAGCATACCTTAAATGATTATTCGTATGTGTAGGTTAGAGTGTAGGCTACTGTATGTTACGAGATGAAAGAGCATAAATGATTATTCGTATGTGTAGGTTAGAATGTAGGCTACTGTGTGTTACGAGATGTAAGAGCATAAATGATTATTCATATGTGTAGGTTAGAGTGTAGGCTACTGTGTGTTACGAGATGAAAGAGCATAAATGATTATTCGTATGTGTAGGTTAGAGTGTAGGCTACTGTATGTTACAAGATGAAAGAGCATAAATGATTATTCGTATGTGTAGGTTAAAGTGTAGGCTACTGTGTGTTATGAGATGAAAGAAACAACAAAATGCCTAATTCACAATTCTGCACGTGCAATGCGTGTGCCTGGGTCAGCAGCAGGTCTCAACAGGTGGAGAGTGTGGCTATACCGTGCCACCTGCATATCAACATGCAGAGAGAGAAGAGAGATGGATGAATCAGGAATGAAACCTCAAAAAGTCCTTTCTAAAACCAAGCGGGTCAATGATGACGATAATGTTATTAAAAGCAGACTACAGCTGATTGACACGCTGTGCAGGGCCAACTCACAGGCTAATTGATCTTAACAAGCGCAGCTGGGAATATTTGCTTAACTTAGATGTCAGCTGTGAATGATTCTGCATCATTAGACCTTCTCACTATTCTATTTACGGTAATTCTGTTATGTTGTTCGTTTAAAACGTTAGCATAACGTTAACTACTTGCAGACAGTCTTGATCACGTTCGCTCAATTGACTGTTTAAATACTTTATAGACGCAGTTATCATTGTGGTTGATGTTACTTGCCTTCCTAGTCAAAGCCTTCCGACCGTAGTCTAGATGGCAACACGGAATGAAAGATGAAATATCCACTTTTCATGATGAAGCTGGAAAAGTTTAAATTGTGGCTGTGTATTCTTATTCAGTTGACACATGCCATTTTTACACAATTTCTTCTTTCTCCAGTAGACTCACGTTGACTCGTTCAAGTTAGCAAAGATAAACACCACCACTTCCTGTTATACCTTTCAAAACAAAATAGTATTTGAAGCATTTTCTGATGTTTGAAGTGAATGTTTTGTTCACAGTTGTTTTTTCTTTACTTGAAGCACACAATGAGAAGCTTAAAAGCACTTTACAAACATAAAAATGATATAGAATGTTTTGTACAGTCATCTACTGTATTTCTGACTTGAATCACTTGTTAAAAATAGAGATGCTGCGATCCGATCATGTGATCGGATATCGGCGCGATATCAGCCAAAAAACATGGATCGGATTCCAGCGAAAATGACCGATCCATGGCTCCGATATAAGCACTCCATTCCATGACTCCGCTCCAGGATTTCTATCCAGCATGCAGCAGCAGCAGCACACAGAGGCCGCGTTGAGCCTAGGATGGCTGGGGCCAAAACGTTGTCTTGCTTCAACATACATCGCATACACCATTTCCACCCGCAGGTTTGAGGAGTAGCTAACATAAACGTCAGATAAATACTCTCTATAGGCTAACGTTACCCACTGAGGCAGCTAACATGGCTAATTAGCTAGCTAACACCAGCTATCTTTCTCCTCTAACTAACGTTAATGACACGTTAGTTGACTGAGCGAACGGCACTGTACAGCAGGTCGTTATCAAAACGTATTGCACTGAAGAGAAGTAACATTAGATAATGACGAAAGACTCGTCCAATCTGGCAGTGGAAATGTATGCACAAACTTTGTGTGTAACTTTGCGAGACTCAACCGAATGACTGATGAGTCTCGCGTTGAGCCTAGGATGGCCAGGGCTTAGATCTGCGTGAGCACGACCCGTCGTAATTTGTCCAATTCAAGGTACATTAAAACGTTGTCTTGCTTCAACATACATCGCATCGCATAAACCATTTCCACCCGCAGGTTTGAGGAGTAGCTAACATAAACGTCACTGTGTGTGTGTGTGTGTGTGTGTGAGAGAGAGACAGGGACAGGGCTGTGTGTGTGTCCTGTGTGAGACAGAGTGGGGGTGTATGTGTGAGGAAACAATAATTATTTGTGTCCAGTGTTCACCCATAACAAAAGAAGTGTGTATTTGATTGTTATGTTTTAGTTTTACATCAAATTAATTAGATGAACTAAATTGTTTACATACTATATTACCAAAGCACACACATACATACCTAACACTAAAAATGTTTGTTGCCTGCTAGCTATCAGACAGCATAGAGAGGCTTAAATATGTGCTGTATCGGTATCGGATCGAAATCGGTAACGAATCGGGTATCGAAATTTGATCGGAATCGGATCGGTTTTGAGGCTAAAATATCGGAATCGGATCGGAATTGAAAAATCTCGATTGCAGCATCTCTAGTTAAAAATAGTGCATTGTTGTGTAAATTGATTGTTATATCTTATTAGGGGCCCTTTACACGAGGACAGTTTCTGGAAGAAACGACACAATAGCGTTTCCTTCACACCTTTTCCTTCACACCTTCTCCCTGTTTACATGAGCGCTGTTGAATTTTTAAAACGCCGTAATGTACATGCCAGGTCGCTAGGTGGCAGTGTGATGGTCAAAGGGGCGTTGCTCGTCGCTCCACAACTTGGAGAGTGCCGGGTCAGCCTATAAATACTTCCGCGACTTCCTTTTAAAAAACTTCTCTCACAGCAGCGGTAAACTTTGAACAGAATTACAGCCATGGCGAAAGCAAAAAGCAAGTCCGACTACTTTGTTTAGAGGGAGAAAGAGGTCGAGTTGCTGCTACGCACAAGTCTGGCCTACAAGACCACCAAAGAGCATGAAGGTGTAGCGCACGGCTATGACGTAATCGCATGTGTCGCGTGTGCAGGGGCAGGCACGTCAGAGTTCCTGAAATGAGCCGTGTCAAAGCAATTACATGGAGCGCTCAGCGGGGAGCGTCACCAAGAATTCCACTCTGGAGGGTGGTTTCAAAATGTGTCGTTTCCTAAGCGCAAATTCGCCGTCGCCGTCTAAAAGGGAGGCACTAACGATAAAATAATTCCCCGTCACCATAGAAAACCGTCCTCGTGTAAAGTGCCCCTTAAATTGTGGACATTTATTCATCCCCACATATTAGACATTATTTCTGATGGTAAAATGAGCGTAAAAAGCAAAACACAGAATCCAGAACAAGTAAAACGGAAAAAACTGAATTTGGGAAAAAATAAAATGGAATTTGGAAAAAAATAAAACGGATTTCATATGGCTCTACGGTTTGATTGACCAGTCATATAAACTACAGGGAATTTATGGCAATATGGAGATTATAGGCTATAACCTGCTATCAATTGTTTTTAAGCTGAATAAACACAGATCTAATATGTGACTGGAATTTATTCCAGTTGTCCGTGAAACTGAAATCATGTCGGACATGTTGTCACTTTTGTCAGACATCATTTTTGTCTAACAGAAATGCTGATTTACACACACATTCACACCTGGAAGCTGACCAATACAACCACAGTCTGATCTGCTGGCCGCTGAGCAGCTCCACTGGAGCGGTTGCAGATAAGGGCCTTGCTCAAGGGCACCTCAGTGGTGGTAATGTGGGAGGGGCAAGTGCCAAGCGCTGCCTTTTCACTTTTCCACACCCAGATTTATCCTGCCGGTCCCCGGGATTGAACAGACGACCTTCTGGTCACAAGCTCGTTTCTCTAAACATTAGGCCACCACTGCCCGTAAGGTACTACTAAAGCACAGAGGCAGGTGACTGAAGCAGTAGGCTATCACAACCAATATTGAAAGGTGCAAAAATAGCGTTAATGTTACAGATCCTGACCCACAGCGTGTGTTGAATTCAACTACCTGGCAGAAAATGGACAAAATGACTGACAGATAACGTTAGATTGGTGTGGGCTGGACTGTTTTGGAAGCTAACAGTACACTAAGGAGAGATAGAAACACAGTCACCAGCCTCTATGTAATGGAACGACTTCATGGAAACAAGCGAGTTGAATTCACAGTTGAAGACTTGTAACGTTACTCACGTTGGGTTGAAAACAGGAAAGAAGGTGTATCTGTATCTCTATATCTATAACTGTCAAATGGTATTTTTGCCTAACGGCTGGGACACACCAGAAGCATCTTACGAAGCAGCGCCGAGCAGGAGCTTTGCCATTCAGACCAGAAGCGCTCGGTTTTGCCCCACGTCGGTCCCAACTTGTATTGACTTCATGCCTGGCTGCATCACGTGGCCGCTCGTGACACATGTCAAAAATAGACCTGACGCCGAAACTCTCGCTTCAGTGAGGCGAGGCGGCCGGTGTTTTTTTTTTTTTTACATTTATTTATACAGGGGGGAGTCTCACTAGCCGCTTTCACACACAGATGGCGCAATATTGAGTTCAGAAGGCCCGCAACGCCAGCAGCCTTGCCACAGAAATTGCTTTCACAAAAGACCAAGCAGCCCAGCAATATTTCCGTCTCGGAGTGCTTTTTCAGATGGCATCCAGCCATCCACCCCTCCCGGATTTAAACGAGGGTGAACGATGGGCGCTGAGTTTTATAATTAATCAAAGTCCGACAAATTAAAATGATGCTGGTCACCAACCAAACCAACCAAAACATCGTCATGTAGCCTACGCGCTGCAGCTCGTAACAGCTACTCGTTCAGACATCAAAGAGAGAAAAGACGACAGTGGACAGCTCACCCAAATATGCCGACAATGCAGAAACTGGTAATCATTATTTAAAGTGTTCTCCAAGACAAGGTAGGCTAGGCTACCGAAAATTATTATTATAACCGAGGAGTCTATTAACGCACAAGAGGCGAGACAGATTGCAGATATGCTTTGGTTATCTTACTTCTGATAGTAGGCTGTTCCGTGTCGCAGCTCCTAACCTTTCAGGTGGAGGCGGAGTGGAGGGTGATACGGCGCTATGACTACCTCCACTGGCAGAACGAAAGGCGTAACACAATTATTCACCACCCCGCTTTCACCACTTTCACATCGGAGGCGTGGATCACATATTCCGTAACATTTACCGCTTTCAAGGCCGGTGTGAAAGCGGCTACAGAGAGCAATGCTCTCTTTTTCAGGAGTGCCCTGTTCACATTCACACACACATTCACACCTAGAAGCTGACCAGTACAACCCCAGTCTGATCTGCTGGCCACTGATCAGCTCCACTGGAGCAGTTGGGGTTAAGGGCCTTGCTCAAGGGCACCTCAGTGGTGGTAATGAGGGAGGGGCAAGCGCTGCCTTTTCACTTTCCCCACCCAGATTTATCCTGCCGGTCCCGGAGACTGAACAGACGGGCCACCACTGCCCCACCACCACTGCCCCACTAAAATAGATGCGGTGTGATCGGTCTCCCGCGTTAACAAGGACGCCGAAATGAAACTGCCTCCGGACCACGAGGCGTTGCTTCAGCATCGGATATGCTTCTGGTGTGTTTGGGGTGTAAAGTTATCGTGATACTACCGGTATCATGATACTTTGGCTGGTATAGTATCGCAGGGTAAAGTCTTGGTATCATGACAACACTAGTTGTTATTGATGTGCACTGCAAATACTAAATGCAACAGTCAAGGTAGGAAGGTGATCATATTGGGTTTTGAATTAGGCTTATCACTTGCCTTGCCTTTTGAAAATTGGGTCTGTTATTTAATTGATGCACAAAAAATGAAAATAGATTTTTTTATCATTTCCAACACAGATGGGGAGTGTGAGAGACGTACAGGCTCTCTCTCTCTATCTGTCTACCGGCGGGCCGGATAAACCCGGAAGTGAAATGAAACGGTTTACGGCAGCTGCCTGCCTTCCGCCGTTTCGCTCTGCCTAGCAACAGACCATAAACAAGGAGAACACCATGCAGGGGCTTGCTACTCTCGCGAACATTTCTCGTTATATTCTAACAGTTTTTTTGCAAGTAATTTTGTTATTTTGTGGTTATGGCCAAAGTGGCTGCCGCAAACCGTTTCATTTCACTTCCTGATCTGCCCCGGCCGCAGACAGACTAATTGTCAAGACAACACGGGGCGATTCACTCTGGGTTCAAGCGAGACTATTCTGCGTTGGTCTCGTCTACTATTAGAGGTAAGATGTGATGCATCGATATTAAATTTAGACTGTTTAATAACAATCGAAAATCTTGCTCGTAGCTGCTTTAACAAACAAAAAATGTAAATAATTTGAAAAGAATGTTTTGTACAGTCATCGTCTACTGTATTTCTGACTTGAAAAATAGTGACTTGTTAAAAATAGTGCATTGTTGTGTAAATTGACTGTTATGTTATTAAATTGTGGACATTTATTCATTCCCACTTATTAGACACTATTTCTGATGGAAAAATGAGTGTAAAAAGCAAAACAGAATTCAGAAAAATTAAAACGAAAACGTTTTAATTTGGGGGGAAATAAAATGGAAATTGGATTTTTTTTATTTCATATGGCTCTACCTAATTACCACACTGTTTAAGAAAAATCCTACATGAATAAACGGGGATGCCTTGATGCGAGAGTCTGTGGAGAAAGTCAAGAAGATGGATATAACATTCATCTCTGAAGTGGAAAAGCACAGTGAGCAGTCAGCATTGTTTCTGCAAAGACAACATTAAGGCCTGGGAAGTTGTTACACAATGTATTTCTCCTGTGTGGTGTTACTGTGCACTCAGGGAGGTCTGCTTCTGCTGGAGAGGGACTGCACTGACATACACTACTGCTCTGAACAGCCCAGCTGCAACTGGCAGTCTGGTAGGCAGGAAGACCATGACATGTCCATTACACCTCTGGTCTGAACAGACCACACCATGTCCATTACACCTCTGGTCTGGACTAGGGATGTCAATTTTCGGTTAATTTCACTTTCGATTAACCGACGCTAATAATCGATTAACCTATCGGTTAATTCATAATTTTTTAACACAAAAAGCATTAACATTTCAGCATCTAAATAGACACGCCTTGTTTGGGCATGAGCTCATTGAGTAAATAGACAAAAAAATAATAATAATAATAATAATAATATTAACTGATAGACCGACAGCAATAACCGAACAACGACGTTAGCGACGGTTAATCGATTAACGGTTAACCGTTGACATCCCTAGTCTGGACAGACCACTACATGTCCATTACACCTCTGGACTGAACAGACCACTACATGTTCATTACACCTCTGGACTGAACAGACCACTACATGTTCATTACACCTCTGGTCTGGACAGACCACTACATGTCCATTACACCTCTGGTCTGGACAGACCACTACATGTCCATTACACCTCTGGTCTGGACAGACCACTACATGTATATTACACCTCTGGTCTGGACAGACCACTACATGTCCATTACACCTCTGGTCTGGACAGACCACTACATGTATATTACACCTCTGGTCTGGACAGACCACTACATGTCCATTACACCTCTGGTCTGAACAGACCACACCATGTCCATTTAGGGCTGTGAATCTTCACTGGCCTCACGATTCGATTCGATTACGATTAATCTGTCAACGATTCGATTCGATTAAACGATGCATCACGATGCATCGCGATGCATCTTAAATCGATGCATCACTTTTTCCGCAATACATGATTTATTTTTTCTCACTTTCTTTTTTCTCACTGTGTGGCTACTTTTAAAATAAAAGTGCATTTGGAATTGCATTGTATTATGATCCATAATTAAAATAAACAACTGCATGTACTTACATTCTATTTTATTTTATTATAAAAATTAATAATCGATTTTTGATATTTGTTAATCGATGCAGAATCGTGCACGTCCGCATCGCGATGCATCTTATAATCGATTATTTTTGACACCCCTATGTCCATTACACCTCTGGTCTGGACAGAGCACTACATGTCCATTACACCTCTGGTCTGGACAGACCACTACATGTCTATTACACCTCTGGTCTGGACAGACCACTACATGTATATTACACCTCTGGACTGAACAGACCACTACATGTATATTACACCTCTGGACTGAACAGACCACTACATGTATATTACACCTCTGGTCTGGACAGACCACTACATGTCTATTACACCTCTGGACTGGACAGACCACTACATGTCTATTACACCTCTGGACTGGACAGACCACTACATGTCTATTACACCTCTGGTCTGAACAGACCACTACATGTATATTACACCTCTGGACTGGACAGACCACAACATGTCTATTACACCTCTGGTCTGAACAGACCACTACATGTATATTACACCTCTGGACTGGACAGACCACAACATGTCTATTACACCTCTGGTCTGAACAGACCACTACATGTATATTACACCTCTGGACTGGACAGACCACTACATGTATATTACACCTCTGGACTGAACAGACCACTACATGTATATTACACCTCTGGACTGGACAGACCACTACATGTCTATTACACCTCTGGTCTGAACAGACCACTACATGTATATTACACCTCTGGACTGGACAGACCACAACATGTATATTACACCTCTGGACTGGACAGACCACTACATGTCTATTACACCTCTGGTCTGAACAGACCACTACATGTATATTACACCTCTGGACTGGACAGACCACTACATGTCTATTACACCTCTGGTCTGAACAGACCACTACATGTATATTACACCTCTGGACTGGACAGACCACAACATGTATATTACACCTCTGGTCTGAACAGACCACTACATGTATATTACACCTCTGGACTGGACAGACCACAACATGTATATTACACCTCTGGACTGGACAGACCACTACATGTATATTACACCTCTGGACTGAACAGACCACTACATGTATATTACACCTCTGGACTGAACAGACCACTACATGTATATTACACCTCTGGTCTGAACAGACCACTACATGTATATTACACCTCTGGTCTGAACAGACCACTACATGTCTATTACACCTCTGGACTGAACAGACCACTACATGTATATTACACCTCTGGACTGAACAGACCACTACATGTATATTACACATCTGGACTGGACAGACCACTACATGTCTATTACACCTCTGGTCTGAACAGACCACTACATGTCTATTACACCTCTGGTCTGAACAGACCACTACATGTATATTACACCTCTGGACTGGACAGACCACAACATGTATATTACACCTCTGGACTGGACAGACCACAACATGTATATTACACCTCTGGACTGGACAGACCACAACATGTATATTACACCTCTGGTCTGAACAGACCACTACATGTCCATTACACCTCTGGACTGGACAGACCACAACATGTCCATTACACCTCTGGTCTGAATAGACCACTACATGTCTATTACACCTCTGGACTGAACAAGGGAGACCATTACTGTTCTCATACCTAACCCTTGACGCAAAGTGTCCTAACATTGTCCCAACAACACTGACAGAATTTCTACAATGCCGTCTTTTCAGAGCATTCAAGGAGCTCAACGAACTTAACTCTTCCTCAGACCACAACTTCTTCAATTAAAGCTACCCAGGCGGTTGTATAAACATGTGACTGGCAAGTGGCAATAACTTGACAGTTTCCCCCCCTCATATCTGCCATCTGAAGCCATTCATAAATTCCTCTAATGTTTATGGCTCTGTTCCAATCAAAGCTGAGGGTTCTCTCTTTTGAACCAATGAACCACAGCCAACAAATCTAATAAAACAGTTAGATGTTTCCATGTGAATTTGGCCAGGAGGGATAGAAGATGACTTGTTTTGTCAACATAAAGCTCATTGGCTTTTCCTTTTCCAAATCTTCAACAATACCTATCTGGCACCAGTAAGGACATGTGACTTGTCACAGTCAAACCATGTTCTGCTACTAAATGCTATTTCAAAAGGAAGCCTTTATCAACACAGAATAACAGCTATAATGTTGTTATTCCATAAACAGGATCCAAGATCCTATTCTTTTCAAGATACTGAGATCCCACTACCAGGAAAAATATAGAGAGTGATATTTTGTAAAGATAAGAGGCATTAAGAAATGGCCGTTTTTATTGTAGATCTGCGAGAAGAAAGTTCTTTAAAACTGGAGTAAATACTCAGCTGTATAAATGGATGATATATAAAAATGCAAGCTATGCAAGAGGACCGGATGGGTGAGGAGAGAGAGAGAGTGAGAGAGAGTGTCAGACCAAGGGAAATGCTTGCTTTAATGCAGCCATGGCCAATGTACAGCTGGCTCTGACTGGCCACAAGTCCAGATGAACAAATCAGAATCCTGCGTACAATGTCAAAAGAAAAGGCATTTTGAGAATTGCTTGGGTGAACTTTATTTTGATATTAACTTTATTAACAATCACACAAAGATGGCCAGCTTCATGGGGGAGATGCAAGCTATGGTGCTGCTTGCTGAATGCTATCTAGCTTTCAAGTCAACTTAATTAATAGGGAAAGGGGTAGGGGTGTCACATTATTAGACATTGTCTATCGTGATAATAAACATTCAAGATAATTGCATCACAGTCAATTTCCATTAAAAATAATCGTGAATATCGTCACATGAGAATGACAATCGTCCCGACTCCCGAGTCACAAGTGAATTGAAAAAGCTGTCGACTGTAACTTAGCTCACTAACAAGTAACAAGTCACAGTCAAATTGATTAATTGCGGTTTTATTTTGAATTGCCATTTGCCACAACAGGAGCGCTTGCCTGCTGTATCCTCCAGTTGTTGTTTTTGGGGCCGTTGTGCAGAATGCACGGCAGGGCCCTTACATTCCACTCTGTCGCCCAGACCATTTTAGCACGGATTCAGGCAATGTAATGTCTTTCCGCTTTCCAGTCCGGTAGGTGGCGGTAATGCACCTCTGGCTAATATTGTGGCTAGCTCGTTCAGAGAGTTCCACAAGAGCCGTCGTCGGACATTTCACCGTCTGGTGCCTCTCTCGATCCGACTAGGAATTTATTGATTCGATTTTTCAGGAGTTGACATGTATCGTCTTTTTTGTCCTAATGTAAAGCAGCTGTGAATGTGACAGCATTCGGTTGCGGCTGCTCCTGTCCTATTCCAACAACTCAACTTGTTGAGAAGAAGAATGCAAAGAGTCGCATTTGGAAATATCAGTCCCCAAAGTCCCATCTGCAAAAAGTGTGAAAGGGAGTTCCAAACCAAACTGGGTAGCACATCCAATCTCGCCAAGCAGCTGAAAGACAGGCACCCAGACCTGTTCAAATAATTCAAGGTGGGTTACTTCTTTCAAACGGTGTAAAATAACACGTTTAACAACATATCAAACAGACCTTATCCTGTCACATTCGTTTTTGAGATAGCTGGCAATGCATTGTGTAACCAAAAAACGTTTGCGCTAACGTTAACGTAACGTGTTTTGTAATGGAATCATTATGGGACCCGGCTAATACCTGGTACAGCGTTAGCTAGCATAGTGTAACACGTGTGCATGCAATGTTTGTAATGGAAACATTATGGGACACGGCTAATAGCCGGACTTAGCCATAGTTCAACATGGCATCAAAATAAATACAAGCTTCTTTCGGGTGAAACATGTCCGTGAATTAAAACTAGCTACATAAAATTGCTTGCACTCTACATGTGTGTATGTGCAGTTGTCTTTATCATCTCTTTATTTTAGTAAATCTCACTGACGTTACTTTCCATTTAACAGTATGCGAGAGATGAAGATGAAGAGGAAGGCACAAGTCGCGGAGCCCAAAAGACCACCCAGCAGACAATTCCTGATGTTTTTGAAAAGCAGAGGAAATATGACTCGCATGAAGCAAGAAAGTGTGATAGGGCATTGGCAGAATTCCTATGCATCGATCAAATACCAATATACACCGTTGAAAAAAAAGGATTCCAGCAATTCTGTGAAATAAATTAAATTATAATATTTAATATAATAATAAAATTAAATACTTGACGGCTACATGCCACTGGTGTTGCACTGTCTGTACTCACTGCCATACAGAGTTGAATGTAAGAAGAAGTAAGCAGAAGCACATTGTTTTGTTTTAAAGTTGAAGGCTACATGCCATTTGTTCATTGAAAATAGTTGCATACTTTAATAAAGGAGAATATGTTCAAGAAATATCAGTCTGTTTTTTTTACCGTGGTACCGAAATTGGTACAACGGCCCTATGCCAGGTTTCGACCTGGCCTTGTTTTAAATCAGATGTGTGGAAATATTATGGGTTCAGAAATAAGCAACGGCAGAAAGATGAGGTTCCCCCTGCAGAACTTGAGGGAGGAAGGTGTCTGCCCTGGAGGCCAACACCTCCAATATTTGTTTCTTAACCAAATCTAAGGTAAAGTGATTCCAGTATGCCTTAGTGCCATATTGAGATTATTTTGATGATTATCGCGATAATATCACAGGGTTGGGTTATCGAAACCAGGTACCACTAACTGCACTAAGGTACCGTTACCTTTACAATTGGTACTACCGGTACCGAATTGCAACACAGAATTAGGTGCCTCATGTAGATGCCATGCCCAAGCTGCTGAGTGAAATATCCGCTCTCAGGGACCTGTACCATTTTAAAAGTATCGTTCTAGCAGCACCGGTATCGGAAAAAGACTAAACGATCCCTAATCATTATTTGTGATTATTTTTTGGGACAGGATAATCGTGACATGTCATTTTCATATCGTCCGACCCCTAGAAAGGAGTATGCCCATAAAACAATGCAAATGGCACGTTTCGAGAAAACTCTGTGCTGAGTTGGCAGATGGAGACCCAAGCTATTAGCTTTACCAAGCTAACCATTTACTATAATTAATAATAACAATAACAGATTTGATTTTTATAGCACCTTTCTGGATACTCAAAGTGCTTCACATATCAGGGGAGGGGAACTCAACTCATCCACCTCCGATGTGTAGCACCCACGGCCCCCTGGGTGATGCACGACAGCCAGTTTCCGTGAGAACGCTAACCACACATCAGCTATCATGGTGGAGATTTGAGGACTGAGGACTAACTGCCTGGTACTATTTGCTGAAGCATAGCAGAGTCAAATTTCTTCAACAACAAGGCTACTGTTTTTGATATCACATCGAATGAAACTGTAACGTTTTGAACCATGTACATGAGTCATGGACCTGAAGGTTTTGCTGGGCCTGCATTCTGCAGCTCCCCTGAGTCAGGAGGATGCAACGTCAGGATGGTGAGCAGAGGCAATTCTCTCCCTGCTGCCTGTTTCCTGTCATGTGACCTTACTGTACCAGTGAGCAGAGGCAATTCTCTCCCTGCTGCCTGTTTCCTGTCATGTGACCCTTACTGTACCAGTGAGCGGAGGCAATTCTGTCCCTGCTGCCTGTTTCCTGTCATGTGACCCTTACTGTACCAGTGAGCAGAGGCAATTATCTCCCTGCTGCCCGTTTCCTGTCATGTGACCTTACTGTACCAGTGAGCAGAGGCAATTCTCTCCCTGCTGCCCGTTTCCTGTCATGTGACCTTACTGTACCAGTGAGCAGAGGCAATTCTCTCCCTGCTGCCCATTTCCTGTCATGTGACCTTACTGTACCAGTGAGCAGAGGCAATTCTCTCCCTGCTGCCCGTTTCCTGTCATGTGACCCTTACTGTACCAGTGAGCAGAGGCAATTCTCTCCCTGCTGCCCATTTCCTGTCATGTGACCTTACTGTACCAGTGAGCAGAGGCAATTCTCTCCCTGCTGCCTGTTTCCTGTCATGTGACCTTACTGTACCAGTGAGCGGAGGGAATTCTCTCCCTGCTGCCTGTTTCCTGTCATGTGACCTTACTGTACCAGTGAGCGGAGGGAATTCTCTCCCTGCTGCCTGTTTCCTGTCATGTGACCTTACTGTACCAGTGAGCAGAGGCAATTCTCTCCCTGCTGCCCATTTCCTGTCATGTGACCTTACTGTACCAGTGAGCAGAGGCAATTCTCTCCCTGCTGCCTGTTTCCTGTCATGTGACCTTACTGTACCAGTGAGCGGAGGCAATTCTCTCCCTGCTGCCTGTTTCCTGTCATGTGACCTTACTGTACCAGTGAGCGGAGGGAATTCTCTCCCTGCTGCCTGTTTCCTGTCATGTTACTGTACCAGTGAGGGGAGGCAATTCTCTCCCTGCTGCCTGTTTCCTGTCATGTGACCCTTACTGTACCAGTGAGCGGAGGGAATTCTCTCCCTGCTGCCTGTTTCCTGTCATGTGACCCTTACTGTACCAGTGAGCGGAGGGAATTCTCTCCCTGCTGCCTGTTTCCTGTCATGTGACCCTTACTGTACCAGTGAGCGGAGGGAATTCTCTCCCTGCTGCCTGTTTCCTGTCATGTGACCCTTACTGTACCAGTGAGGGGAGGCAATTATCTCCCTGCTGCCTGTTTCCTGTCATGTGACCTTACTGTACCAGTGAGCGGAGGGAATTCTCTCCCTGCTGCCTGTTTCCTGTCATGTGACCTTACTGTACCAATGAGCGGAGGCAATTCTCTCCCTGCTGCCTGTTTCCTGTCATGTTACTGTACCAGTGAGGGGAGGCAATTATCTCCCTGCTGCCTGTTTCCTGTCATGTGACCTTACTGTACCAATGAGCGGAGGCAATTCTCTCCCTGCTGCCTGTTTCCTGTCATGTTACTGTACCAGTGAGCAGAGGCAATTCTCTCCCTGCTGCCTGTTTCCTGTCATGTGACCTTACTGTACCAGTGAGCGGAGGGAATTCTCTCCCTGCTGCCTGTTTCCTGTCATGTGACCTTACTGTACCAGTGAGCGGAGGGAATTCTCTCCCTGCTGCCTGTTTCCTGTCATGTGACCTTACTGTACCAGTGAGCAGAGGCAATTATCTCCCTGCTGCCCATTTCCTGTCATGTGACCTTACTGTACCAGTGAGCAGAGGCAATTCTCTCCCTGCTGCCTGTTTCCTGTCATGTGACCTTACTGTACCAGTGAGCGGAGGCAATTCTCTCCCTGCTGCCTGTTTCCTGTCATGTGACCTTACTGTACCAGTGAGCAGAGGGAATTCTCTCCCTGCTGCCTGTTTCCTGTCATGTTACTGTACCAGTGAGGGGAGGCAATTCTCTCCCTGCTGCCTGTTTCCTGTCATGTGACCCTTACTGTACCAGTGAGCGGAGGGAATTCTCTCCCTGCTGCCTGTTTCCTGTCATGTGACCCTACTGTACCAGTGAGCGGAGGGAATTATCTCCCTGCTGCCTGTTTCCTGTCATGTGACCCTTACTGTACCAGTGAGGGGAGGCAATTATCTCCCTGCTGCCTGTTTCCTGTCATGTGACCTTACTGTACCAGTGAGCGGAGGGAATTCTCTCCCTGCTGCCTGTTTCCTGTCATGTGACCTTACTGTACCAATGAGCGGAGGCAATTCTCTCCCTGCTGCCTGTTTCCTGGGACATAACCAGACAAGCTGACTGATACCTGCACCACAAGCCTCTGCCATATAAATAAATAACCTCGACCAGAGGTTTTCAAAGTGGGAGGCGGGCCTCCATAGGGGGGCTCCAAACAATTTCAGCAGAGTCTCAGAGTGAATGGAAGAAAAAATATTCCAATAGTTATTATATTAGTTATCAAAAGGAGATCGCATAGAATAGCCTAAATGTGTGCGACTCCCAAACAAATAAATGCCTTCAGACAGACCTTTTTATGTATTTGATGTAGTCTGAAGTCAAACAGCAATATCAGGCTATGTTGGCTCAATTATAGAGTGCCTGCTCTATGGGATCAAATAACATAATCACGATCATAGGCATCTAGGAATTGAGCGAAACTAAGCAAGTAAAATGGGGGGGGGGGGGGGGGTTGGGCATTCCAGGCTTTGTCCGAGGGCCGAGGGGAGGCCCGCAGTTCCAGACTTTGAAACCCCTGACCTAGACGAAACCCTTACCTCTTCATTTTCACATAAGTCATCTGCTTTAAACTGCTCCATCTGATATGAGGGTAGTGTGGGGACAATATTCCACATGATCTGCTCAAGTGGTTGCATGCTGTGAAACATGCATGAAATAGCATATGCAGGCAATGCATTAGTGAAACGTAGCTGGAAATCCTTTGGGTGTTTATAGACCCATTTGGAGTGCACGTCACAGGGTTAGTTGTGCACACATCGGGGGTAACAGAAACTCTGAGGAAGCAAGTGAAGCCGAAACTAGAGACATCCCCGGAACACGGGAAAAAGATGTCTTGTGCCCGTAGGGACGCTGGACTTTCCCACTAGGAATTACGACGATGTCCGCCAGTGCAACTTTGGCGAATGGCGATGTAGTTGGATCCTAGACCCATCCTGACAGCGAGTACAGGTCAGGAGACGTCACCCCATTGAAAGAGTTAGCGTATTTGTGTAAGATAACCTGCCTGTTGCTGGCAAAGCTTTAAAATACGTGGAGGAGGCGTCAGCGTCTTCCATATTTCTATGACAGCTGAACCGCTAGCTGTCATTCTCTACAATCAGTTTGGTTCCGCCCACAGAATACGTCATCGCTGTTTACAAGCATAAAAAGGGTCAATAAGTCCCACAATGGCCTTGACAAGCCAATGACACAGAAATCAGGGAATAATATGCACAGTTTTAGCCTGGAACTTCTTATCGATAAGAACTACAGTGTGATACAGTAAGCACAAGAATCTGAATTAAATGGAAAGCTACTTTGTGACGGAGTATGAAAAAATGCACATAGGAAACTAGGGATGTTCATTTTGAAAATTTTCCAAAATCGATAATCGGTGAGAATTAACGATCAATTATCGATTATCGATTTTATTAATACTTAGAAAATTTTCAATATTTTCATTTTTTTTTTTTTTTTTTTTTTTAACAAAATGAATGCCTATGGCAGAAAATACGAAAGACAACGTGTTCTCCTCAATGAACTCTTTATTTCAATGTGTCTCCTCTGATTTGATTTGATTTATTGATTTTTGCACTGTAAAGACAATACATGCCAAGCGTATTACACCTGGAGGGGAAATTAATAAAATACAAAACATTTCAGTGCTTGGAGAGGTAAGAAACCCTAGAAGGGCTTATCGAGAACCTCACCATGTAAAAAATATCTATTTATATATATTTCTAAAAGATATATATATTATAACCAAGGAGATAGTACAGATAATAATACATAGATAGTACAAAAAAATAAAAAATAAAACAAAATAAACAAGACTTAATTGATCAATACATCAAAAGAAATAAAAATTACAATGTACACTGCTGTCCCCGGCGCATGCCGGTGTGAATTTCTCATGTTTAAAACAGTTTTGTTGGCACAAAGGCCCATGCCCAGCCAGAAAACTAGAGACTATATGAAGCTCCACCTCACGTTAGTCGGCTGTGCAATGGAGTGGGGCGAGGAGGAACGAATTCCACCAAACCTAGTCCAAAAAAAAAAATTTTTTTTTTTTTTTTTTTTTTTTTAATAATTAAAAAATCGATCCAAATGCCACAAGATCGATTCCAATCCTTAACGATCGATTATCGATTTTCGATAATTGATGAACATCCCTATAGGAAACTAAGGAAAGGCTACCTCATGTCTATGTGAAATGCTATATCTTACTCAAGAGCTACTATGATGATATAATTGCACTATCAGAACATTGGAGCACAAAAAGAAGTAGTGGCTTCCATGGCTTGATGGCACAACAAGCCTCTCCTGGGCTGCAGGTTCATATATTGCAGTTTCAAACTGTCAATGCACAGTATTAGCAACAGAATAATTCACCACTTCTACCTTGCTCTACCCAGTGGAGGAATTTAGCCAGGGGCAAGGGCAAAAATGCCCCCAAGGAACCTCAGAATG
This sequence comes from Poromitra crassiceps, assembly GCF_964638095.1. Lineage (NCBI taxonomy): Eukaryota > Metazoa > Chordata > Actinopteri > Beryciformes > Melamphaidae > Poromitra > Poromitra crassiceps. Next base: position 42,769,656 of record NC_139623.1, read on the forward strand.
CCCCTAAAAACCTTGATCCAGGGGCAAAAATTGCCCCCAACATTTCTATAATTTCCTTTTTATTCAATTCATCTAATTTCCATCTCTAACACACACTCAACACCTGCAAGCTGGTTGCCAGAAGAAGATGACAGAGCGCTGTTGTCCACACTACGCTTTAGCAACTTTATACAGTCATAACCTTTTTAAGTGCCCCCAAAATTGTGGAAATGCCCCCATTTTTAGACGGTGGGGGCAAAGTTGGCCCCAAAACATTTTTTAAGTTTCCTACACTGGCTCTACCTCTTCACTCCCACTCCTGCAATTAAGAGGACTTGACAAAAGACTCAAAAACCACTCTACAAGCTTTGCATTGTAATTCCACTCATAAAAGGCCTTTGCACAGCTTTGTCAAAGTAAGTGGCCGAACGCACCATACGCCAAAGCCATGCCGAACTGAAGCTTGAAGCAGACTCAACTCAAGCTGATCTGACGCCAAAGCGGTCATACCAGAAACAGTCTTTTTTCCTCAGCGCTGGGCTCGGAGCTGCTGCTCCGGCCCCTCTCACCCCTGACAAATTGCATTGACTGCCTGCCTGGCAGCTCGGGATCAGCGTGTGGCACGCTTGGAAAATAGAACAGAAGCTGAAACTATCAGATCAGCGCGGCTTTGGAGTGGCGTCAGCGTGGCGTGGCGTGCGGCCGCTGTGAACGGACTCGCCTGTTAACAAGGACGCTGAATTGAAACGGCGTGGCTTTGGCGTCAAATGATCAAATTCTGTCACATAATCTAAGATGGTCATAATAATGTTGAGTGCAGTGCTACTCTGAAACTCATGTGAACTTGTGAGTGCGGAGGAAAGGCTACAGGTCTCAATTGTATTGGCCTCACCACTAGACCCATATTCAAATCTGACAACATCTGAGAGGCAGCAGTGTTACGGTAGAGGGATGGCATAGTAAGAAGGGGGATCAGAGCCCCCATTTAGTCAAGCATCCATGCTGCTGAAGTGTTGTTGATCAAGATGCTGAATCCTTTACAACTACAAGGGTGCTGTTCTGTAGCTGACCCTCACCTCTGACCTCCCTCTGAAGGGAGTCATGAGAAAAGATCATTTCCCTATATGGGGCAACGAAGTATCACATTATCATAATCCCTCTGTCATTATTACTAAATTCTGAGCACAGAACACAGACAGACCCTTTCAGAAATGAGTGCAACGTAAACTTCAACTGAACTAAATGATAGGATGTCCAGAATCAGGCCCAAAAAGGCCTTCAGTCTACCAAGCTGTGAGTGACAATGAGTTTTGTGTTCAGACCAGGCGATTCCAAAACAAATGGCTCATTATATTTAGAAAACAAATAAACCAAGTTGAATAAACAAATGGCTTCCTTGAAGCCAAGAGGTAGGCGGATCGCATGTCTCATTTTGAAGCTCGACTGAAACACCAAAGACACTATGATTTATTCATTAGCTCAGAGATCTTGCAAGCCAGCACTCCTGGTCCAATCTATAGGCTTTGGTTGGCATGAATGTTTTCCACTTCCTCAACTTGACCGACTGGCAGTTTCATGGGGTTACAATAAAGGTGTGGCCATTGAAAACAAGAAACAAGTATTAGTGCAATATGTACAGTGAGGCTACACAATCAAGGCAAACCAAAGTCGTCAATTGGAGTGTTACAAAAATATATTAACGTGTTTATTGCCACGTCAAATCGGGGTTTTGCCTGAGACAGGGCAGGAGAAACTGAAAATACCTTACTGCCAAGCATCAACCTAGTTTCTGCAGCTGCAAATGTTTCGGTCGCAATAGATTTCACACATTTCCTGAGCTAACCTTGGCTGAGTTATTTAACGTGGATACTGTCACCTTGCTATCTGACAAGCCAACAAACCACCAGACCGGTGCTATACCTTTTGCGAGATAGCATTGTCGAGATAGCAGGCCGGTCACTTCAAAAGTAACAGTGACACATATTTTAAGGTCATTTCGAAACCATAGGAATGAACCAACTGTATAAGTTGAAATAATATGTACAATTTTGTATGATGCTGTGCCATAAAGATAGCAAGCCAGGTGGGTAGGATATTTCTAAACTCGTTATTGTGGGGTAGCATTTTATTCTACGATGTAACGTCACTCATTGGAGAATTCAGCAGTTATCATCGCTATCGCAGCACGGAGGGTTAGCAGTAATTGCAATCGATACTCGACTAGTAAGTGACGTTAACGTTATTGTATTTCTGAGAAGGCTTTTTTTTAAACAGACAAGACGTTACACTTTACGATCATTGACTACGATGTTATGACGATATTTATTTGCACCATGTTCATTCACTGGCCACTGCATACTTTCATCATTTTTAACCAGAACCAGGGTGGCTAGCTAACGTGTTTCGCACGAAAGCTAGATGCTAACGTTAACTCAGATAAACGTCACACACAGTGGCTAGGTAGTTAGCTTAGCTAGCAATAGCTAATAGCCTAACTAGCGAACGCTAGCTTTTCCTCACATTAGAAGTTTGTAGATTAGCTGGCAACGCCGTAGTTACAATGAAGTGATTGAGACGGAAACACATGGTTTACCAAACAGTTTAACCATTCATTCATCAACATACCTGCAGGTGCTCCTGAAAGCGGATAGGCAGGATCTGAGCCATGGCGGTTCCTCTTACTCTCCTCCTGTTTCTTCTAACGCTAACAAACTACAGATCCTAGCCGGACAGCCAGGGAACGGCTACTCTAAAGTCCAAATGAATTGATTCTTGGTATTGCTTAAAACGTGTTGTCGGTGTGATGGTGATTTTAGTCGTCCTTTAACTGTTTCCTTGCGAGCTTCCCCTGGCTAATATGACTGGCTGCCGCTACGCCGACTGACTCCCTGGACCTGCAATGGCGGTGGAGGCTGGTCAGCAGAGAAAACATCCCGGAAATGGAAGTGCACTTGCTGAGGCGGATGAATATCGACTCACACTTTTTAAAAAGTACATATTCCTCTCCTATAGATTTACCATTTCATTCGGATATTTCCAGTTTTACATATTATTTTTAAATTTTCAATCAGAGACACGTAATTCGGAACAGAAAGATACGATGAGGGATGTGAAAAATGGGACTACTTCTTCCTCCTCGCCCTTTGATTTTTGCCACATCATTCGTCTTTGTGAATTAACGTCACTTCTACGTATTGTACACTTGTTCCGTTCGGCCAATCAGAGCACTCTGCGCACAGGCCAGAAATTCAACTTTTTCAAGCCTTGAAGAAATAACTTGTTCTAGTCTAATAATGCAACTCATATGCACTCTCCTTTGCTCCCAGTGAAATATGCTAATAATAATACTTTGTTACTTTGTTAGTAATACTTTGTTAACTGCTCTTGTTTCTTTTGTTACAAACTACTTTATACATAAAGTAATATTGTGTCAGTGCAGTTTATGCAAGCAAACCGTTACATCTTCTCATAAACTGTTGGGCCACTAATTGATAATTTATATCAATGTCAAACCTTTGAACGTTCATAAACACTTCCGTGTGTGTGTGTGTGTGTGTGTGTGTGTGTGTGTGTGTGTGTGTGTGTGTGTGTGTGTGTGTGTGTGTGTGTGTGTGTGTGTGTGTGTGTGTGTGTGTGTGTGTATGTGCATGCGTGCGTGCGTGTGCGTGCGCGTGCAGAGCTGGAATCCCCCACCTGTGCTCTCTTACAGCGGGTTGGGGACAGAAAAATAGAGACTCTCTCTCTCTCTCTCTCACACACACACACACAGAGAGAGAGAGAGAGAGAGAGAGAGAGAGCAGCAAGGGCTTCAATCCTGGTTCCGGATCCCAGTGTCAGGCCCTCTGATTTTTTTATTTTTTTTTGTAATTACTGACAAGATCCTCCCAGCCGCAGGAAGACACAGAGCTCCCATCTGTGCCTAAAACCTTGCCAAAGCACAGACTCCTAATGGCCATAAAGCCATAAAGGGGACAGTTACCTTTTTGTATAAGCCTCATGATCCTCATCTCATCCCAATTGCTACACATACTGCAGACCAGCCACAGTTTGTGCGCTGGATCTCACTTGGCTCGTCCTGCTGGTGCTGCAGTGTCTGAAAGCTACAGTAGCCTAAATGGAGAAGGAGGCATCGTATTGGGACAGGCTATAGGAAATGATCAGGCCAAAGGCTGCAGAGCGAGCAGACCAGCACTGGCCTTGGTTTGCATGGAGCCTGAGGCTAATCTCAGCCTGTGACATCCTCGCTCACAGGCAGCAGAGTCCGAAGGCCACTCTTTTATCATGACACACATGGCTTCTGTGAGCGACTGTGTCTCGTGTTTCCTGGCTTTCTGAATCCATGGCAACGGCAGCATGAATCGGTGAATGGTCTATTCAGGGAGCTGTCCACTATACCCTTCACTCCTGAAACATAGGCCAGGAAACAAAATAGATGGCTGGTTTTGTCCTAGTTGATACCATATCTTATTAGATATATATATATATATATTAGACACAGGACACAGGAAAAGAAAAGAAAAACAAAAGCAAAGCCAAAAACAACAACCCAACAAAAAATACATATATATTCGGATTACACTGTGGTGCTACTAGCCACATAAGCCGTTTATGTGCTTGTAAGAAATATTATACATGGGATCACACGCAAGAGGGCCACGGGAAACCAACCAGGGGTCACCCGTCGCCCCTAACCTCATCGAGGTACAGTAGGCTAGAAACAGATCCCAGACAGCCGAAGACTTCTTGAGTGAGTTGGTCCTCAGGAACCTAAGTCTCTCCATCCGTATAACAGAAGTCATATCCGTCAACCACAATTGAAAGGAAGGGTTATGAGTTATTTTAACTAAATATATCAATCGAGATCACATTAAGATGACTTTGTCAATACATGCTAAAGATGGAAATTTTCAAAGACTATGTTCATGCATTTGCCCTTACACCAAACACTTCCCCTTAACATCTGATTATGAAATGCTCCTATCCTTTTTTTTAAGGGAGCAATAGGCAAGAGGATCCACAATCCAGATGTGTCCAGTAGTTCCCAAGCTGACACCATTGGGACAATTACTGTACAATGCATTGCTCTGACACCACAGAAACTAGGGGAAATAAAACAACCACATCCGGTTGCATTATCTTTCAGCAATGAGAGATTTTAACATTATTTCTAAGCATTTTCAATCAAGTTTTAAAAAAAGTGCACGCATGTTCTTGAAATTATGATAATATAAGATGAATTGTAATCTGTTAATCTGTGGCAAATAAAAGGGGAAATAAAACAACCACATCCGGTTGCATTATCTTTCAGCAATGAGAGATTTTAACATTATTTCTAAGCATTTTCAATCAAGTTTTAAAAAAAGTGCACGCATGTTCTTGAAATTATGATAATATAAGATGAATTGTAATCTGTTAATCTGTTGATTTGTGAAACCACATGTGTTTGTAAATGCATGATTGTTGTTGCTGGATGGAAACCTCGTAATTTAACTTAACTTAACACAAAACGATGTAGATGGATAAATAGCACTACAGGTGAGAGGAAAAATATTTATTTTGGATTTTAGGGTGAGCTGTCCCTTTAAAACGCATTGCTGCCAAACTACAAACAAGGCTGTTTTCTTAGTTCCTCAAAAGTTGACATTTTGGAGACATACTGTATGGGGCTTTGGCCTGACAATGCTGTTTGTGTGAATGAGTCCTATGGTGTTATGAAGAACAAACACACTTTAAAGCCCCAACACATCCTCACTCCCAACTCGTCATATACTGCAGATTGGTCAGGAACCCTTGTCGTCACTCTGTCACGAGTGAGAATGTGTTGAAAGCCCGTGTTGTATGCTGTGATTGGCTAGTTATGTTTTAGATAACTCTGATTGGTTGCTTTGGATTTTTAAATGAGAGAGAAGGAGGGGAAGTCATTTTAAGGAGTTTAACAAGATAATGTAACCTTTTTTGTGGGGGAAACCATCCGACTCAAATTATTATTCAAAATACATCTTGAAACATGACTTTAGGGGGTCTCTTTAAGTTACCAAATTGAGACGGTGACAACTTTCAGGAAAAACCACTTGAGATCAAAATAATTGAGCCAGGAGTCAAGAGAAGTCTAGCTGCTGACGTGTGGAACAGCCTGGTTATCTGTATGGTGTGCCTGTGTCTGTTTGTCTGTCTGTTAGATTTGATGTGAGTGTGCAATGGTGCATTCACATCTAATAACTATGTGTATCTGCTTTATAGCTATTGATTATGAAATGTAGCTCATGTAACTTAAATCTTCTCTATATCAATGGGTGAGAGGCTAATGTTATGGACTGTTTTTGAGCTTTTACACCTGAATTCAATTTGAGACAGTCTTGTTCATCTTCAAAAACCAGAAACGGAACAATCCAGTGCAAAATATGTCGCATCAGACGAGGAATGGGATATGGCTCTGCTCTTGCTAGAGTCCATTCTTTCTTGCTCCATATGCTCCAGACATGCCTTAATACAGTTTAAAGTGTTACATCGGCTACACTTCTCCAAAGCTAAACTTGCAAGAATATTCCCAAGTATAAGCCCTATATGCGACAGATGTAAAAAGAGCCCGTTATGTTCTGGTCCTGCCCGAAACTTGCCTTTTTCTGGTCATCTTTTTTTGAAGCCATGTCTACAGCTTATGACTGTAATGTTTTGCCTTCTCCCTTGGTTGCTGTTTTTGGTGGGTTGTCAGAGCCGGCTGGGTCTGGTCCTCCTGCTCACTTGCAGAGGGTCATTGCCTTTTCCTCTCCATTAGCTTTACTGGGCTGTCACTCCTCCATCACACAGCCACTGGATCAGAGTGAGACATGATGCAGAACATGAAGCTGGAAAAGATCACATGTACCCTCAACGGCTCCATCAACAGATTCCACAAAACCTGGGACCCCCGGCCTAATCAACTATGTGAATAGTTGACCTGGTCTGGAACTAGAACTATGAAACTCCTACTCCTGCCCATGGACTGTCCTATAATGAATATGCTATGGTGCATCTTTTTTTGTTTTTGCTTATACAGTATGTTTGTTTATTTGTTTGTGATCTGTTTGTCGTGTTGATTTTAGTTTTGTTCTGTCGATGGTTATTTTTGGGATTGTGTTTCTGTGGATATTTGTGACTTGAAATAATTGTATATTGATGTCATATCTGATAAATGAAAAAGTTACAAATAAAGTGTTGAAAAAATATGTCGCTTCTGTTTTAGATCAAGGGAATTTGCCTTTCAATCAGGCACTAACCTGGTGCATTATTTGGCTGTCATCTCCAAACCAATTCCTTTAAAATTAGCTTGTTCAAAATCGATTCTTACTCTTCTCTCGGTGGAGGTTAGCACAATGACAGAATGCATAAAAGGACTATTTTGGTCCTTTCCCCACAGTTATCTCCCCGCCTACTGTACAGAAAAACGACAATAATCTTCTCGGATGGGATTTCTTGGAACAAAAGCTTTTTTTGAAATAGGAGTCTGTCTGCTGTCCAAAGCACCTCTACTTGGCCAACCATTCACAGGAAAAGTTTGGGAACCCTAAAGTTCTCCTCAGTCAGCATGATGTGTGATTTACTAGTAATAAGCACTCCATTCTTCAGAAGGCATGGGCAGATGCTGGCTCAGCAGATACTGGTATCCCTGCTAAGAGGTCAGGGACAGCTTTCCCAACCCGCACATTTACATTGAGCAACAATGTCACATCCTGGACCAACAGAAATTGTGGACAAAAAAAGGGGAAATGATCACTGGGGCGCACACTCCACCCAACATAGTCATAACAGACAAGAACAGTCATAACATAAGAACAGACAAATTCTGCTGACAAATCTTTTGGAAAGACACCATTATAAAAAAAAACACACACACATCACCATCTAATAGTAGCTTGGGCATTTTTTTGCTTTATTTTATCTCAGTTTGAGATTATAAAGCTTTCAAAGTATTGCATTTATCTGCATAAAAGCACATAAGGCCACATGAAGTAGCTGTTACATGATAGAAATGCGTGATTCAGTATACTGTGACATGTGTGAAGCATGTTCTGATGCGGTTTCATCATCTAACTACCTGCTAACTACGTCATGTAGTTAGGTGATGAAACGGCATCAGAACAGATGAGTTTTTGGACCAGACATTTATTACAGAGGCATATTTATTGTCAGGTATAATTTGAAATAACAGGTCTCTTAGTTTACACCATCTAATTTGTTGTCTCTGATTTCTCCGATTTCATTTGAAGAAAAGGTGCTTATAACATACCTGATGTTTCAACCATTGCTAATGGACAGGCTGGAGCCCTCTTGACCAATAGGAAATACACTCTGACCCAATCACATGGTGTAAGAGGGAGGATTCAGTTCTCAGGAAGAATTTGTGTCAGCATATTTTGATTTGCTTGCAAGCTGTGAACGGTTGAATATAGGCCGGCAGTCACACACAATGAAGAGTGGTAGGGATGCACACACACACACACACACACACACACACACACACACACACACACACACACACACAGAAGTTGCCCACTAAAATGCATTATTCCACCGAGTACATGAGCTCTTTTCAAACCAGCCTTGCAGGCATTCTGAACGCCCTCGTCCTTTCACACACACACACACACACACACACACACACACACACACACACACACACACACACACACACACACACACACACACACACACACACACACACACACACACACACACACACACACACACACACACACTTTCTTTTGTCTGTCTGCGTTATTGGTCCTGCGTCGTGGCTTTGACTTGTAAACAGTAAATAAATAACCTGGTCAGGTGGTAATAACACACTTTGTGAGTAATATAAAGCATTTGCAGCCTGCAGGTTCAGGTTAACTGAGCTCCTACTTCAACTCTGTCATGTGAGGATGGTAATGCCACATCTCAACTGTAATTTCTCAACCAGCATGGTTGCTGCGCTTTATGTGATGTTCAGATTGTCCTGAATAGTCTATGTGCTAAGTGAAAATGGAATACATGGTTCTAAAAGAAAAGGAGTCATAGAACCAACATAATTATTGGACAAATTACCTCAATTCACCATTTTCACATCCCCCTTCAAAGACATGGTGTATTTGTAGCATAACCTTTGAACAGTTCAAGTCAAGTTACTAATTGACTGTGTGTGGACATGTTAATGTAACATTACTCTTTGCTCCCTGCAAGCAGGAAAAGGAATAGTAGAGAGACACTAGTCACTGGACATGCACACCACTCTAATGGGCAACCAATAAAGTCAAATCATTATGGTCTACTTAAGACCTGGATTGTGAATTTATGAAGTTTAGGCCTAACTTTCATTCTGTGTAACTGGTTAATCTTTGGACGTGCATATCACGTATGAACCAGCTATCTTCTTCATTGTACTGGAAAATATCACTCTGGACCTTTTTAATATAGCTAACGGTGATGTTTTCTTCTAATATGATTCTATTAAAAAAATATGTTGATTCATATTGCTTAGAAGAAATGTCCAACCTTTTTCCACAAAATATCAAATTGCAGCCTTCATGTACACTACAAAATATCAACTTGAGCGAGTGCAAAGGAATGGTAAAAAAAGATGGACTGGTGTTCATGTTGCCTAAATCCCTAATTGTGACTTTTCTAAAGAGAGACATTGAAGCCAGGTCAACAAGTGATGGTTAAAGTGATGCCTACAACAACTTGGCAAAAATAATTAATTAAAACACCATATGCCTGGCATTTTCTCTTCCCACAAAGGTTTGTAACCGCTAGTTAAAATACAATTCCATCCAGGCACCCACAAAAATCTACTGTTGTCGACAGTGTTCATTTTATGACACGACCTCCCAGATCAGAAGTGGGAGCATACCGAGCTTACTAGGAGCACCTGAACGCTGCACAGGCAGGCAATTTTGGCGCGTCACGCGCGTGTAGCTGTCCAAGGTCCTGGGAGGAAAAACACCCTCTGGCTACTAAGTTACGCTAGTTAGCAAAATCAAATGTTCAGTTGTAGCTAACGCTTGTTAACAACAAGCAAATAACGGATATATAGCAGCCAAAGTAAACAAATTACTTTAGTGCGGCTAGTTAAGGCGAAGACAACATAGATACTACTGATAGAAAGTAGCTAACTCTAGGCTAGCTTAACGTTAGCTTGCTTGTTAGCTAGCTATAACTTAACGCTAACTTGTTGGCTACGTTACACAAGACAACTGAGTTTACAGACAACACAGTAATGTAAGTTATCTTCTTCACCAAAATCGAGCTGACTTATCCCAATTTGAATAAACTAGTAATTAGCTAAGTAAATCAGTTTATAAAAGACGCATGTTTCTGTAACTTGTGTTATTTAGCAACTAAACGTTACCAGATTATCTGCACCTAACATGATGAGGAGAAATGAAAACCAGCCTCCTAGGCCAACAGCAGGTTTGTTCAAAAGTTGTCATATCTACTACTCAACTACATTTCTTCATCTTCACGTTAACTGACATTATAACCTTTTCCATCTATAATAATTCTATAATAATTAACTTGACTATAGTATGAGTCTTTTGTCTCCTATTATTATAGTCTCTTATCGCGGTTGGGGTGTTGCATGTTCTATAATAAAGCTGATCTGATAACGTCACGTACAGGACTGAAAGATTGGCACACGTCATGTGTTTCTCTGCTGTCTCCATCAGGCTGCCTCTCCGTGCCTCTCTTTAACCAGAAGAAAAGAAACAGACTGCCTCTGACATCTACTCCCTCAGAGAATGAATTATTTTCCCGCAATGAATACATGCCACCCACCAGCTCAGCTCCATCTAACCATGCAGCAGGTGAAATATTCAGTCAAGCTATAGCTATTTCGGTCACTAGGTGGCAGTGCACACAAAGCAAGAAATAAGTAATAAAGTAATTGTGCCAGTAATTGTTGGAGATCACTTTACTATATAAAGTGACTTCCAACAGAGCTTCTGTACTGCTTGAAATGTTTACAGCGTAGACATTCTAAAATCAAGGACAATATTGTATGTCAGTAACAAACAGAAAGAAGTGAGTATTTGGCAGATGTGCAATCAATGTGTGGTTTGTGGAAAATAATATATAATTTGAAGCTTTTTTTCCATATTTGGTTCTAATTTTCGTTTTTAGTGGTGTCAGTTTCCAACTTTGCTTAGGTCTTTGCTTATCAGTGTTCATGATGCACTTGAAAAGGTCTGCATTGACATGCCATTCAAAATTGAATTGATGTATCTCATCTCATGCTCTCACCGAACAAGCCTACCAATCTGTATGTTATTAGAGCATGTTTATATATATATATATATATATATATATATATATATATATATATATATATATATATATATATATATATATATATATATATATATATAGTGGCATATCACCTGTGTTTATAAATGTAGTTGTTGTTTTTGTTCCCTGTGAGGTAGGAGGCTACAGTACTAGAGACATTGAACTTTACACAGTGATACTTTTGCTGTTACAAGGTCCATGACCCTATTTGGCCTGATGGGCCTGATTTTCGCTTAACGGGTCTTAATTTTCAAACTATCGGGACATTTTACCTACATTCACCTAAGTGATCAAATTAATATTCAGATCAGTTTGCTCTACAAATAAGCTTCTGGGACTGTAAGTCCACCTTGATGAATTGTTTGTTGTGTGACTTTTTTCTGGTCAAAAACACACTTTAATGTCTTCCTGTGACTTTTCAGGAAGCAGTTGTTGATCTAGTTTGAGTTTGACACAACCTGCATTACAGTTTGTCCAGTTATCTTTGCACAAAAGTTTTATCAGGGTCCAGATGTTTCTCAAACCGTTTTCAAATCAACTTGTAGATAAAACCACAAATGCAAAACACTGATATTGCTTTACTGTATCTAGCAGACCAAGTGTTGAAATGAGATACACATGCTCCACATCAGAGTACTTTTAAATTCGGTTATGAGTGGTCTATACAATATGCCACACATGCATTGTATTTGCTTGCAATTCAAAGACAATATAAACTACACTTACCAAATTTAAATCCAAACAGATTTGGCCAGAGACACTTTCTGTTCCAATTTGTGAAGCAAATACAAAGATGGATGTGGATATGAATAACAGGCAGGCCATCAAGTCGGTCCTATGCAGTGTCATGTGACGATGGTTTGAAATAACCCCTTGAGAGGCTCTGTATTTCTCTACACACAGTAGAACCATTAGACGCTATTCTTCTTATGTACCTTCCCCTCTGAGAGTGTGTCTTTCCTCAGGGACATATGGATGTTACCAGGCCTCAGGTGCCCCTGCCAGTGCTCCCCAGAGCCACCAGTGGAACAGGCAGGGATACTCACAGTCTAATCAGCCCCAACAGTATGGCAGCAACAGACCTGCTCCTGGACCCGCCCCTACAATGAAAGCCTATACACCGCGACCACATCCATACATAGCTGGAAACACAAGGTATGTTGCATTGACTGACTAATAGTAGTATGGCAGTGATTTTATTTTTATTTTATTTTATTTTATATTTCTTTCCCGATTTTTTATCCCATTTTTAGCCCCCATTAGTGCTAATTTTTTATTTATTTATCCTGGTTGCTGCTCCACCCTCTGCCGATCTGGGGAGAGCCGAAACTGGCTCCATGCTTCCTCCGAGACATGGGCAGTAGCCAGCCGCTTCTTTTCACCTGACAGGGGAAGCTTCACCGGTAGGACATAGCATGTGGGAGGATCACGCTATTCCAACGAGTTCCCCTCCCTCCGAACAGGTGCCTCTAACGACCAGAGGAGGCACCACTTCAGCGACCAGGATATTGCATGTTTTTTTTGGTGTGGGTTTCAGTGTTTCCCACAGGATTTTGAGTATTTGTGGTGGGGGACCGCAGACGCCTTAGGGGGGTGTGGGGGCATGGCCCCCGCGAGATTGTTTTGACCCATTTATTTATTTATTGGTTTATTTGACAGGGACAGTGCATTATTGTTCAAATTTGGCTGGCTGGTGGCTTATTAACATAGGTTCCTGTCGTGTTATGAACTCGAAATGCATATTTATTTTTGGTTTCCAGGGACTTTAACTCATTGAGTCTAAAGACGTCAATTCAAATAGTAACGTAGAGTGCCAATGACGTCTAAAGACGTCAATTGCGTTTTTTGACGGTGGGACGTGGATCAAAGCCTGATGCATCTCCTGTAAAAGTATGGGGGATTTTGAAGGTGTAGAAGCTATTTTACGGACCCATTAGGTGGCAACAGTGCTCTCCGGATTAGAGAAAGATGAGAAAAAAGAGTAGAAGAAGCCGTGTGGGGAAACGGAAATGCTGTAACGTTAGCTGTGCCTGTGAACAGCAGCCAATCTGCTGCCACAATTGAGCCCCTCCGTCTCCGCTGCGATAGCCCATCCACATGATTAGTTGCCAGAAAAGGAGCACGACACCAGCGTCTTTCTGAAAAGCCAAATCATTCTCAGCTGGAAGCGCTGGGAGCCGGCGACAAAAACGCCGGAACGATGTGAAAATAGAGCTGGGTGTAGCGCACTTTGAAACGTGCAGAGCAAACGTGCAGCAGAGAGCCACCAGAGACACTCCCACGGAGGAGTTTGCAGTTGAGGGGTTGCAGCTAAAAAATATTATTTTGCCATCAAAATTCCTTTGTTTTCGCTCTTTTATTGAAGGAAATTATTTTTGAGGTGTCACTACATCAGAAAATATTAGCTTCAGAGTCAGTGATGTGCTTGAAATGCTTCATTTTACAAAAGGCTCATTATCTCAGCTTCTAGTTTGAAACGTCTGTTTTTGCTGAAACCAACCTATCTAATACTGCTGATAACTAAAGAACGGAAAATGATATCAATAAACTTTTTTTTGCTGATGATACAAGATAGTCTCATCGTTCTTTGGGCGTGTTCGGTGTTTACATAGTAATATCACACAATATTCTGTGGGCCTCGAGAAATCACTGAAAACGCTCTGAAAGGGCTGGCACTGGGAGCATCCGTTTTCCAAAAGTGGCTGGCACTCAATGAGTTAATAAACATTGTTGTAAATATGCCAGAATTAGCCAAATGGGTAGTTTACATCTGTCGTCGTTGGCCAGGTGTTACAATAGACTCCCTGAAAGAACAAAAAGAGGTGAAGATTGTCATGATCCATGTCAACATGTGAAAAATAATTGAACTTTTTGGCCCCACTGACTAGGGCTGGTTAGAAGAAAGAAAAAAAAAGAAAAAATAAATGAAAAGAATATATTTTAATGGGCAAAATGATAATAAAAAAATAATAACATACACATACATGTACACATGCTCTGTTGAATGTTTTTCACATTTTTATGTTAATAACAAATGACATTAAGCAAGCAGCCAAGAAACAGGAGGAAATGTTTACAGAAGTATGGACGCCACCGCTTTCGATAGAACCAGCGTGACAGGAAGCCAATCAGGAGCCTGTTTGATACCGAGCTGTTGTTGTGCCTTGATTTGATTTGCTCACGGTGAGAGTGGCCAGCAGGGGCAGCATTCAAGAACAGGCAAAGACTACATATAACTGAGACATTCAAATGTTATTGTCTAAAAAAAGTTAGCGCCCTTATTGATTTATAAGTTAAATGCTCATTTTCAGTTCTCAGATGGGACAACCCAGCAACCCAGCGAGACAGCAGGACTCCAGGACCAATGTGACCTCCAGACAGAGCACTTATCAAGCCTCCTACAACAGTGGGGGTACACAGAGCAAGCCTGCACCCCATAGTGCTTTCTCCCAAATGGCTCAGCAGTCAACCTACAGACAGGCCAGTCCTCTGAAGCATCAGTCCTCCCAACAGGCTAGGCTTCTGCCCCTACCTGTCCCATCACCCCGCAGGTCTTCTGCTCCTGCAGCCCAGCCACAAAATACCCCCTGGAAATCTACAAGCACTAACAAGTCTGGGCCACAGAGAATGAGCAGCACCTTTAAGATTGTGCGCCAAACTCAGGTGAGAAAATTGACCATTTTAATTCAACTGATGGCCGAGGATGTATAGAACGTTATGGAAATTGTACAATTATTTGCAAATGTGTTGAATTATTTGTTATATGGTTAGTGATCAGTGCCGCATTTTTTCCGCTTTGTTTATTGAGCTTAACAGACACCACTGGCATTTCAGGCCAAGCCAGCCGTTGAAAACTCACTGAGGATCCTGACTGCAACTATTGATGGCATGAAACACTGGAGCCAGTTCAAAGACAAAGTCCCAATCTTATTTGAGATATTTGGTCAGTTGTTTATGAGTTTCCGTGTCTAATATGCACTCTTGCGTATCTTTACACTCTATTATTCTGATGGGCTGTGCTCTTCCTTCAGCTACTCTGGACTCTGCGGTCACGTTGGGTTCTCATGGAGCCAAGAGCTTCCTCATGACAGATGGGAAGGCGGTTGTGCAGTGTGTCTTCTATGAAAATGTGAGTAAGGAACAAGCACTTCCCCGTAAGAAGGAAATTGGATTGAAGCAGGCTGTATGTGTCTTGAGTTTAGCAGAGGAGAACATGAAACATTAATACCTATGACTTATCTAGCGCTTTTCTAGGTACTCACAGACGCTCGCTCTAACTTTCTCTAAACTTCCTCAGCGGTCCCTTGTGTTGTTGCAATCACAGCATGGTAAAGGAGACGAGTCTCCGTGTGGGTTAGACCGCTGTATCGGCCCTACCCTTTAATTAAGAAATAGGATAGCAGCCAGTCGATGTTGTGCAATTTGTTTGGCTACTATGCATTTATAATTACTATTGTAAATACTGCACTGGTTGTCTATGGGAAGGCCTTAACCTGAGTTGAATGCTACATTTTGATTGGATTCCACACAAATTCATCAATGTTCTTATTATGGGGGTTTCAATTTATGCAATAAGTCCCAAGAGGCCATGGTTTGTAGTGATTTGACAATGGCTAAGGGGCGTTCTTAAACCCCCCTAGCTCTCGTAAAATCACTGTCAATCACGGCTTCATGGGGTTGACTGCTTTTATAAAACGGTTACTACATGATTGATTGATTGATTGATTGATTGATTGATTGATTGATTGATTGAAGTGTCATACACTCAAGGTGCCCAACCCCCATGGCTTTATAAGACACATACACAATAAAACATGACACATTTACAGCATTTAAAAATTTTAAATAAAACATTTAAAATACAAGTCACAAGACAGCAATGGGCAGGACAGTATGAATCAATACATCAGTTTCTAAATAAGAGGTTCTGTCTCTGCTCCCATGCTTGACATATAAAATTTGCAGTGAGGAAGATTCCTTTGTTGAAACACAGCTCGAGTTTCTCATAGTCAGCCAACTCAAAGAAGTCATCATAAATAGAGGACATTTGACTAAAGAGTACGGGCTCTATTCTCCCACAGGCCATCGGCGCTATTACGGGCCTTAACCGCAAAAAAACGTGCCTTGCGCCTGTTTCGGCAAGATAGCAATAGGCTTTAGGCTGCCAAATGCGCTTTAGGCCAAATGGGCGTGGCGCAGTCCCAAAGTGGGCGTGTCGGCGCTAAATACCAGCCTAGTGATATCTTGGGATCTGGCCTACATTTAGCGCTTTGCGCTTTTGAAAAGCAGGCCTATTCTCTGCCTTCACTGCTTCTTCTCTGTCACCCTTCTCTCTCTCTCTCTCTGAGTTCCCAGCATGCATTGTGTTTCTTCATTTCGCTACTAAATAGCCACCAAATGAGCCAAAATAGATATAAAAGGTAGTTCTAAATTAATGTGTAATGGTAACACAGCCTGCCATTGTCAACATTTCAATATTGGACCAAATAAAAAATCGAAATGAAAACACCACCCTATGTGAAACATATATGTCCTCCTGGGCATATATATACCCCTTGTCGAGTTAACGTGATTTAGAGAAGTAACAGCGGAACGCGCTTCGGAACGCGCTTCTAATGGCATCTGCTATACTGTGATGTCCCTCCAATAACTTGGCCCTATTTCACATTTAGTTTTACAATAAAAACACATTTATGCAATGACTTGACATAATGTAGGGTATATTTATGTGCATCATCCTTCCTGCAGCAGGCGAGAGAAAATGATATCTTTCTGGACAAACTTTCACCAATCTAATAGGCTATATTTTTCTAGCTGATGCATAGAACATTATTTTCACTTTGATCTTGCTATAGTGTAGCGTATTTACATGCTTGCAGTATTGAAACTGCAGTTAGATTGGTTTGAGAAGCATAATAATATGGAATAATAGCCTATAATGCAGACAGACAGGCTGGATGAAGGGAGGGGGGGGGGGGGGCAGAGCGTTTGGCTTTCGTCTGGTTTTGCGGGATCACTGGAATTGGAGCTAAAAAGGCAAGCGTGCGATTCGTTTATTGCACTTATCCAATGAGCATGACGGTGCATAATTTTACGCCTAAAAGGCGTGGTTGTAATGCTTTGGGCTGCATCTAGCGCCAGCACGACGATATCAAGTGCGCCTTTCCACGCCCACTGCTTTGATCTGCGCCTGCCGCTCGGCCTAGAAACTGCGCCGATGCAACGATAGGGGCCACTGTCCCTTCATAAGCAGTGCAGTAGAATAGGAAGTGAATCTCATTTTCAATTTCATGTAACTCACTTACTACATATACCTATACCTGGCAAGGTTTCATAAAATAAACACAGCAACAAAAAAATCCAATAGCTATTATAGCAAATAATCATTCTTCCACCAAGCAATGTAGTCCGTCAGTTGTGACATAGCAGAATGGTTTCACAGCAGCACACAGACGCTGTTTGGCGCAGTAATACTGAGATGCGGTCACAGCCACAGGTGTGCATTTATAGAGTATTTTACAATGGCTTTGAACGGGACTCAGCATATCAACAAGTTGCAAGCCAAGGTCAAATAGAAAATTGGATTTCTCTATAGAATGCGCTCCTCTTTCACTCTCTCTGCTAGACTCACCCTGGTTAAAATGACAGTTCTTCCCATGTTAGATTATGGTGACACCATCTACCGATCTGCCTGCAAAACTACTCTGCAAAAGCTAGACGTTATCTATCACTCTGCCATCCGTTTCGCTACAAATGCCCCTTTCAGAATTCACCACTGCACTTTATATTCCTCTGTAAACTGGCCATCTCTACACACCCGTCGCGAAATACACTGGTTCATGCTAATTTACAAAACTCTCCTTGGTCTGTCACCCCCCTACCTGTGTAGTTTGTTGCATACTGCACCTGCCGCATACAACACCCGTTCTGCTAACCTCATCCTGCTGAAAATCCCCAAAACTCATTCTGTAATCGGTCAGTCGTCATTCCATTCTGCTGTGCCCACAGACTGGAATGGCTTACAAAAAACACTAAAACTGGACAATTTCATCTCCAAGTCAACTTTCAAAGACTCTATCATGGACATATTCACTGACACCTGCAACTGCTTCCTGGACTAGCTCTTATCCCCTGCCTGTCTGCTCTGACTGTTTTTGTTTTATTTGCTCTGTCTGTCTGCTATGTTTTTAACTGTGTTTTAACTTGTGTTTTAATTTGTTCTAAGTAACTTTGTATTTATTTTATCCCCTACCCCCACCCCTCAAAAGGCTGTGCCTTCTGCCAGGTCGCCATTGTAAATAAGAATTTGTTCTTAATGACTTACCTGGTTAAATAAAGGTTAAATAAAAAAATAAAAAGACCAGCCAATCATAATCAAGGACCAGAACTATCCGTATTATAATAAAATAAAATAAAGTCCCGTGATCTAAAACCTGTTTCAGAAACCCCTGTAAGTATGGAGGAAACACTGAATACTAGGAAGAAGTTGTGAAAATTTGAAATATCGAATACTGGCACAAAATATCAGCTATCGGAAGTTTCAATCCAAGAAAGAATGTTAGTATTTGAATCTGCCTGCAAAAACACTTGCTCAAAGCCTATTTTCCATGTCCTCTTGCTATTCTGTATGTGACTGAGTTCTGGCTCTGGTCCAACAGGAGCAGGGACTGCCCCGTCTGATCCGTGGGCATCTTCACCGCTGTGTGGGCAACTACGACCGCAACAGAGACACCCTGTCCTGTGTGTCAGTCCGGCCCGCCATGCCCACCGAGCAGAGGAATGCCCAGGAGACTGTCAAAGCCTGCAACGTCGAGATGACGGCTCTGGTCAAATTACTCAGCGAAGACTGAGTGAGTCAATGAGCTGGAGCACTAAGGAGAAGGATAGGAAAGTGTTATGCTACAGTACTGGATCATAATAGAGTACTGCAGTGTAAAATGTGTGTGTTTTTTTATAGCCATTTTCAGAAAACGCTTAAACTTTTGTTAACCACAGGAATTATTTCACACATTTAAAAAATCCCATATAAAAATCCCAATGACTTTGAGACAAGGGAACAACAAAGTGCATGATGTTATGGGTGTAAGTCTCAATAGTTTTAAAGAGCGTGTTCAAGCTATGAAACAATTTATGACCTGTAAGGGGCGCCATTGTCATGGGTTTGTTGTATACAACAAAGCACACTTGTGCTTTACAGTTCAAATTAAGTTTTTTTGAGTTGCATGTTCTGGCTCAGACATTTATGTATTTATCTGTGAAAATTAAAAGAATGTTAACAGAAGAAGACCTTGTTAATGTACTAACTCAACTAAAAACAAGGTGTTTTGGTTGCAAAAAAAAATAAAAATCTCTTTTCATCAGTTATGAAATATTTTATTACAAACATAATTCACAGAACAGCAAACATTGTTAAGAGGTTAATTCAGGTAAAGCAAACACGATGAGGTAATATCTCAAAATATATCTTTGAAAAACGGGGCAGTTTAGGATGACATGTGAGATCACGTACAGTTAGTTTATTTACAGTCAAACATCACAATGGAAAAACCAATACTTCTACTCTATGAAAAACAGAGCATCACCAGTGCCGAGACTTGACACACAATGGTTCAACAACAAATAGGGGAATAAGTCCAGTGCAGTAATGCCAGTCAGTCCCACAGTCAAGCACAGTATGAGGTCCAATACAATACCAACATTTCCTTCCTCACCTGCTTTCAAAACATATGGCAATGTAATCACAGTCATTTTCAATGTCAGGACATTTTCATTGTGGTATCCTAAATGTTGGCAAATTTTAACGTTCAACCCATTTGCAAAATCCAACCCATTATTCAAGACTTACACGCACATAAACACTTACTAGAAAAGGGAGTCTCGAATAGATTGATGAAATTGGCAGTGTACAGGGACAGTACGTGGGGACGTACACATTTTGTCCTTGGAACATGACAGGAATGGTACCAACTCTTAAAAAGAGACGTGGGTTGAGGAAAACACACTACCACACGTTGACTTATCTGAAGAGCGAATTATTTCACACATACACATACGTAATGTGAATGATGTGTCAGCTGAGCAGAGATAACCAAAGGCGAAGTTCACTTTGTACAACTCCCAGCTCTGCCACTCAAATTCTAAATCACATAAGACAGGGACGCCAAGAATTAATCAGCTGGATGTCACAACCTTTTAATATAGCGATTCGAGTGATTTAGCTCTTATGGATAATTGGCAAAACGTGTCAGGGCATAATTGAACAGAAGTACATTGCTTCCTTTCATTCCTTCTCTATGCCATTACCTTCAAGGATTAGAAGATAAGACATGCAAGTCTTTTTTCACCCAGAAAAAGTTCATGAGATCATACTGCACCAAGTACAGGAGAAACACTACCACTGACAGGGGAAAAATATGTGTGTATATATATACAGTATATATATATATATATAATGGAAAATTATATTAAAATGCTTTACACTATAAGATCCTCAGTTTTTCAGCAGAGCAAGATGATAACCTGATAATAGTATTAAACACTTGTCTTGGTTATGTTAAAAGGCACAAGTTGGTATGGTAAGATCACATTTAAAATCTAGATCAATTGTTCTACCATTAGCAAAGCCCAACTTATCATGCTTCTTTTTTTTTTTACTTTACAATATTCATATATCTCCCTGCCTTTTGCTTGATTCAATTTTGTCCTGAATCAGAGTATTTACTGTAGTAGTATTATGTGTTGTAGACACCAAAAGAAAGATTGCTTAAGTTTAACAAGTGAATCATATCACACTGGGAAAGGTTGACAAAAGGATGCATTATCCCAACATTACATTTATGACAACATTGCCCTGAAACCTCTACTTGACAACTACCATATCTGTTATGTTTCACTTCCTTGTTAGGAGAAATATGTCCATTTCTCTTCACGGTAGGTCGGATGCTGTGTGTATAGTCCTTTTCTTCTTTATAGTCAATTACACCGGTGCCTTTGAATGCTTCTTCTGGATTCCAGATGGCTCACTGCCTGGTCACAAGGCTCCAAGAGAGAAAGGTCTGAATATCCAAAATCCTTTAAAACTCCAAAGTCCCCCTTTTAACGTGTTCTTTTATATCCAACTTCATTCCTCAAACCTAGGCTCTTTGAAATCCAGATCATATTTACAGTCCAAACGCCACAGAACAGTACATAGTCACGAGTTGCTATGCTTGAGAATTGAGACGCATGGGTCTGAATCCATTAACGTCCTCAATCTGTGGCCATGTCAAGTGGCTCGTCTCTAATGTTCTTCTAGCTGAACCATGGGTCAGTTCATCCTGCTACATAATCTCATGCTTCCCACTCTCCTTATGCAGACAACAAGTCCGTTTTGGAATGTTACATAATGTCTACCGTCTTATTACCCACAAAAAAAGTGATATTTATTACATAGTTGTTAAGCATTATTTTGCAATGTCTAAACTTTGCAAATAGTGATAGGAATGTTTGTATTAATTAATTTAATCATGTGAAATAAGGGTGATGTCAACAGTCCTTGCATCTTCTGGCTGTATCATTTCCAGAAACCGTGTATGTTGTTCAGTAATCACTGAGTGGATTATTCTCAAACAGCATCGCCTTAAAAAAGGGGGGGGATGCAGGCATCTCTCCATGACATCAAGCACGGGTTAGAAAGAGTCTGGGAGCAAATAAAATAGCAGGGATCACTTCAATGCACTATAAGAGAGCGGGCAAGGGGGTGGGGGACAGCTGCTCCTTTGGTGCGTATTTGGCAAAAAAGGGCAAGAAGAGAGTGAGCATGACTCCTACGATAGCCAGCATGTAGCCCCAGCCCATCTGGCATTCGCCGGCGTAGTAGATGTCCGAGTCCCCACAGAACGAGCGGACCAGGGTGGAGTTTAGGCCGAAGGGGTACACCAGCAGACCAGAACCCATGATGAACACTGCAGGGAGGAGGCAGAAGAGGAACTGTGTCAGATAAAAAAAGAAACTGTAGCAAAAATCATAATCACGACTATTTTGACTGATATCTAATGTTGACTCATTGACTTTGCCAACATCATGCATTTGTTGAACTTAAAAAAAAACCTGTCTTTTAATAGCCTACTACTGGATTTATTTGAACTTTAAATATAACTGAACTGAAAAATAAATAAATAAATGCAAATAAAAGAAAGAAAGAAAGAAATAGGCTAACTAAAATAAATAAAATATATAAAACATAATTGTTTTATCTCGATGATCTTGTTTTCGTAATTGTGGGAAGCCAAAATTGTAATTGAGATTAAAATTGAATTGAATTAATTGCACAGCCCCGCCCCCTACAGTACATTTGCACAGACTGTTGGAGGAAAGGGTTAATGCCGAAGATGATAATGTGGCAGCTCAACTTGACCTAAAATATTATCCAGCTTCTCCTACAAGTACGCCTCTCTTTCAAACGTCCTCATGTCTTGGTCTACATGCTGTTTTCCTGGTGTCTTTACTGAAAAGCCACTTGGTGGCAGTAGAGGTTCTGCAGGAAAAGTGAGCAGTCTGACCCAGAGTCAAGTGTGTAATTTAGATACTTCACTCGTGCTGCCTCCATTTGCACTCTGAATATATTCCTGGCTTGTGTTTTATTGCCCTACTGTATGAGATAAATCACAACCTTGACAGTATCACAAGTCGTTCCACCATTGAGGAACAGGTCTTTTTATGTATCGAAAAACAAAGGCGTTTGATGACCTGTAATTGACAGTCTTCTAAATGCAAAGTGAATCAAGCCTCGATCCATTAGCGCCCCCTCATTCTAAAACTGGGTAAAAAAGAACAGGAAAAAAAGCAGCTCGCTCAGCACTTGTGCGGCGATCAGCTTTCCCGGACAGACAGTATCCTCTGTGCTCAGGCAGTCAGAGAGTGGCTCACTTTTACAAATGAGTCAAGTCTGCCTGCCGCGCTGCCAAGCAGTTATCGACTAGCGCTACAGAGTATCAATGCTGCTTCCGTCATTCTGAGTGCCGGTTGGATTTCCATCACAACGCCAGGTGTCATAGTTGCTTTAGGTTAGGCTTAGGCCGGGGGAGGCGGGGTTACTGGAAGAGCTTGAACTTGTGGTTGCGAGTAGTTGTCTGGAAAACACAACAAACATATATTTTGTTACGCTGTATCGATTCCAGGAGGAGACATCAGCTCTCCTACTTTCAAGGGCAGCGCTGCATGGCCGATGGAACATGATGCTCACACAAGAGATACACAACGCAATAGCTGAACAAGTATCATCAAATCAATGGTCTGCATAGGCAGTGAAGGAGAGGAGAGTGTGGAAGGGCGCAGGAAGCTTTCTTTGAGGTTCTGGTTGGACGCTGGGGGGCGTTGAGATGGACTGCAGAGGTGTGGAGAGAGGTCTCTCCAGACTGGGGTTCAGTCTGGACCAGCCTGCCCTTGAGTCTTTCCAACGGAGTTCACTGAAGTGATGTCTTGTGTATCCCAGGCCCTCCCAGGCCTCAGAATGGCCCCAGTGTTTTATCTGCAGGGGCCCGGCGCCTCAAAGCTCACTGGCTAACGACACTTTAATGACCTTCTTTATCAAACTATCACTTTTGTGGAAGGCGCACAAAGACACAGGCGCGCGCTTGCCATTCCCTCCCACACAGGAATGATGGCATTTAAAGCAAATCTTGACACACACCTCCCCAAATGGATAAATAATGAACAACACGGGCGACTCCAAAATAATCAATACAGAAATTAAATCAAAGCAGTGTTCTCTAACAAGTGGCAAGTCAGTGATGCGAGGGCTGGATGTTATCAACGCGAGCAGGAGGGGAAGCAGGGCAGTTGTCTGGATCAGATAAGCTGCAGCTCAGGTTCACTGGCTCTCTGCAAGCCCTTAATCACAGCAGAACTGTTGAAAGATTGTTTAAAAAAAAATCAACTTCATATCAGGGCTGAATATGGATCAAGTGTATTCTTCCTGCCTTCATGTAAAACACTGAGAGGGATTAAACCAATGCAAGTGCGTTCACACGTCTATATGACCTGCGTGACGGCATGTATTGCATACCATACAGTCATAGCACGCATTTGCATAGTAATGAAATATCTGGTCTATGGTCAACCTTTATGTATGATAATTTAAAAGATGAAACTGCACTCGAGTTTTCTATTCACCTTATGTAGAAGAGACAGTCTGTCTGGCTTGAGAAACTAACAGGAAGTGTAAACACAATCGGAAGTTGTGATTGTGTTTACACTTCCTGTGACTCATAAACATAGTCTGACTCCTATGTAAGTTAAACTAGATTTGACCAGGTGAGTCAGACTATGTTTGAGCAGGTAAAACAGCCGGTGTTTTGAACAGGAAGTCGTGACACAATGGGTCAAGTGGGCGGGGCTACATAAAGTGAATATAGGACCCACTATGGCAAGGGATGGACAAGCCAGCGCTAATCCTATGGGGAACGGACAGTGCGGTGAAAGAGGCTGATATGACACCTAGTATAAACTGCTCTGAGAGCAGCATTGTTTCTGGACCTTCTGGGTGCAGGAAAACTGCCCTGGAAACAGCATGCAGGGAGACTGAAACCTCAAGACTTTCATTACTGCAACCAAGGAAAGTCAGCCCACTCTCCAGAGTCAAATGTCAGCATTTCAGGTTTCTGCAAACCACAGATATGTTCAACATTAATGTTTCTGAAACAAAAATACGTTGCATATCTACATTTCTAGATATGTGTATATATCAGGAGACACTGCGGAGCGCGTCATCATTCCGAAACCACGCCCAAAACGGGGGGAAACAATATATCTATATTGTAATATAGACCATATATATACGGAAGATGAACACTCCAACTTACTTCCTTGAGAGCTAGATCCACATTTTTCTTCTCGCCAATTCTCAATGGCTTCCTTGTTTTGCTCGGGAGTAAAAACAAACAAACTTTAATTGGCAATTTTTTACATTTGTTGTCTGCGCAGCCCACCACACAACAGCTTTTAGCTCTGTTTAATTCAAGGAAAATGACGCTAGTGTATTTAAGTGAGTGGAGAGCTTCATGCAGTGTCTCTATAGAGTGCTACTGAAATAGCACGGCAGAAAGTAAGGGCTTTGTGGTCGGGGTTGATGGAGGGCGTAAACACTTGCCAAACCTAACCTTAACTAAGTTGTTTTAGTTGCCTAACCTTAACTAAGTTGTTTTAGTTGCCTAACCATAACCAAAGTTGTTTTTAGGGGCACGGTGGCACAGTGGTAGTGCTGTCACCTCACAGCAAGAAGGTTCGATTTCCACCTGGGATGCTGTTGGCACTAGGGGTATGTCTCCCCATGACTTCAGTGCCTATAGTGCCCAGGTGAGCCATCTCGTGAAAAGGGCCTTTCTGTGTGGAGTCTGCATCTTCTCCCCATGCTCACCTGGGCTTTCCTCCATATAAGAACCCCCAACTAAGAAGATCATTGCGTGACCAACGACAGTTGGAAAAAGAACGGTTCCAGGTGTGCGCTTCACTCCAGGCTGCTCACTGCTTGTCACGTTTTGAAATTAACTGACATTTTCAAATGTACGTTGGAAATGCTCCTGTGTTTGGTTGATATGTAATGTATTTATGGTCCAGAAACATGAACATTGAACATATCCGTGGTTTGCAGAAAGGTAAAATGCCCACATTTCATTGTGGCGACTGGGTTGTGAGAACAGAGTGTGTGTATGCTCCGTCTGTCTCAATGTTTCATGTGTTATTATTGACATCAGTTAAAGGGTAGTCTCGTGGGAGGAGGCTGGCCAGCGAGACTAGTTAAAGGGTGACCATGCTGCAGGTTATTCAGAATGCTGATAACTGGGGAGAGCTGCTGAGATTAGAGAAATTTCACGATTATCATGACCAAAATGATCACGGTTATCGTATTATCATGGTATTCATTAAAAAAAATGGCTGAAAATGTTCAAAAAGTACTGAGACTCACTGAAATCATTTTACAACGTTTTATATTGAAAACTCAGACCCCAAAACAATTGATACACTCACTGAAATCATTTCTCCAAGGCTGCACGTTTGCATCTGGGAGACGGTTGCCAACTTTGGTTGATGATGGACAGTATTCACCATGTTTTTCAAAGCACTGTAATCATGGTAACACGGTAATCACGGTACCACGGTTATCGTAAGGAATTTGATCACGGTTATCATTAAAACCGGTTATCGTTACATCCCTAGCTGAGATCACATGGAATATCCAGCAAGGCAGCTGACATTATTGTTAATGAACTGCAAACACCAACTGAGCCACCATTGAAACCTGAAGACAAAAAAATCACCAAGCATGAGCTAAACCAACTGGGTTGCTGAGATTGTGTGTCAGCAGCACGCAGCACTGTCCAGCACACAGCACTGTCCCTCAGCAGCACGCAGCACTGTCCCTCAGCAGCACGCAGCACTGTCCCTCAGCAGCACGCAGCACTGTCTAGCCCATGCAGATTCATCAGGACGGGGAAGTGTTCAAACCACTGTTGGGTGAGACGTACGGCACTAATCAACTCTGTTAGACACCAGGGATTTGCCAAAGCAATTATGGGGATTTTAAAGAGCTGTCTTCACAATAGCCACCGGCAGTAAAAAGCATTCGGCGCCTCAGTCATTTCCCTCCTGCCTCCTAATCGACACAGCTGGCAAGCCCCAATCAACAGCTTGCATCATGGGTTCAGATAGGGAGGGGAGTCGTCTCGCGTGGCCATTTCACCACGGCGAGGAGGAGAGTAGAGAGGTGTGAAGAGAGTGAGTGCTGTCGACCCCAATCAGATGGGACTGCTGCGTTCTGCTGAGTGCATGAGGCTATCATCATGGCTCATAGATGATGTCATCATGGCTCAGAGATGTTCTGCTGAGTGCATGAGGCTATCATCATGGCTCAGAGATGATGTCATCATGGCTCAGAGATGTTCTGCTGAGTGCATGAGGCTAGAGATGATGTGAATAATGGAGAGACCTCAAGTCAGCTGTCCGCTAATGTGTCCCACATTCCTATCCCACACACAAGTACCAAAGAAGGTTACAGACATTCAAATTTCATTGACTGTACCATTTTGCTTTTATTAATGTATCCGTTATTATAGGAAGAGTAGTCGCTACCTTGGTAGTGACTAATGGGGATCCAAATAAATAAATAAATATGTGTTAACAAGCAGTTATGGTTATTTTTGCCTTTTGTTGTCCCAGTACATGTAAATATGGATAAAGTATAGAAAACACCTCTAGTAAGGAGCCAGATGCAGAATGGCAATATCAGTTTTTGCTGCTTCTCTGTCTGCATGTATGTAACCACTGCACTGCACAGTCAATGTCAAGTGGAAGATGCCATTAAAACACCCTCAAAACAAACAGGGCCAATCAATTCACCAATATCACATGCTGTTTTAGCACGTTCTGTGTGATTGCAGTCAGGCTGTATGATCGTGAACTTCTCAAATCCATCTTCCATTCATATTTTCAGTGTTTGAGATCCTTGAAGTCTGTGAACCTTGAAAAAAAATCCTTGCATTACTCACAGCTGGTTATTATTTCTTATGACTGACCTCTTTGAATGCACACTTCAGCAGCTCCGAAGTGCACTCAGACCCCAGATTCAGGGAGTAAAATATCGATTTGGAAAGGCGTAGCAGCCAGGAGCATTTCAAGAGCACAAGATTTCATTGTTCATCAGCTTCGGTTTTCACAGGTAGCTGCAAGGCTGTGGATGCTCTCTGTACTGAATAGTGAATGCCTTTGTGTATGTTTCTCCCATGTTTGCGTGGAGGTTTTCTCCCATTTTCTCCCCAATTGTACTTTTGCCAATTCCCCCTGCTGTCCTGGTCGTTGCTCCGCCCCATCTGCCGATCTGGGGAGAGCTGTAGACAAGCACATGCTGCCTCTGATACATGTGCAGTCGCCAGCCACTTCTTTTCGCCTGACAGTGAGGAGTTTCACCGGCAGCCGGCAGGACATAGCATGTTGGAGGATCACGCTGTTCCCGGCCTCGAGTTCCCCTCTCCCCTGACCAGAGGAGGCACTAGTGCAGCGACCAGGACTCAGTCATACCCCACCGGCTTCCCACCCACAGACACGGCCAATTGTGTCTGTAGGAACGTCTGACCAAGCCAGGAGTACCGCTGCCAGGAGTTGAACCCGGGTCTCCGTGGTGTGAATGTGTGTCTACATCACAGGGAGGGGTGGTAACAGCAAAATGAAATAAACCGGAGCAGAAAGTGTCACGCCACCTATCATCCGACTGCAGCGCCATCATGTACGTTCTCGGACTCGGAAGTGTACGCGTACAGATCCGGAAGTGTACAGACCCCAGACCTACTCCTTAAAAAATAAAATATATTTTACTTTTTAAATCGGCGTAGGTATTCTATGCTTGTGTGTGCATTAGTGTCTTTAGGATGATTGAATGTTTGTATGATTGTATGATGATGACAGACAATTCCCCCCAACGTTGATCACATTCCCGGCCGGGGTGATGAGCTTCATGGTCGGTCTCTGAGACCCAGGGACAGCCCCGTCACCCCACCTTCCATGAATCTGCTCAACTGCATACCCACTATTAGCACACCTCCCCAGGCTACACACAGACCCCCGCCCCACCAGGACCTTGTCCTCCAGGGACCTACGTTACCAACTGGCCGGACCTTGCTGGCCCAGTGGCCCACACTTAAGCACTGCTCCCGGGGTACAGACAGCCAGCCGTCCCCCGGGAGGTATCAAACGTTAGCGTGCGTGTTTGCTAATGCAGATCTAGCTATAACATCAGTGTTTGGCTGCTGCAGTGCTCGCCATGCCCCGCTTGCACAATAACTGCTTTTATTTTTGAAGGAAAATATCGGGTCTGTACGCATACACTTCCGGGGTCTGAGAGCGTACATGGTGGGCGCTCCGGCGCTGCAGATGACTGACTGCTCACCTCTCTGTGATCTAGCGCGAGATGGAAAGTTAGTAATGTAAAGGATTACAATTTCCAAAAAGTAATTATATTAAAGTCACTAATCCAAGTAACTTCAAGTTACTGCATTACTTTCCCAGTGCTGGCACAGCGCTAAAATGACATCTGGGCATAGGTCTGGTTATGTGAGACCACTGCATTGCAAGAATGCGATTCGTTTTTTGTCCTAGGTAGGCAAATAACTAAAAAGTATGGGTAAGGCTTTATATTAAGGTTCTATTAATAAGCGTTAATTAATAGGTAATAAGGCTCTTATAAGGTGCTTAGTAACACTATTATTATGTTAATAATACTATATAAGTGTTAATAATCGCATTATAAACATATTTATTGGTAGCTTATAAGACATTTATAAGCACTTTATAACCACCTTTACTAGCTGGGAGTAATTCCACCCATCTACTGTTTAGGGGTAAATAATTATTACACCTTGACCTTTGACAGATCATAAGTTTGCTCATGTGCCCCTGCTTTTCTGTGTGGTTTCCTCCACCATTGGACCATACAGTATATTTATGTAACTTGTAGTCCGCTGCAGCTGGGAATCGAACCTGGAACCTCCGGCATGCATTTATGAATGCTTGATTTTTGTATCGATAATATTTTAGAATTGCCTCTCTTGTTTTTATTGAGGTTACAATCAGTGTTGGGCAAGTTACTTTCAAAATGTAATATACTACATATTACTACGGTAGTTACTTTCATTTGAAAGTAATTACGTTACTTTACAATATTACTGTCTGTGTAGAGTAACTCATTACTTATTACACTACTTTTGCATTACTTTCACTGTAATAACAGCGGTAGCAGAATGACATCGCCACCCCGGAACCATCCCGAAAAATAATTTCAACCGCCTTGAAGTCAGTGTAAACAATAGAAAATTCTAAAGATTAGCCTTTTCCTTTGTTATTGTCATCTATAGTGGTTATTTGCATAAAAACACACAGTTTGATTAGGAGATGATTGTGTTTTGATTAAAAACATGTGCTTTGATTAAAAAAAAATTAACTCAATTTGTAACTTGAGTTACCTGACAAAGTAACTGTTATAATATTACTGAAATCTGAAGTAATAAGTTATATTACTGAGTTACTGCTAAAAGTAATATATTACATTACGTTACTTTTGTAATGAGTTACCCCCAACACTGGTTACAATTGAGTGGCATCTCTGTGTATTCTTTCTTTTTTAAATCTGTATTGTACTCTCTACTAATTAGAGTAGCACCTGTGTCCCAATCTGGGAACCCATCGGTTAAACAAACAAAAAAAATTACCCCCCCCCCCCCCCCCCCCCCCCTCTAACCTCTGGGGGCAGCAGCCCCGTTTCAATGTGGTGCAACAGGAACTCAAGAGGCGCAGTCGGCAGCGGAAGAAAATCCCTTTCCGCTCCCTGCAAGCTCTGCCATTGGCTCCAAGCGACCTGCTCTGCCCATTAATGGATTTCTTTTCTGCTCCCTGCGTGTCGCTCTCAAATCCGTCCGTCGCTATGAAACAACAATAACAACTCTAGCTCGTTTCTAGTAGCAAGTAGCAACTTGCTATACGCTGAAAATGGTAAATTTTGACTACACACCGGTCACGTTCACTTAATCTTGATCGGGTGAAGCGCATCATGCGTGCGAGCGCTGTTGCACCCCTTTTTTAAGACAATAATGAATTGTTCATCGGCGCTATGGTGGGAGTGCAGCTACTATTTGTTTTTGAATCTTTGTTCCTGCATCCCACGACTACTGGTGTGTTTCAATCTATCCTCAATATCAACGTCTGAAATCAACTGTAGGAGTGTAGTGAAACAACGGTGAATCTCCTTGCTGGGTCATATCAAAAACCGGCATAGTCTCATCCTAGTCCTCGTATCTACTCTAGTGTTCCTGCATCTCCTCCGTCTCCTCTAGAAGTTGCTAATTAAAGCCCTCCTCCTGGGAGCCCCAGGCCGCGTTCAATACAATGCAAGACTTCTGCCTGGGATCAAACTCTATTACCACCTGCCACTGACTGCCGTAACTCTGTTAGCAATGGGGGAGAGTTGAATTCAATTGAAGTGGAAATGGGTGGCTCCCCTACACGTGGCTCTGTCCAATTCCTGCTTTGCAATGCCACGGTGTCATCAGTGTGTTTAGTTCCCTCTGGGCCTGGCTAACCATTATACATCCCCACTGCACTGATTATTGTCACCAAGCACAGACAGTAAGACGCCTGTCTAGACGAGCACCGCACTGTCAAGGTGGGCGTGCAGTAATGTTGTATTGTTGATTGTGTTGAAGCTGAGTGACTCACTGTCTCAACAACAACAGGGTGCGGGTAAACCTTGGTTATGGATTATAGGGTGAGTTTACATTGTAGAAGTGTAGCATGGCTCGCTAACACGCTGCCTTTGTGCGTTCTTCCAGGTAGGTGCAGAAACTGTAAAGCATTTAATATCATCAGGCAGCAAGAGAAAAGACACTGACATTGAAAAAAATAAGGACGGGGTTATGCAATATACATTCAAGCCTTGCAGCCAAGGAGGAAGAAGCGAGAATATATTAGAAGAGACTAATGCTGTGCCGCTTATCTTCTCTGACCTACAAGCCAGTCGGGAGACCACCAGCTCCACCGGGAGAGAGCAGTGAGACAAGATACAAAGCCTCGGAGACAAGGTGCAGACCCCCAGTGGGCCTTAGGGTTCTACAACTGGCATCACCTGGGTGTCATCAGCACCCGGCGTTGATGCTCGCGCCTGAAAGCGACTTTCCATCTGGCTGCTGTCCAGATTGGGACATTATCTGCTGCTACTGTTCCCTTCAAAGGCAGATGAAAGAAAGCCACATGCGTCACATGACCACATACCTGTTTGATGTCACATGACCTGAATAACAAAGACATCCACACCTGTTTGATGTCACATGACCTGAATAACAAACACATCCACACCGCAGCCAGAAGAAGAAAAACACTATTTCTTCTCACTTCTACTAAGCCTGCCCTTTTCCCGGTAAAGTTAGGGGGCGAATGCGAAAAACAACAGCAGCGGATGTGTCTAATAAATCTTGATTTGTTTGTGTTGCCAGCTATGTTTGGCAGTGATGAAACACAGTGACGTGAAACATATGCTGGAAATGCTGAGAAACATTGCTTAATTACAGATGTAGGCCCAAAGCTATACATCAAAACCACTGTTTTTCCTTCACCGTATTCTTTATCCTCTTGTCTCCCTTCCCCCTTTCATTCCATAAGCAAATGTCATGCATGTGTACCCTGTGTTGTGTGTGTGTGTGTGTGTGTGTTGACACTGGCAGTCCACACGCGCGCACGCCAGCCCGTGTTAGGGGCTCGCCCAGGGGGTGGAGGCGGGATTCGATCTCCCGCTCGCAAAGCGCACACGCTAACCCCAATGCCTTGGCGGAGCTGGTTAACGCGCCTTTGTGAGTGAGTTTAACCAACAACTCGCTAGCACTCGGGGACTCGCGGAAGCTTGAAGCAGGCACAAGCTGAACGTACGCCTAACCATTCACACGAGAAGCCTTCTCTTTTCCTCTCAGCGCCTACTCTCGGGGTCTCGGAAAATAGGCGTGAATCCTGAAACGATCGCTTGAGCAAGGCGTGAGCATGGCTTCGGCGAGGCTTCAGTGTGACACGCGTGCGGGTGGTGTGAACGGCCTCGCCTGTTAACAAGGACGCCTAAATGAAACTTGTGGGTTCAGCGTAGGTAGAGCTTAGGTTGAGCGTTGCTTCAGCGTCCTGTGTGAACGGGGGCTTACGCGTGAATGTGACAGGTCTGTCTTGTCCAGTGTAGACAACAATAGTAACCCATAGGCCATATTCAACCAGACAAGTGGATGTCAATAGGAACAGCCTCAGGGAGTAAGAGGACAGAGATACACGCACACACAGACACAGACACACACACACACACACACACACACACACACACACACACACACACACACACACACACACACACACACACACACACACACAAACACACACACACACACACACACACACACACACACACACACACACACACACACACACACACACACACACACACACACACACACACACACACACACACACACACACCACTGTCCAGGTCAACAGAGCAGTTGGGGATGTATTCACCCAAAAGTGAAAGTTCAGTCATTATCTACTCCATGTTGAAAGGAGGGGTGAAGTCTTTAGTCCACAAAACATTCAGGGACAGAGTTGCAACATTCTGCTAAACAACTGTGGTGAATGGTGACCAACTTTCAAACGAAAAAAAGACAAAGAAAAAGTGGGGGGATGGGTGGGAGGAGAAAATGCCTCCATACTGCTCGTGTTGCCTAATCCAAGTTTCCAGAAGCCCCGAGACGCCAAGTTGACTTGAAAATGTCATTTACACCCTGTTTTTAGCTGAAATCTTCACTGTCTCAGGCTACTTGTTCTTCCTTCCTTCTTCCTATGGCTGCAGTGAAGATTTCAGCTACAACAGGATGTAAATGACGTCGTCTTTTCAAGTCAACTTGGCATCTCAGGGCTTCTGGAGACTTGGATTATGCCAGACAAGCAGTATGGAGCCATTTTATGTTCGTTTTTTTTGTGTTGTTTTTTTCCCCCTGTTTGAAAGTTGGTCACCATACACTTCAATTGTTGAGGGTATTGTGGACTCAAAAACTTCACCTGTCGTTCCATCGGCATGGGGGGTGAGTAGTAGATAATGACTGAATTTTCATTTTTGGGTGAACTTATCAATCTGTTTTTGTTCATGTGTGCTATTGGAAATGTTTCTCCGTGAAGTGTGGTGTGTCTCTAGGAAATTGCCTTTTCACCCGCTGCATTTCCCTCATTATCCACAGGCAGACGGTGATAGCGATGGATAACTTTTTGTCTGTCTGTCTGTCTGTCTGTCTGTCTGTCTGTCTGTCTCTCTCGTGTTGCACATGTGTTGCACATCCAAATGTACCACAAGTTTCCTTCCTTCATTACGACCCCTCGATGTGCTCCGGCGGCAGAGGAACGGCGGCGTGGAAGATGAACGTTTGGGACTTGAGCTATGCCAGCAACGCATCTCCAGGTAGTCAGCTGGGACCTGACGGAGCGTGGGCATCAACAGCAGGGACTCCATCCTAATGTGGTAGTCTGCGCACGGCCATGTTGATAATTAAGCTCAGTGTGCCTCTGGGAAATTATGCTAATGGCTACCTACATTTCTGGAAACACTTGTCTAGAGGTGATCGCGTATGCAGCGGCAGCTAAGACGTACCACTCCGTAATAAATGTGTCTGAAGAACAAAAAGAAAGAAAAAGGCATGGGGGGAGGGAAATGGAGGAAGGAAGAGATTAGTTTTAAGCCATATGAGATTCAGGGAACATTTTCGGTAGAGTGGTTACCGATTCGGTTACCGTTATTTAATGCTTAGTAAGCTTTAACTAACCATTAATTAACAGTTAAGTAATGTCTCTAGTAACCATTAACTAATGGTGTGTTCATGTTAACTAAGGTATTCATTTATACATTATTTAATAATTTAGGGTTAGTTAAAGGATGGCTTTACCAATAATCAACCCACTTTGTATCATTAATAATCTTGGTAATATAAGCACATGGGCAGTGTTTACCTCTCTCTGTGTTTTCCTCACGGAGATCTCCCATTTCCTCCTCTAGCAAAGCGCTCCGTTGTGACGCATTTTACATCACAATGCGTCACAACGGAGCTGTGGAAGTTCTGCTCGAGAGGCAGAATATGCTCAGAGGGCGGCTGTTAGTCTTTCTTTTTATTTTTTAAAGGGGAACTTACCCCCCCAGATATGTGACAAAACGGCTGCTTGATTTGAAAAAACCTATGGGAAAATCCAAGAAATGAAGGCGAAGATCGTCTCCTCTTGTCTCACTATACTCTTTGGCTGTGCTCAGACCAGAGCGGAGCTGCAGCTGGGCCGCAGTACAAACACACATTCTCTCCCCTCCCTCCTCCTCTCTCTCTCTCTGCACAATCAAGTGGTTCTCAATGTGGGGTCAGGGGACCACCAGTGGTCCTTGAGAGGATTCCAGGATTCTCTGTTATCTCTCAACCTAATATATATGGAATTCTGGACAGAATCATATCTAGGCTACATAAAAACAACAAAAAAACAAACAGATTTGCATCTGAGAGATCAAATCTCATCATATTGGGGGTCCATTGCCCCAATGTGAACTAAATTAGGGCTCCTTAGTATGAAAAAGGTTGGGAATGATTTACAGCAACACAATGCAATTTCCTTCCTTTTATTTCTATTTATGATTATGGTGGCTTTTATTGATAGTATTCTGTTACATCACCACACGGCGATCTTGGTAGGAAAATAACAGGTGATTGTAATCAATTAACATGTGATTATAATCAAGTGACACAAACAGCCAATGAGCTGTGTGTATTATAGCGCCATATTGGTAGCAAAATGCTTGTGACATACTTGTGACATCATGGGAATACTATGAATAGGCTTGGAGTTGGGATGAGCCAGGAAAGGGTACAGGGGGAGTAGGGGAGTTACTATCTTGAAATCCCATAGTCTTTGGTTCATCGTGACGTCAGGTTGTACCACATTTTGGGCATTTTTGAGGGCAAAAAAAAAGCAGGTTTGAACCCATAGAGGGCTCTTATGCGGCTGAAAACAACAATGGTAACAGTTTGGTCTCAAATGTGGAAATTTTGACCAGAAATCTTCACACACACACCACCCCAAAAGTCATTGGTCAAAAGCTGAAAAAAGTGCCATTGAGAGCCTTAACAAGCCTTAATGACTTGCAGCTGGCAGGGGCGGAGTTTCTGCAGGAGGATTTTCCTCCATGATGTAAACAAAAAGAGAATGTATACACTGCCCATGTGCTTATATTATGGAGATTATATATGATACAAAGTGGATTGATTGATTATCGGTAAAGCCATCCTTTAATGGTTAGAGTCAGGGTTACTTAATGGTTATAGTTAACTAACCCAAGCAGCTACGAGCAACTTTTTCGATTGTTATTAAACAGTATAAATTTAATATCAATGCATCACATCTTACCTCTAATAGTCGACGAGACCAACGCAGAGTAGTCTCGCTTGAACCCCGAGTGAATCGGCCAGTGTAGTCTGTCTGTTGTCAGGGAAGATCAGGAAGTGAAATGAAACGGTTTGCAGCAGCCACTTCGGCCATAACCACAAAATAACTTCCAAAAAACCTGTTAGAATATAACGAGAGATGTTCGCGAGAGTATGCGTGGCGTTCACATTGTTTATGCTATGTTGCTAGGCAGCGCGAACGGGGTAGGCAGGCAGCTGCGTTTCACTTCCGGGTTTCACTTCCGCGTTTCACTTCCGGGTAGCCGGTCCGGCGGTAAGGAGAGAGAGAGAGAGAGCCCCCTGTTGACGCGAGTTTAGACAGACACAGACTTAATAATCATATAAGGGAGCAATCTCCGATTCACACGGCTTTGGTCTCAGCTACTATTATAGGTAAGATGTGATGCATCAATATTGTAATTATACTGTTTAATAACAATCGAAAAAGTTGCTCGTAGCTGCTTTAATAAGCATCAACTAAGGGTTCATGCTTATTGAGCATTATTAAAGGATAATT
Organism: Poromitra crassiceps; assembly: GCF_964638095.1. Lineage (NCBI taxonomy): Eukaryota > Metazoa > Chordata > Actinopteri > Beryciformes > Melamphaidae > Poromitra > Poromitra crassiceps. The sequence continues at coordinate 42,806,475 of NC_139623.1, forward strand.
TCGTTTTTTTTCAACCTGGACCCTATTTTCCACACTGTATGTGTCTAATAAACTCATTGTGACATATTCTTTTCAAAGTGGTCGAGTACTCACCGAGATAGCCTTGTTTCCAGCTGAAGCAATGTGCTCAAACAGCTACACAGTGTACTGTACAGCGCAAGCTCGCACCGCATCGTCAATACACGTTCGCTAATAAAACTGCTTGTTTTGCCTCAAACTGTCAATAGTGTCTGGCAACATGGAAATGACTCTATATATATTTAGCTGATTGATGGATAGTTTCCCATTCAGTCCCTCTGTTTTTGGCAACTTCTCCAGCACAGCGCTGTTGAAGAGAGGGGGGAAATCCTCCGTGGTGACACAGCGCGAGCTTCGCTGTCTTCTTGCTAGTTGCACCGACACGCTGCACGCCGCCTCGCTCAGCTGGTTCTGCTTGTGGGCTATCGGCATTCGGGCTGTCGGCACTGCGGGCTGTCGGCACATAGACGGGGCACCCCTGTCGGCTCCTTTCTTTCTCCTCACCTGCTCCCATAGAGACGACTCCTACATGAATATTATTCTCCGGGGCATACGAGCAGGCGAGGAGAAAAGAGAGGAACAGACAGGGGTAGCTTGCCCTGTGTAGTACACTGTGCAGTTGTTTGAGCACATTGCTCCAGCTGTAAACAATGCTATCTCGGTGAGTACTTGACCAAATCATCAACGATTATTGTGCAAAGAAGAATGCAAGAGAGCTCTATTTTGGGGGCCATAAGATAGGAAATTCTTTTTTGTGGAGAGATGGTACCACACCAAGGTCCACAGGAAGGATACAGGGATGAGGGAGAAGAAATGAGTCTGTCCTGGTCCAGAGAGGAAGGACATGAGACAGAGACAGTTATCCTCCTTAGAATTACACTGAGAGAGACGGAGAGAAGACAGAAAGCAGCGAGACATATTGAAGCAGTTGAAGGTGAAGGAGGAGTGTTTGCCGTCTCAGAGAGGAGACGTGACGATCAGGAGCCGGTGATGTGCAATAGCTGCTTCTATTCACTAAAGAGATTAAACGAGCAAACAACATCAGCGTGGAGAGAAATTCAATTTGTCGGGTCCGGCCTGCTTTTAGGGCAGCACAAAGAGGTGAGAGACGGACAAAGGGAGCGTGCTCAGAATGGCTACGACACCTGTTTCTAAAGTGCGGCGGGGATAACTTGTCGGAGCCTTGTCCCGAAAGCGGCAGGTTAGAAGAGAAGATCACACTGGATTCAATGGGCCGGCCATTTGCCGGCTACAGTTAGAGGAGGCAAAAAGCTGTTGACCTTGAGAGGCGGGCAAAGAGTATCAAAGAATAGATAAAAGAGTGAGAGAGGGAAGGAAGAGGGACAGAGAAGAGAGAGAGCCAACGAGGAAATAAAACACAGGGAGTTAGGAGGTTAGCTGGGCGCTAAAATAGCTTCTACTATCTTTAGTGTGAGTGGGCGGCCATGCAGTGGTCCATCAGAGCTCAGTAATAGGCCTGTTTATCACTGAGTCATTCACACTGCGCTCTGCTCATACAGATTAACAGTGTTGGGGGTAACTCGTTACAAAAGTAACATATTACATGTAATATATTACTTTTAGCAGTAACTCCAGTAATATAACTTATTATAAATATGATTTCAGTAATATTATACCAGTTACTCTGTCAAGTATCACAAGTTAAAAATTGAGGTGGAGATTTTGGGTATATATTCAGGTAGATTCTTCTTCACGTTAGATTTAGGTACTTTAGATTAAGTTAACTGTGTCCTAAGTGGGTCAACCTATACTGCTATTGTCCTGAGTCGGTCACATCCGGTCTGACGCATTGTGAGGATATTCATTTCAGTGAGTGCCAGCTACTGGTGTGGAATTACTTTAGACATGTCCAACAATCTACATGTCAAATTTCATATGAATGCACGGCCATTTAAATGTCCAAATAGCTTAGGACAGTGACTTTGATGAGAGAAAGCCGTAGGACGCGGTTGGGTGAAGTTTGACAATCGATTTCTAATGCCTTAACGGCATTGGCTACGTTTCCCAAATAAGAAGCTTCTTAAGGAGTTAAGAAGGCTCCAAAGAAGAGGTCAGGTAAGATGGAGCCTTAAGAAAAGAGTGTTCCCCAAACACCTTCTTAACAGCCTTCTTAACACATCGCTAAAGAAGGCTCTTAAGAAGCATCTTAACTGGAGCTGTCCGCCATCTCGGTCCTCAAAACAAATCAATCGATGCCAGAGTAATCGATTGATCCACATAATTACATGCTCCCAAATGAAGTTTTGATGCAACAGGTGGCGTCCTACTCACCCCCATCAATAAATATGAGCTGAACTCACGCTTCAGAGCGTGCTGCCATGTGAACTCACGCTTCAGAGTGTGCTGCCATGTGAACTCACGCTTCAGAGCGTACTGCCATGTGAACTCACGCTCCCAGAGCGTGCTGCCATGTGAACTCACGCTCCCAGAGCGTGCTGCCATGTGAACTTGTGCTCCCAGAGCGTACTGCCATGTGAACTCACGCTTCAGAGCGTACTGCCATGTGAACTCACGCTTCAGAGCGTGCTGCCATGTGAACTCACGCTTCAGAGCGTGCTGCCATGTGAACTCACGCTCCCAGAGCGTACTGCCATGTGAACTCACGCTTCAGAGCGTACTGCCATGTGAACTCACGCTTCAGAGCGTGCTGCCATGTGAACTCACGCTTCAGAGCGTGCTGCCATGTGAACTCACGCTTCAGAGCGTGCTGCCATGTGAACTCACGCTTCAGAGCGTGCTGCCATGTGAACTCATGCTCCCAGAGCGTGCTGCCATCCAGTGGCGTGCCGTCCATTAGGCGAACTAGGCAAATGCTAAGGGCGCTTGAGCCGTTAGGGGCGCCAGAGAGGGTAAAAAAAAAAAAAAAAAAAATTTACAAATACTTTTTCATGATAATAGGCCTACTATTATTTTACAATAGTAGACAAAAATAAGAAGAACAACGTCTTAAGTCTTTAAATAATAGTGAAATCATTTTTCTAATTCTGGCTTTCTGGCTGCCCGGGCTGCAGCACTTTCACCATGGTCCCTAATCCATACCACCCCACCCACTGCGCGGCCGCGCCCCCTTCTACCTGCTCGGAGCTTTTTCCCAGAGTGGGGGAAGGGAGCTGGAAGGTGGGTGCTGAGGGTGCTGCAGCACCCCCTGGTGGCAAGAAATGGATTTTCGAAATTGTTGGATTTGGCTGTCTTGTGTTTATACCACCAACAAGATGCATTAAAAAACAGTTTGTGCTTCCCAGCTCTAATCTTATTTCATACGCTCTCTCTTCAAAAGTGTTTGATTTTCATCATAATCTGGTTTTCCATAATAATAATAATAATAATAATAAGTTCAGTGTTTATGCCTGTGTTTCTGTCTGTTGTAGTGTAAAACGACTAAAGGGAGAGCAGGTGCTTACATGAAAGTGAGTGAGAAAAGGAGAAGATACTGAATAATGACATCACAACAGTATAATCCTAATGTTAATTTAAAATTAAATATTCTTCTAAATATGGATGAAAGTCCAAAAAACATAACATTTTCTTCGGCGCTGCCCTCGCGGGCAGCACCGAGAGACCCTTCCTTACAGCACCCCCTACCTAAAAGTATTTCCAGCGCCACTGGGGAAGGGCGATTCTGAGCCTGCACTGCAGTGCTGGATTAGCTGCGATATAATTTTTATTATATTTTCTTTGGGGGAGGGGGGAGGGGGGGGCACCAGCAAAAATCTTGCCTAGGGCACCAACTTGGTCAGGCACGCCACTGCTGCCATGTGAACTCACGCTTCGGCCACGAGGGTGAATCTCTGTCCTAGGCGCGCTGTAGCGAAGACACATGAATCTCCACGCTGCATCCAATCTATCATCTTAATTACTTCCATTTCCATATCTCTGTCCCCTTTTTTTATGTTGCAATTAATTTACACCTCAGACAAATTGCTTGTCCTTGACTTGCTTTTCCCTCGTGCGGCAACCCGCGGCGGACGCAGCACCAGGGTTGTGTCGTCGCACACCCCGAACCAAAACCAATCTGTCGCTCGATCCATCCATCGCCCCTCGTAGATTGAATTAGGAGAGGAGACAAAGCACTTCACGTGCGCGGATGGGGAAATAAATAATCATAATAATAATACTACTACAGGGGAGGAGATGCGAGGAGATCGAAGACATCAATCAACTGTGAGGAGTTTGCCTTATAGCGTGACAGTGGTTGATTTCAGTGTGCGTTGTGAGCATAGACAGTAGACAAAAAGTGTGTGTGATGATGTCACCCAGTGGTTTGTGGACTCACATTCTGAAGCGTCTAGTTTGACGTTTTTGGCTGCTGCCATCTTGGTTTTTGCGCAGCTCGTTTCCCACAGAGCCGCCTGCTATTGGTCCGTGATCGGCGAGCTGCAGGCGACCTGTCAATCACGCCCCAAAACATCCTCTTTTCTATCGTCTATTTGACTCTAAATGGGTGAGTTATATAAAAATGCATCCCACCGTACAGTTGTCATGAAAGGTGAAATTAGCTATACAGACCAAAACTGTTTCTTTTTTTAACCAGGCAGTAAATATATTTATTTACAGTGTAAAGACAGGTATTTTAACATGGGGTGAATATGCTCATTTCACAGCAACCTTTTGAGGTGGTAAAGCAGGAAATAACGCAGGTGTAATCATTAGTATTAATGAGGGCACCTGGCCCTGGAACACCTAAACAGAATAGAAGCATAATGAATGGTATTCTGCTTTACTTCCTGCTTGTACCACCTCAAAGGGTTGCTGTGAAATGGGTCCACGGGGGATCGACTCGCTCTTGAAGCCAGCCTCAACTGGCCATTCGAGGAATTGCAGTTTTTGCTCCTCCTGCATTGGCGTCAATGTGGAAGTAGAACGCTGCCACCTCGGTTGTGAAGGAATGAGGAAACCATGATTTGTATAATAAAACATAACCATCTCTCGTAACGGACAAGCCCGTCTTTTATTGTCACACGAACACCACAACACACTCATGCTGACGGTGGCCGGTGAAAAGTGTCCTCTGCATTTAACCCATCCAGGCATGTCCTTTCCTCCGAGGGGCAGGCCAGGAGCAGTGGTCGCTTTCTCGTACAGCGCCCGGGGACCAACTTCGGATGTTGTCGTCACTGGTCGGATGACGATGACGATCTGATCTTCTGCATGTTTTTAGTGGGGGGGTTATGTATGGAGGAACCCCCTGGGGGGAGCACGGGGAGAACATGCAAACTCCACACAGAGAGAAAGGCCCTTTCGACGAGATAACCCACCTGGGCAGTAGGCACTGAAGACATGGGGGGGAACACAACCACAGCGCCCACAGTGTCCCAGGCGAGAATCGAACCCAGGACCTTCCAACTGTGAGGCGACAGCGCTACCGACTGCGCCACCGTACCCCCCATCTGTCCCTGTGCTGAATGTGGTTGGCTGGTGAAGGTGATGCTGTGTGTGTGTGTGTGTTTGTGTGTGTGTGTGTGTGTGTGTGTGTGTGTGTGTGTGTGTGTGTGTGTGTGTTTGTATACCCCTGTGTATTTGACATTAACCCCATGATTGTGTTGACAGCCCTTGGCCCTGAGGCTAAGCCCTTAAGCCAGATGTCTCCTGGGTTCAGTAGCTGCACCAGGTCCAACAGAGAATGTCAGCTGTGAATGTCAGTGCAGCTACTCGACTACGGTATGTGCTTGCTGTATACAGCCATGTGGTCAGTCTTGGTACTACTTCTCAAATCTTCACCCAGTGTGGCTCAATTCAATAAACTGCATTCGTCCCCTCAAGGAAAATGTTCATGCCAGGCGTAAACATATGTTTAAACTAGAACGACCGCACCGCAGATTTATGCCTCCGCCATTAGTTCATTCTCGAGTCCAAATCGCCATTTGAGGCAAATTGGAAGAAATTCCGTCAAGGCACTCCTGAGATGTTACAGAGCTTGGAAATTGGGTGTGTGAGGTCACAGTGACCTTGAACTTTGACCTTTAACCACCAAAATCTAATCAGTTCATCTTTGAGCCCAAGTCGATGTTTGAGGCAAATTTGATGAAATTCCGTCAAGGCATTCCTGAGATATCGCGTTAACAAGCTTGAAAATGGCGTTCGAGAGGTCACAGTGACCTTGACCTTTGACCACCAAAATCTAATCAGATCATCATTGAGTCTAAGTCGATGTTTGAGGCAAATTTGATGAAATTCCGTCAAGGCGTTCCTCAGATATCACGTTAACGAAGATCGGACGGACGTACGGACAGACGGACAACCCGGATCCATAATGCCTCCGGCCTGGCTATCGCCGGCGGAGGCATAAAAACACATGAAAACACAGCATAATGTGGTGGATGTGTTTGAATAATAAAACACACATTTAGACATACAAACAGTAACCACATCAACCAATTTTTTATACATACAGTAACATATGCGAGGAGGACTCATAACTCACCACAGAATACCACAGGTGTAACGAAAAGTGCAAAGTGCATGCATTCCATGCATGCCATGCATTTTTCAAATGACAGAATGTATTTTGAATGGCTTTTCCAAGTCGGAGGATTTTGACGCTCACTCGGCACGTAGAGGAACCTGTCATTCAAGTGAGCAGCTGGAACTATGTTTTCTTTTTACAGGATATAATTCTGCTGTCGTTTCGCCAATGTTGTATCAATAGATTTTGCATCCTTCGACATTTTAAAAAGCTGCCCCGTTGTCGGTGTGTTTATGTGCTGCTGGTGGAATGGGCAAACAGGGAGTGGATCAGTGTGAATGTGATGTGCTGGAGCCTCAAGGCTAAGGCAGACAAAGGAAGGCGATGAGGAGATAGGCACCTGGGCACAGTAACTAAAGAAGAGCTCCCGTTAATCAGTGTGCAATGTGTGTGTGTTTGCTTTTGTGATCGTTTTTACACTATTGTGGTCATATATAATTCAGTATTATTTTATTCTGAGACTCCACTTGCATGATTCATAGTTAAAAAAAACTTGATCTTACTGTCCTTTTATGCAGCCCCTCATTTCATCCTCTGTCTGAAATGTTCCATTTCACTCTTTAGCTGACAGCACAAACTACTGTGAACAAGAGTGGAACACTAGTGTCAAACTAACAATATATCAAAACATATTTCATTATTTTCTTTGACATTGTGAGCGAGTAGGAGATGATTGTGGATTACAGGAGGAACAAAGCCCCACCTTCCCCCATCACCCTGGGTGACTCCCCAGTCAACACTGTGGAGTCCTTCCGCTTCCTGGGGACGATCATCAGTCACGACCTAAAATGGGAGCTGAACATCAGAGCTCTCACCAAGAAGGCACAGCAGAGGATGTACTTTGTATGGCAGCTGAAGAAATTCAAAGTGCCAAAGGCCACAATGGTGCACTTCTACACCTCCATCGTTGAGTCCATCCTCACCTCCTCCATCACCATCTGGTATGCTGCTGCCACTCTCAAAGAAATTAACAGACTTCAGCGCATCAACCGATAATCGGATGCAACCTGCCATCCCTCCAGGACCTGCATGCAGCCAGGACAATGAAGCGGTCTCGCAAGATGATGGCCGACCCCTCCCACCCTGGCCACTAGTGATTCGCGGGTCACCCAAAACCCGCTGGGTCCCACGGGCTGGCCCGCCCCGCAGGCGGTCTGGGTTGGCAAATTATGAAAATATCGCGGGTGCGGGCGGGGCAGCATCAGAACGTGACAAAGCAACATTATTAAATAATTTAGAGCAGTGAAACACGCAGAGTAATTAACCTTAAGATGTGAACTCTCTCTCACACACACGTAGGCCTACACACAATCAGACAGACTCCTGCTGCACTCTCTATAGCCTACATGGAGTAAAGAAACGCTTCAATGAGGTAGCCTATGTGCTCTCAAAACAAACATTTTGGAAGGATTATTCACTGTAATTATTATTTGAAGTGTCCATAAAACTAATGCCACCGCAGATTTTCTGTT
>NC_139623.1:42816948-42876948 GCF_964638095.1 Poromitra crassiceps
GAGAGGGACGCGTTTGTCTTCATTCTCTGTAAATGATCTTTTGTGACGGCTGTGTGGGCTGACTGGGCTTTAACTGGAGCACCAGTGGCTTGTCCAGCTCCCGCTCAGAGATGAACCCTCGAGATGAGCTGGCTTTCTTTGCTCGACTTGATCTTCTGCTCTGTTCTTTCCTTCCCTCCTTGTCCATGTCCACTGCCCTATCCACTTCTCCTGCATTCTCCTCTTTTGGCCCGTTAGTTAGCTTGAGTACATAGACACCGCAATCATCCATCTGTTGTTGCTCCAGCGCTCCATGCCAACACACGTTAGTTAGCATACACTGTTGAGTGATGGTAGGCAGTGGTGTAGTCTGTAGGGGGGGGGGTCAGAGTCAGCTTCATCTTGCTTCTTCGGTCGCTATTCTCTCTCCTGAAGATTTGTTTACCGACGGGGAGAAAGCCCCACGTGATAGCCACCCGTCAATCACTCTCTCTCTCTCTCTGCTCAACACTGTTGTAGTAACACCATTTTATTTTGAAATTCAGTTGACTTTGCCATTTCCCACGGATATTGTCATGTTTTTCTTTCATGGCTTGACAGAAAAAGTCTGCCTTCACGCGCCTAGTCGGCTTGAAAATAGAACTCACGTAAAAATCGGCGCAGCTCAGGCGAGGCGTGGGTACACGGAAGGTTCACATTGAGGCGCCCTGTGTACACAGCCTCATTGACTAAAAAGGATGCCTATTTAAAAGCGTGGGTAAAGGCAAGGCTTGGGTGCTGTATGTGAACGTAGGGTAACACACAGAGCGCACAGGGTGAATTTTATGAATGGAAATTGAAAACGATACGTATCATAGCGCATTTCCCAGTGCGCATACGCAAATCTGAGTCATTTCGCAGTGTGTATACGGCATATACCTGCGTATCACGTAGACAACACCACTGATGGTAGGTGACGAGAATTACCCAAAGTAAGAAGACCGACCTTTGAGTCATAAAATGCTGTCAGTGTTTTTTTATTACGTAGCCTGTACAAAAATAAAATATTAATTTAATGTAGCTGATGTAGACAGGTTTCTTTTTTTGGAACTATTCCAGGTGAGTAACCATGTATTCATCTCATTTGTAGCTGTACACAGTCTCCCCCCACCCACCACCATGTTAACTGCCTATAGAAATATGTGAGTTCAGTGAGTTCACAGATGACGGGCATAGTGTGACACAGGTGCGCGCACACACACACACACACACACACACACACACACACACACACACACACACACACACACACACACACACACACAGACACAAGACACACACACACACACACACGTCCTAATGACATCTTGTCGAGGGCTGTCCATGCTAATAGGGTGTCGGGGGATGTGAGCAGCCCCCCCCCCGCCCTTCTCATTGGACAAACAGGTAAATGAGCCCTGCTGAGGCATCCAGATATTTGGTTGTCCCTAGCAACAACCCCCCCTCCCCCCACCACACACACACTCACACACACACACACACATCATTCCCCAAGCCGCCCACCCCGTTCCCCAACATTTTCTCCCAATATAAAGGGGAAAGTGAAATTTTATGGATGGAGAAGGGGAGACCAAAGGAATTGAAGGTAACGCTTTATGTTACAGTTCGATAATTAGGGTGCAACTAGTGTATTTAGTATATTATATATACTAGTGTACTTAGTATATTATATACCAATACCCATCCCATCCCCATTCCCAAGCAGCAGAAAGTGACCAGCCTCAATGACTGGCGCCCAATAGCCCTCACGCCAATAGCCAGCAAGTGCTTTGAAAAGCTGGTCATATCACAGATCCGCCCCACACTCCCCCCGGACCACGACCCGCTACAATTTGCATACCGCCCCAACAGGAGCACAGCGGATGCAGTAGCACACGTGCTCCACACCGCCCTGTCCCACCTGGAGGGGAAGGACACCTATGTAAGAATGCTGTTCGTGGACTACAGCTCAGCATTCAACACCATAGTACCCTCTAGGCTGGTACGCAAGCTCAAGGATCTGGGACTAAACACAGCAATGTGCGACTGGATCCTGGATTTCCTGACAGACCGCCGCCAGGTGGTGAGGGTGGGCAACCTCACCTCCTCCCCACTGACCATCAGCATAGGAGCGCCCCAGGGGTGCGTCTCCAGCCCCTTCTGGTACGATCTCTACACCCACGACTGCGTGGCGACTCAAACTTCGAACACCATCGTGAAGTTTGCAGACGACACAGCAGTGGTGGGGCTGATCTCGGGGGGCGACGAGACAGCCTACAGAGAGGAGGTGGGGGCCCTGGAACAATGGTGCCAGGACAACCACCTCTCTCTGAACGTCTCCAAGACCAAGGAGATCATTGTAGACTACAGGAGGGGGGGGGGGCGCACACCCCCCAATCACCATCAACACCACAGTGGTGAAAAGGGTGGACAGCTTCAAGTACCTGGGAGTCAACATCCACCAGGACCTGACTTGGGCCGGTCACACCGCCACTGTTGTCAAAAAGGCCCAACAGCGACTACACGGACTCAGGCGCCTGAAGAAATTTGGGCTAAGGCCAGAAATCCTTAGGGACTTCTACAGAGGCACCATTGAAAGCCTGCTGACTGGCTGCTTCACCACCTGGTACGGGAACTGTACCACCATGGACCGCAGGGTGCTATGGAGAGTGAGACACGCGGCCCAGCACGTAACAGGATGTGAGTTGCCAGAACTGCATGAACTGTATAACCAGCGGTGCCTCAGGAGGTCCCTGAAGATCATCAAAGACACAAATCAACGAACTGGCGTGCTCAACCCAACGTTTTAAAGATGGTTACTGGGTGCCGATCCAAACATCACAAAAATTAAATCAAAAACAGCACTCACAGATGTCTATAAAGTTTAAACTTTTAATGCGCACAGCAGCAGTGATACAACGGACGCGTTTCAGCCTCACAGGCTTTTGAGGAAAGCTTTGATTTAATTTTCATCAAAGACACAAACCATCCCCACAACAGCCTGTTCTCCCTGTTACCCTCAGGGAGGAGATACAGGGTTCCAAAAGCACGCACAAATCGCTTGAGGAACAGTTTCTTCCCGCAGGCCACGAGACTCCTTAACATACACAAATAGTGTAGTAGCCGTACTGTACCGTACTGTAGCTGCTACCATTACGTATGTCTAATGCTTAATTGTATGTTTAATAAGGTATATGCTATTTGCACCTGTATGTCAAATACGACGAATTTAAAATGTTTAAGCACGTCTAAAGTATGCACATGACATGTGCACCTATGTGCAGTGAATATGCCACTGTCTCTGACTTGTCTTATCACTATACTGCCTTATTGCTTGTTGTGTCTCTTGTTGTTTTTGCACTCATATGCCCTGTTATATTTGTACTATGTTGTAAACGGAGTCCACAGCACAAGAATTTCACACGTGATACTTGTACCATGGAGTGACAATAAAAATCTTGAATCTTGAATCTTGAATACTTGGTCTCCGGCTCTACAGATCCATAGCATGGGTCTACCCAGTAGCGGAGCGTACACCGGGGCAGAGGGTGCGCCCGCCCCGGTGCCCACTCGTCAGGGGGGCCCATAAAAAAAAAAAAAAAAAAAAAAACTGCAGGCCAGGCCAGGCCAGGCCACCGGGCCCGGCTGGCAACCTGTGTTTTTCTTTTTCTTCTTCAGAACAAGCTTGTCTGTAAAGTGGCTTCACTGTAGGCTTTCTTGGACATAATATTACTTGGCTCAATGAGTGACAAATTGTGTTTTCGGATATAGGGGCTATCAGCTATTTTACAGTTGTGACTTAAAATTACTATTTAATAAAGTCAGTGGTGTGAGTGTGAGAGGAATTCAATCAATAGACAATAACATTGGTGTCTTTAAAATTAGATATTCCACTAAATATGGCTAAAACCGATTCAAACATGCAAAAAAGGCAAATTTTTCTTCGCGGCCTGGCCTGGCCTTCAAAAAAAAAAAAAAAATTTTTTTTGATGGGGCCCCCCTAAGAGCTTCGCCCCCTCTGGGCTGATAGGGTCCCTCCGCCCCTGGCTCTACCAAGTAACAGGCTGGTTAGCTCAGATGGTAGAGAGCCAGACTTACAATTTAACAATCTTGGGGCTGAGGGTTCAAATCTCACCTGGAGCGAGTGCTTATTTGATAAGCATATCTTTCACTTTATATTAGGGTACACAAAAAGAGTAACAAATGGACAGGTAATGATTCAATACTCATAAACTACTGAGTATGATGCACCACTTTACAATAGGGTACACAAAAAGACTAACTAATAGACAGGTAATAATTAAGTATTCATAAACTACTGAGTATGATGCACCACTTTACAATAAGGTACACAAAAAGAGTAACTAATGGACAGGTAATAATTAAGTAATGAGTAACTAACAATTAACTATATACTCACAAACTGACCATTGACTAACCATTAACTAATGAGTAATTACTCTACTAAGGAACTAACAACTAATCATGAACTAATGATTAACTACTATACTCACAATGTGACCTTAACTAATGATTAACTAATATATTCACGAACTGACATGTATTAATCATTAACGAACGATTAACTACTCTACTCATGGAACTGACCGATTAATCAGTAACTAATGATTAACTACTATATTCATGAGCTGACATTTAGTAATCATTAAGTATTGATTAACTACTCTACTCAGGAAGTTAGATACTAATCATTAACTAATGACTACCTAATCATTAACTATGATTAACTAGTGATTGACTAATGACAAATTATACATTAACTACTCATTAACTAACTATTAGTTAATGATTGGTTTACTAGTAACTACCGTAAATTCCGGACTATAAGCCGCACCTGCAAAGTTGACTATTTTTTTCTTATATAAGCCGCACCGGACTATAAGCCGCGGGTGTTTTAATGTTTTTTTTTTTTTTTTTTTTTTTTTTTTTTAATTGTGTTTTAATGTTTAATTACCATATGTAAGGGTTCATGCACAGAGGGGATTGTCGGGAAAGAGATGGCTGTTTGAGGAAGCTCCCATTTATTAACATTTGAACAAAACAACATAACACAACACCACCTGTGTTGTTATTTACAGTGCACACAGTGTCATACAGTGTCATACAGTGTGGTGAAAAGAGGGCAAGAGAGGAAATTAAAACAGAAGTGGATTTAGAGTTAGAAAGAGTGCTAAAAAAGAGAGATTTTTTTTTTTTTTTTTTTTTTTTGAAAAAATCCATAGATAAGCCGCACCGTTATATAAGCCGCAGGGGCCAAAAAAGGCCAAAAAACGGGAAAAAAGGTGCGGCTTATAGTCCGGAATTTACGGTACTACATTATTTGTGTACGTTATTGTAAAGTGTTACCCTTAAATCAAACACACCTACACTATACTGGGCTCTATTCTCCCCCTGGCATTAGGCGTTAAATGCAAAAAAACACGCTTTGCGCCTGCCTACCCGTGACTCAGGAGGATAGCGTCATGTTTTTAGCCCCCGAAATGCGCTTTACGCTGAAGAGGCGTGGTGCAGTGCCAGAATAGGCCAGAATGGGCGATTCGGCCTTAAATATCAGCCTAAAGCGATCTTCCCAACTGGCGTTAATTTTGCGGTTAGCGCTTTTCAAAACCAGGCCTCATTCAGTGCGCCGGCTCCCCTACCAAACGCCACACACAGACTCTCCCAGCATGCAATGAGGCTTACCGTAAATTCCGGACTATAAGCCGCGGCTTTTTTCCCGTTTTTTGGCCTTTTTTGCCCCCTGCGGCTTATATAACGGTGCGGCTTATCTATGGATTTTTCCAGCAAACGGCCACTCGGGAACCTCCAAAATCTATGGATGTTGGTATGAGGCAGAACGAGAGCAAGACAGACATTATGAGAGCGAGACCCTGATTGGATGATGTTGCAAAAAATGTGCCTCGCGACCTGATTGGAGCACTGTGCCACTACTCTCTCTCAGCCACTACGGTAAAACACCCTCCCTCCTCCCTCGCTCCGGGGGGAAAAAGGCAGCGATTGAGCCTGAAAGACAGTCTGAATGAAATTGAATGTAACATTCCCAATTCTATGTATTACATTCTAAAAAACTAACAGCAACATTTTGGAAGGCTAAGCCACACAACTAGCTCGTTGTAATCTAACATCATGCTTCAAAAGATGGAGAACTGGCTGTGTTACGACGATGGCGGCGATTGAGCCTGAAAGCCATGTCTGAGACAGTAGCGAGACAGGAACAACAACAGCAGCAGCAGCAAAGGATCATGCACAAACCCGAGACGAAAGGGACTGTCCGTCAGGGCGCGGACGACTGTGTCAGCAACTCCCTCCCGACTACCAGGAGAAAATTACAAACTTCGGCGAATTCACACAAAGAAAGATCAAGGAATATTCCATCGGACCGGAGCAGATCATAAATATGGATGAAGTGCCTTTGACGTTCGACCTGCCTCTCACTAGGACTGTTAACACATTGAGTGCCAAGGACGTCTGTGGACGTCCTAAAAAAAAGTAACGAGGAGTGCCAAGGACGTCTGTGGACGTCCTAAAATCATAATTCATATTATTCCATAATTCTGCTGTTTAAGGTCGTACCTAGCCAGTGAGCATGAATCCCTTCAAGGGATCACACGGCGCCACCTTAAACATCGTCACAGGAGCTGCTCCACCCACCTCAGATCCTTTACTTTGTACAGGAGACAGCGGAGAAAGCCGTGATGAAAGTGGAAACCGATGCATGCTTTCTGCCAGAGCCGTATATATTGCTCTGTCTACAGCGGACAGTGGGCTCGGCTGCATCCGCGCTCACAACTGAGCTCTTATGCTTCTATCTATCTCCACACGATTTCCTAGAAAGCCAGCATCCGAAGCCGAACGGCCAAGCCTTTTCGTTCAGTCGCGTTTGCCAGCGCGCATCATTTCCTTGATGGGCGCTGGGATCTGTCCGGGGCAAAAACGGAGTCGAGAAAGCAAACTCTGTGCGTGTGGGGAGGAGCCCGCAGCTCAGAGGTGGAGAGGGGGGGGGGGGGGGGGGGGAGAGGGGTGTGTGGCACACACGCTGCACAGAAACCACACCACACGCCACCACATCAGAAAACACCAGCCAGAGTCAGTGAATGTGCTCGAAATTAGAGTGCAAAAGGTATTCATAAAAGGGACTATATCTTGGAAAGTAAAAAAAAAACGACAGAAAACCCTTGAAAGTGCACTTTTTTGAGAGGCTGTAATTTCATAATGGAACTGTCTAGAAACAAAATTTCTTCTTTGGAAGAAGCAGGAGTGTTCAATGTTTCATTAAAGTCCAGCCCCGTTAATATAGCCATAATAGAAAAAATTCTATAGCTGTTTTCAACTGAATGGAAGTGAATCTGGCACAGGCTCCAGACAATTTTACTGAAGCGCTGTGGCACTCAATGTGTTAAGAAAGGTGAATCGTCCATCACGTTGAGAACCACAGGTCACGAGAGAACGAATTTCACTTGTGTTCTTGGCTGCACAGCATCTGGAGTTAAAGCTCCCGCCGATGGTGATTTTTAAGCATCTCACAATGTGTGATTTTGTCTGGGGATTAGTGACCTGACTTTTGTTTTGTTGAAATGTTAATAAATGGGAGCTTCCCCAAACAGCCATCTCTTTCCCGACAATCCCCTCTGTGCACGAAGCCTTACATATGGTAATTAAACATCAAAACACCCGCGGCTTATAGACCGGTGCGGCTTATATAAGAAAAAAATAGTCAACTTTGAAGGTGCGGCTTATAGACCGGTGCGCCTTATAGTCCGGAATTTACGGTAATACATTTTGATAAGAAAAAGCAACCAAATCAGCCTAAGTAGGCTAAGTGGTAGATAGAATTTCTATATACGTGTTAACATAAAGATTATTTCTATCATAGAAATAATATTTATGTTAACACAACATGCAATTCTAGAACATTTCAATATTGGACAAAATAAAACATAAAAATCAAAACAACCCTATGTGAAACATACGTGTAATCCAGGTCGTATATATATCCGTCGCAAATACAACGTGTTATAGTCGAGTGACAAACGTAACACGGTTGTACTGTGATGTCCGCTCCAACAAGACTTCGCTTACTTGACACATACTTTTTCAACAAAAATACATTTATGGCATGACTTTACATAATGTATATTTATGTAGCATAATTTAGCCTGTGCTGTGATGTGCAGGAGCAGCAGGGAGCCTACAAGTTATAAAACTAAGCCTGTCCTGAATGAGCCGAATGGGGGTGCTTGTTCACTATTGTGAAAGTTATGTGTTTACAACATAAATATCATGGAATTGGATGGTATCAGGAATGTCACCGATAGTTAACGTTCTATATTGTAGGCTACAGGGAGACCATCAGCCCTGCTGAACAGATGTGTATTTGCCTGGCTGTAGGTTGAATCGTTTTATTCAGGCTATGATCTGTGATGCGCTGAGATATCCAAATTGGCATGAAGAGATGACAGCATGCAGCCGCAACCGGACTGGATCGAGTGGATCGTAGCTTGGAAAGGAAGAATGTGATTGCTTTACTGCAGATCACCAATGGCCACAGTTGTGAATAATTCTATGCTTAAAAAGTCATGGTTAAATGGTTAGCGTCGGCTTTAGCGCAGAGGAAAAATTAGGGAATGCGCCTGACCACGCCCACAAATAGCGCTAGGCCAAGCCATAAATGCAAATTTAAGGCCAGGGGGTAGATAGAGCCCACTGTGCCAGTTCAGTTGTACCTCTAGTTCCTAAATCAAACACACCTACACTTTACTGTATCAGTTCAGTTGTACCTCTAGTTCCTAAATCAAACACACCTACACCTACTAATACCTTTTCTTTTTTCTTTATAAAGGAAGGTAAGACAGTGTGCAGTATGTTGGGCGGGGGGAAAGGTGACTTGACTTGGGACTTGACTTGCCTTAACTAAGGACTTGATGTGACTTGACATGACATAACCTGTGACTTGACTTGCCCAAAACAAAATAACTTGGGACTTGCTTGAGTCTTGGACCAAAGTGACTTGGTCCCATGTCTGCTTTCTCGTCTCGTTTGCCAGACTATCTCTGCTTCGCCAAATCTTTGTCAAAACTTGCCATTTTCAGTGTGTAGCTGAAAAAGTCAGTCTCCGATCTCCTTTTTTTTTTTATAGCAACGTTTTTGGACCAACCTTGCTATGTTACAATTTCGGCTCCGAAATTGTAAAATGGTAACGTACGTTTATACAGGGGTGGGCATGGTTTCCGGAGATTTTCCGTTTTCTAACCTCTCACAGACCCTAACGCTACGTTCACACAGGGCACCTACGCCTTGCCTTGCCTCAACCCACGCCTACGCCTACAGACCTTGAGCTGGACGTGAACCTATCACACGCTTTTGTGATCACACTGCACGCCTATTCCACGTTCTCCTGAGCCGAGTCACAAGCGCCTCTCCTCTCTCCCGAGTGTTTTTTTTGTCACGTGTGGTCCCGAATTATCATGGGTAGGTCAAATAAATCGGATATATTTAATGTGCTATTGATGCTGGATATGTACAGTATAACCAGGTCTCCTTCTTGGGTGACTGCTGTCATAGAGAACTGGATGCTGTTGTACTAAGTGGATTAACTTTTCATTGTCCATCTTGCTTCTTCGGTCGCTATTCTCTCTCCTGAAGATTTGTTTACTGACGGGGAGAAAGCCCCACGTTATAGCCACCCGTCAATCACGCTCTCTCTCTCTCTCTCTCTCTCTGCTCAACGTTGTTATAGTAACACCGTTTTATTTTGAAATTCAGTTGACTTTGCCATTTCCCACGGATATTGTCGCATTTTTCCTTCATGGTTTGACAGAAGAAGTCTGCCTTCACGCGCCTAGTCGGCTTGAAAATAGAACTCACGCCTAAACGATCAAATCGGCGCAGGTCAGGCAAGGCGTGGGTACACGCAAGGTTCACGCTGAGGCGCCCTGTGTACACAGCCTCATTGACTAAAAAGGACGCCTATTTAAAAGCGTGGGTAAAGGCAAGGCGTAGGCAAGGCTTGGGTGCCCTGTGTGAACGTAGCTTAACTCTAAACCTAAACCTCTCCCCAGACCTTAACCTTAAACCTAAAATCTCCGGAAACCACGCCCACGTTTGTTTACAAGGCGGACGTTTTTGGTTAGGTTAGGTTAGATTTTCATATCCATGGCCCGAACAGGGTGTCTGCAGGAATCCTGAAGTTAAATTCAATACCTTTTAAGGCACTTTTTAAAGACCTTACAATATATTTCAAGACCTCAACGCCACGTTCGTCACATCAGCGATAGGGGTGTAAATCACAAGTTCCATCACACTATGATATTATATAGATTCTTTGGACAACGATACGATATTTACTGATATCACAAAGCCTGCCACGATACGATTTAGATTCAATTCAGGGGGCTGCGATCGATGTGAGATTATATCACATGCATCAACTTTGAATACTTTTCAAGAGCCCTGTCTAATGTTGATATGAAAAAGGTTGAGAATCAGCGATCTATCCACCTTATTTCTAGCTGCCATGATGCCTGATGGGTGCTTCTTCCGCTTCCGGTGTAATTTTTACACTGTTTTAACTTGACAAAAAAAACGTCTATGAGGATTTTACAGCAGAGCCATTCTGCTCTACAGCCGTGTCGTTTGGGTGCTGGGATAACGTCATGCATTGTGGGTAGTCGGCTACTGTGGCTAATGCTAACGGCTAGCGTAATAGTTACTTTACATGGCAGTAAAACGCCACTGAATGAGCAAATTGATTTAACTTTTAACCATTTTGAGTAACACTGTTTCCATACGGACCCGCAGCGTTGGTTAGTTGTTTATAACGTGACTATATTTATAACTTTTATAACGGACTCCAGCTTCCGGTTTATAATTCGGGTCTGCAGCTGAGTACAAAGGCTGCAGAAGAAGCCTGCATGACTCATTGTTGCAAGCTGCAACAATGAGTCACGTTAAACCGGACCTTGTTCCCACAATTATTTTTACAGTGGGGCATTCAAAAATAAGGTGGATAGTGTCAACACAATTCAGTTTGCATCTTTGCAAACAAAAGGGGTGGTATGCCTAGTTGGCCTCCTTTGGCTTCCCTGCATGGTTTCAAAACCGATTTCTGGAGTTTTGAAGCATTTCTTGAAACAGAGATCTGTTTTGGTTTGACTTAATTGAATCCCCCCCTCTTATCATAACTCCCTAACAGAGCGAGTGCACTCACTGTGGGAGGATGCGAGCACAGCCTGTGTAGCCTAACGACTGTGTGACAACAGACTCTGTGTCCTTATTGCAGAGAAAAGTTTCCTATATACTGTAGGCTACCGGCTTTGAGAGACTATCAGATCTTTAAGGATGCTACTGATTACAGCTGGCTATGAGAGCAGCTCCTGGAGTGGGACACCCTGCGTTAAGTAGCTGCTAACCCACCTAAAATACCTGTAATTACAGTGGTACTGTACTGTATAGTGTCCCATGATGGTCCAAAAATGCTGTTTCAGGGGCTTTTCCACCAATTTGGTATGGCAAGGTATATTTGAGAGAGTTGTTAAAAGGTGCCCCCCCCCTGCTGAGACACACCTCCTCTTGTTAAAGGGTGCCCCCCCCTGCTGAGACACACCTCCTCTTGTTAAAGGGTGCCCCCCCCCTGCTGAGACACACCTCCTCTTGTTAAAGGGTGCCCCCCCCTGCTGAGACACACCTCCTCTTGTTAAAGGGTGCCCCCCCCCTGCTGAGACACACCTCCTCTTGTTAAAGGGTGCCCCCCCTGCTGAGACACACCTCCTCTTGTTAAAGGGTGCCCCCCCTGCTGAGACACACCTCCTCTTGTTAAAGGGTGCCCCCCCCCTGCTGAGACACACCTCCTCTTGTTAAAGGGTGCCCCCCCCCCTGCTGAGACACACCTCCTCTTGTTAAAGGGTGCCCCCCCCCTGCTGAGACACACCTCCTCTTGTTAAAGGGTGCCCCCCCCCTGCTGAGACACACCTCCTCTTGTTAAAGGGTGCCCCCCCCTGCTGAGACACACCTCCTCTTGTTAAAGGGTGCCCCCCCCCTGCTGAGACACACCTCCTCTTGTTAAAGGGTGCCCCCCCTGCTGAGACACACCTCCTCTTGTTAAAGGGTGCCCCCCCCCTGCTGAGACACACCTCCTCTTGTTAAAGGGTGCCCCCCCTGCTGAGACACACCTCCTCTTGTTAAAGGGTGCCCCCCCCCTGCTGAGACACACCTCCTCTTGTTAAAGGGTGCCCCCCCCCTGCTGAGACACACCTCCTCTTGTTAAAGGGTGCCCCCCCCCTGCTGAGACACACCTCCTCTTGTTAAAGGGTGCCCCCCCCTGCTGAGACACACCTCCTCTTGTTAAAGGGTGCCCCCCCCCTGCTGAGACACACCTCCTCTTGTTAAAGGGTGCCCCCCCCCTGCTGAGACACACCTCCTCTTGTTAAAGGGTGCCCCCCCCCTGCTGAGACACACCTCCTCTTGTTAAAGGGTGGCCCCCCCTGCTGAGATATGTGAGAGGAAGTGGTCATCAGGGCGCTGAGACATGAGGTCAGAGAGATGAAGTGGGTGGGCGGAGGGCGAGTGGTGAGGTGGAAATTGAGGATCAAACACGCATGCTGGGTGCATAACGTCACGTTTAGCCCTCGCACTCCGAGTCCTACAGATCTGCCCTTCGTTTGCCTTCAATTGTCTGGGTAGTGTATTGGGATGTCACCGTGTACACGACTACACGGGTACACGGATATTAAATCATATCCGTTTAGAAAAATCAATAACCGTTTACACGTCTTTTTTGTGTGTGTCCTTTTAAATAAAGTTTTGACAATGATTTGATGACTGTGTTCTGGACTCGCAATCATTCATTTCTCATAAAAAATTAACTGTGCGTGTGTCCACTAAGCGTATTCCTGTCAGTACGCTGGGGTGCGGTGATCCCAGCGAGGAAGGAGATTGAAAATAAACTCAGCAGTGGCTTCAGAAAGGCGCTGGTGCGGGCTCTCGTTTTCAGGCAACTAATAATGGAGAAACTATCACAACAGAGACAGAAAGGCTCAATTGTGGGAGCAGATTGGCTACGCTAGATGACACTTAATGGTGAGTGCTGTGCTTTTTTATCACAGTACGTGTTATCTGTTAGCTGTCAAGCTAACTACCGCTGCTAACGTTATTTTCAATCTGCGTCCTGGCAGTGAGAACGTCAGTCCCATCATCCTCGTCGCCAATGTTATGTCTGAAGAACTGGCGGGCCACGACGTGCTGTTTAACGTTTTATTAACAACGGCAAGTTGTCAAGTCAAGTTTATTTGTATTGCACATTTCACACACAAGGGCAATTCAAAGTGCTTCACATAAAATGGTTGACACAAGAAAATAAAAGAATAAAAGAAGAGAATAAAATAGGCATTTAAAAACATCACAACAGAACTTTAAGAAAGAGTATAAAAAGTGCATTAAGCGACAGGTGCAGCAGTTACAAACAGAGCTAAAAACTGACAGAGGACTCATTGGGTTTGCATAATAGAATAAATCAATTTTTCTATATTCAATCCGCCGACATCATGATAAGAAACATGATTACACACACATGATTGGAAAAATGTCCATAACCTTTATAATAGTTGGACTCGAGCCTTTAGAGGCCACATATATCTCCTAAAACAGCTGTCAGCAGTTAAAAGCGACGGTAAACATAAAAGTCTTTAATCTATTTTTAAAAGTGAGTAAAGTTGGGGCAGATCTGAGGCTAAACTCTGATGCTGCTGCTGCTACGTTCAGGCTGACACCCCCACTTACAGCACTGTCGTAACACTCTTAAAGGACCAGTCTCACTGACGTGGGGCATACACAACAATCTGCTGCCTGTGTCAGCTACAGATGATAACTTTATCGGGTAAAAAACCCCAAAAGAAAACATCCGGTTAACCGGTTACACGCTGCCAGAATGTCCGGTGTACACGTTTAGAAAATGTTGTAACCGTTGACACCCCTAGTGGTGTAGAGGTACAAGCACTCGCCTACAGTACCATCGCGGAGACCCGGATTCTACTCCAGCATGGTCAGACGTTTCCTACAGACACAATTCATAGCTTTCAAGGGGCGTTACGTGCTGCCGGGAACGCCCACCTGGCGGTCAAACAGTACTGCTAAGTACTGTTTGAGCGGACGACAGCACAGGCATCACTACAGTATCTTCTCTTTTAGCAAGTCTCACTAATCCCACAGTGGTTTAATTACCTGCTTTTGAGATCTGCAAAAAATAGTTTGCTTCTGTCTCACCCGTTCTCCCTCTCTCTTCACACGCGACGAGGGCTGTGCTCTCTCTCCACAACATTATAAAAACGAGTCCGCACTCCGCACGCAGTTTGTTGTGAAACAATTTCTCCGAACTGCCATGTGTTGGACAGTAACGTTAACGATAGTTCGGTTTGTTTGAAGTGCCCAAAACGTGCAGTTTGTTTAGATATCGTTCTTTTTCAACGCTTGATAGATGGTCTAAATATTCCTGACTGGAAACTGGTGGAAAAAAGACCGCTTTTTGCTGGAGCTGCGTCTGGTCAGTGTTCAGCGCCATTGTTGTTTTGAGTTTTGACCGCCAGAATGGGCGTTCCTTGTACTTACATAACGCCCCTTGAAAGCTATGAATTGGCTGTGTCTGCGTGTGGGGAATTAGTCCTGGACACTGCACAAGCGCCTCCTCTGGTCAGTCAGGGCGCCTTAGGGGAACTGGGGGGGATAGTGTGATCCTCCCAGCCGACGTGCTACATCCTGCTGGTGTAACTCCTCGCTGTCAGGTGAAAAGAAGCAGCTGGCGACTGCACATGGATCAAAGGAAGCATGTGCTATTCTCCCCAGAAAAGCAGAGGGGGTGGAGCAACGAGCAGGGCAGCAGGGGGAATTGGAAAGAAAAAACTGAAAAAACGTGATCATTTTGTTTTGCCTTGGTGTGTGTGTGTGTTTTGTTTGAGCCCACACTGCTGTCCACTGGTTGCCGTTGGTCCTGGCAAGTTGGGTGACATACTGAGGTGCTACAGCGCTACCGGGGGGAGTGACTATTAAGTGTTATCACTGGAGAACGGCCAGGCAGGCAGACTAAATAGAGCTGTTATCTCCCACAGAAGCTGGTGTGTGTGTGTGTGTGTGTGTGTGTGTGTGTGTGTGTGTGTGTGTGTGTGTGTGTGTGTGTGTGTGTGTGTGTGTGTCTGTGTGTGCGTGTGCGTGTGTGTGTGCGTGTGTGTGTGTGAGGGCAGTGTGATCCCAGTGGAGTGGTGAGTGGGCCTCAGCACACTGGCATATTGGACAGCAGCTGTAGAGAGCCGAAGACATATTTCTAACCACATTTTAGGCAAGCATAGCAATATACAGATATTTAGACACACACACACACACACACACACACGCGCACGTGCACACACACACACACACACACACACACACACGCACACGCACACGCACACGCACACACACACACACCCCTTTCACACCAACCAGGGTTGTTCCCAGGTTGATTTGGGGTATGAAAGGGTTACCCTGTATTGCCCGATTCGGTGACCCACCAGGGTTCATTTCAGTGTGAATGGCATCACCCCGGTTGATATTTGTTATGCTAATAGCTATGCAGCTAATTGCATCTCTCCCGGGTTGTGACCCAGGTTTTATGACCAGGGATTAACCTGTGTTGACTGACTTGAGCCACTTTCAGATATGGACTCAGGATTATCTCAGGGTAGCTCAGGGAAATCATTCTGGGCATTACCTGGAGTGTACCCTTTCAGACAAGAGGCTATGTCACGGAGCTCTGGGGCAACCCGGCCTTGTGACTACTCCCTAGCGTAGTCACAGATCCAGTAGTCTTGCTGGCCAGCCTCCCCTCCCTTCCCTGAGAGTCGTCTGGCTGCACGGAAACAAGCTCTGTCATTGGCTCCGACCATGTCAATCAGAGCGGCTTCCGCTCCCTCCTTCCTGTGTGTCGCTGTAAATAGTGCCCTGCCGCCTCAGTGAAAGCAACAACGCTAACTAGCTAGCAAGCTAACAGCAGAAACCTACACGCTAGCTCGTTGCTACACGCTGAAAATGGCAAGTTGGATTGTTGGAAACTATTTTCCAAGGGCACTGCCGCTAAGCACCGCCCATCGCAATTCCACAATGGAGACCTGCGCCGCCAGACTCTTCTCACGGAAGGGAGGGGAGGCTGGCCAGCGAGACTACAGATCCGGGTGAAAGGAGCATCACGGGAGCACGCATACCACGGCCAATTGTGTTCATACAGTACATACACAGTTAGCAGCAGACATGCTCACCTAAAGGGAGGAGCAGCAGACATGCTCACCTAAAGGGAGGAGCAGCAGACATGCTCACCTAAAGGGAGGAGCAGCAGACACGCTCACCCAGAGGGAGGAGCAGTAGACACGCTCACCCAGAGGGAGGAGCAGCAGACATGCTCACCTAAAGGGAGGAGCAGCAGACATGCTCACCTAAAGGGAGGAGCAGCAGACACGCTCACCCAGAGGGAGGAGCAGCAGACATGCTCACCTAAAGGGAGGAGCAGCAGACATGCTCACCTAAAGGGAGGAGCAGCAGACACGCTCACCTAAAGGGAGGAGCAGCAGACACGCTCACCCAGAGGGAGGAGCAGCAGACACGCTCACCTAAAGGGAGGAGCAGCAGACATGCTCACCTAAAGGGAGGAGCAGCAGACACGCTCACCTAAAGGGAGGAGCAGCAGACACGCTCACCTAAAGGGAGGAGCAGCAGACACGCTCACCTAAAGGGAGGAGCAGTAGACACGCTCACCTAAAGGGAGGAGCAGCAGACATGCTCACCTAAAGGGAGGAGCAGCAGACACGCTCACCTAAAGGGAGGAGCAGCAGACACGCTCACCCAGAGGGAGGAGCAGCAGACACGCTCACCTAAAGGGAGGAGCAGCAGACATGCTCACCTAAAGGGAGGAGCAGCAGACACGCTCACCTAAAGGGAGGAGCAGCAGACACGCTCACCCAAAGGGAGGAGCAGCAGACACGCTCACCTAAAGGGAGGAGCAGCAGACACGCTCACCTAAAGGGAGGAGCAGCAGACACGCTCACCCAAAGGGAGGAGCAGCAGACACGCTCACCTAAAGGGAGGAGCAGCAGACACGCTCACCTAAAGGGAGGAGCAGCAGACACGCTCACCTAAAGGGAGGAGCAGCAGACACGCTCACCTAAAGGGAGGAGCAGCAGACACGCTCACCTAAAGGGAGGAGCAGCAGACACGCTCACCCAAAGGGAGGAGCAGCAGACACGCTCACCTAAAGGGAGGAGCAGCAGACACGCTCACCTAAAGGGAGGAGCAGCAGACACGCTCACCCAAAGGGAGGAGCAGCAGACACGCTCACCTAAAGGGAGGAGCAGCAGACACGCTGACTGGTCACCTTTTAATAACAAGGCCTCCTGGGCCTGAAAACAGCACTTAACATCTCCACTGTGTGCATACTACACTCCCTCATCGCACATCTGCATCATGCCCTGGGTGAGGGGGGTGACATTGCAAACACACACTGAGTACCTAACCCTTTTCATTATTAAATGACCCTGTGACAACACAAACGCCCACACGCACACGCACACACACACACACACACACACGCACGCACGCACGCACGCACGCACGCACACACGCACACACACACACACAGGCACGCACGCACACGCACGCGCAGTCTTTAGGTCAGCCCTTCATGCAGAAGGGGCGGCGGTGACATGTAGAAGTTGTGTGCTTGTAAACAGATAACACGGAATCAAATAATGTAACATTGCTCATGACTAGGGCTGCAACGATTAATCGATTAGTCGATCGACAGAAAAATAATCTACAACTATTTTGATCATCGATTAATCGTTTTGAGTAATTTTTTAAGAAAAAAAAGACAAAATTCTCTGATTCGAGCTTCTTAAATGTGAATATTTTCTGGTTTCTTTACTCCTCTTGACAGTAAACTAAATATATTTGGGTTGTGGACAAAACAAGACATTAGAGGAAGTCATCTTGGGCTTTGGGAAACACTGATCGACATTTTTTCACCATTTTCTGACATTTTATAGATAAACAACTAATTGATTAATCGAGAAAATAATCGACAGATTAATCGATAATGAAAATAATCGTTAGTTGTAGCCCTACTCAGGACATCCATTTTCAATATTTTAAAAAGTTCTCTCCGTGTTACAAGTGATTGGTTGTATTTCCAGTTTGATTCGCAATGGAGTATTGATGTGGAAAATTGAAGTTCCATTGGCATTTCCTAATCAATAAGCTATAATTACATACACATAATTAATGCTATGAGTTATTAGTCATAGGACATCTCACACATGCAGAAATGGAGACGCACATACATAGGAGGAGATTTCTTCACCCTCTGCTCCACAGCAGATCGAGGTCAAAACAAACTTTCACCCACTGCATGAGGTTGACCTCACTGATACAGACAGGCAGCCCTGTAGGCTCCAAGTCAAGTCATCACCCCTCCACTCTCTGTTTCTCTCTGCCTTCCTTTGCCTATAAAGCGATTTGACCTATATGTCAAATTGTGACATTGCCACTGAATATTTCGGACTCTGTATGACATATCAATTATGTATTTACATTGAGGATTCAGTCCTCCTCTAATGCAGTTTAGAGGAGAATGTTATGGTTTAAATATACTTTCATAAGACACTTCCTGGACTCTTGGTTTTCATTCAATTTGGTTTATATAAGCTGTTATATATATTATATAGCGGATGGGGAGTGGTGAAATTCCATTCTACAACAAGTATAATGGGGGGAGTCTCATATCCGGTAAGGTGACAAAGGGGTGTAGGTTCTCGCCGCTGTTCTGGCCACGGAGATCTCCATTTGTCTGGCATCGACTACTCGAGACTCTGCTGCAAATCATCCCTGTGCCATTTTCAAATCCTTTAGTAATCGTTCACTCATTCACTCACTCACTATTCCCCATATTGTGTTTACCATATAGTGAACTATTATGGGGAAAGATCAAAATGAGTTTGGGACACTACACAGATTTTTTTCCTGAAGATCATTACGTCACCAGATGTGCCGGATAAACAACTGAGCTCACGAGCAGATTGAGATGTCCTCAGGTAGTATTATTAATGTAAACAGGGTATGAACGCGCACTCTCCGTCTTATGTGCAGTTTTCTGGGTGCAAGGCTCACAGAAGTTCAAAATAGGGAAAAATAGCCAGCACTCCAACGTCCTTTTACTAGGAACTTTTATTAGTCCATATCAGCAACGCACAGTGTCACACGGACGCGTTTCGACGTTAAGCCGTCCTCAGCGTGTATCTAGACCTGTGTGTGAAGACAAACATTTTATAAGGGGGCGGGGGGCCAGGAAATTTATTCCGGAAATGGTCCATCTAAAACAAGCCCGTAGGCCACATCACAGTATATTCATACAGAGTAAGGTCCCTAACCCCTTTCTGGGTGGACTCTGAAAATATCAACACATACAAAAATATAAAGAAGATTCATAAAAATGAAATAGAATAGAAAAGTTGGTGCATTCCCTTGACTTTCTGCTTTCTGTCTTAAACAGGAATGTAAATGGCACAACAATAAAAAATACTACACAGTAAGTAATAATTAGACATATAGTCAATATTAGACAATTAGTAAATATAATATTAAACATGATATTAAACATGCAACCCTGAATACCCAACCTCAGACAAGACTCAAGTCACTTAATAGAAATAGAAATAATTATAAAAAGCAGCCTAATAGCAATTCCTCGTTTAACCCTTTGGGGTGTTCAGTCTGTAAGTTGTGTATCCAACGGGCCTCTCTTTGCAAGAGAAGCTCGTCTCTATTACCACCTCTTTTTAAAGGTTGTACACACTCTATGCCCTGAAATCTCAAGGAACAAACGTCATGTCCTACTGAGTTAAAGTGTCTCGCTAGTCGCTACCGGGGATTTTTCATCCCGGTTTCTAATATTCGATTTGTGTTCACCGATTCTTGTCTTTAACTCTCTCTTTGTTTTTCCCACATAGCACAGCCCACAAGGGCATTTCAAAAGGTAGACTACGTAATTTGTTTTACAAGTAATTCTACTCTTAATACTGATCTTTTTGCCAGTGTGAGGGTGTAGCACAGTGTTCCCTTTGATCATCGCATTACATTGACGACATCCTAAACAAGGAAAATTTCCTGTAGGAGGGTCAGACATAAAATGTTTAGGAGGTACGTAACAGTCTGCTCGAACCAAAGTGTCTCTTAGATTCTGGGCTCTTTTATGAGCAAAAATCGGGGGCGATTTGAAAACATGGCCTATAGCCTGATCAGTCGAAAGAATATACCAGTATTTTTGGACAATCTTCTTTATGTCATAGCCTATCGGAGAGAAAGTGGTGGACAGCACAATTTTGGACTCTCTAGGCTGAGGAGGTTTGGAGGTCAGTAAACTGGTTCTGCTGACGTTACGTACCTTATACAGACAATCATTTAAAACCTTATTGTTGTACCCTTTGTCACTAAATATGGCTGATCTGGACTAATAAAAGTTCCTAGTAAAAGGACGTTGGAGTGCTGGCTATTTTTCCCTATTTAGTATTATTAATGTTGCATGTTTTGACTGCTAAATCCTAAATAAATTGTTGAAATTCTCATCACGTGCATGTGTGGTTTTGTCAACTATGGTGCTGTCTCCTAATAGCAGTTTGCTGGTCAAGTAGCTCACAAGCTTGTTACCTTGTTAACTAACCAAGCTTGTTAGTTAACAACTTTCTTCTTCTCCTTCGGTAAAGACAACCGCATTGCATTGTGGTATACTGGCGAAAATGTAGCGTACATTCGCTGTTCACTAGAAATCGCTGTGCATTGTGGGTATTTTATAGTGGACTAAATAGTGAATCAAATTAACAGTTGAGAATTCGGACACTATATTAAAAAAAAAGGGTGACGCACTTAGTAGTCCTACTAGTACTATTTCTGTCATAGGGACCGATTCCGAACAGCGCGTCTGTCTCCTCACACACACACATTAGCCCCAATGTAGCTATAACTAACAGGGCATCTGTCTCCTCACACAGACACACACATTAGCCCCAATGTAGCTATAACTAACAGGGCTTCTGTATCCTCACACAGACACACACATTAGCCCAAATGTAGCTATAACTAACAGGGCATCTGTCTCCTCACACAGACACACACATTAGCCCCAATGTAGCTATAACTAACAGGGCTTCTGTCTCCTCACACAGACACACACATTAGCCCCAATGTAGCTATAACTAACAGGGCATCTGTCTCCTCACACATACACACACATTAGCCCCAATGTAGCTATACCTAACAGGGCTTCTGTCTCCTCACAGAGACACACACATTAGCCCCAATGTAGCTATAACTAACAGGGCTTCTGTCTCCTCACACAGACACACACATTAGCCCCAATGTAGCTATAACTAACAGGGCTTCTGTCTCCTCACACAGACACACACATTAGCCCCAATGTAGCTATAACTAACAGGGCTTCTGTCTCCTCACACACACACACACACACACACACACACACACACACACACACACACACACACACACACACACACACACATTAGCCCCAATGTAGCTATACCTAACAGGGCTTCTGTCTCCTCACACAGACACACACATTAGCCCCAATGTAGCTATAACTAACACACATATAGCTATAACTAACACACTTCTGTCTCCTCACACAGACACATACATTAGCCCCAATGTAGCTATAACTAACAGGGCTTCTGTCTCCTCACACAGACACACACATTAGCCCCAATGTAGCTATAACTAACACACATATATAGCTATAACTAACACACTTCTGTCTCCTCACACAGACCCATACATTAGCCCCAATGTAGCTATAACTAACAGGGCTTCTGTCTCCTCACACAGACACACACATTAGCCCCAATGTAGCTATAACTAACACACATATAGCTATAACTAACACACTTCTGTCTCCTCACACAGACACACACATTAGCCCCAATGTAGCTATAACTAACAGGGCTTCTGTCTCCTCACACAGACACACACATTAGCCCCAATGTAGCTATAACTAACAGGGCTTCTGTCTCCTCACACACACACACACACACACACACACACACACACACACACACACACACACACACACACACACACACACACACATTAGCCCCAATGTAGCTATACCTAACAGGGCTTCTGTCTCCTCACACAGACACACACATTAGCCCCAATGTAGCTATAACTAACACACATATAGCTATAACTAACACACTTCTGTCTCCTCACACAGACACATACATTAGCCCCAATGTAGCTATAACTAACAGGGCTTCTGTCTCCTCACACAGACACACACATTAGCCCCAATGTAGCTATAACTAACACACATATATAGCTATAACTAACACACTTCTGTCTCCTCACACAGACCCATACATTAGCCCCAATGTAGCTATAACTAACAGGGCTTCTGTCTCCTCACACAGACACACACATTAGCCCCAATGTAGCTATAACTAACACACATATAGCTATAACTAACACACTTCTGTCTCCTCACACAGACACACACATTAGCCCCAATGTAGCTATAACTAACACACATGAACACTTTGCTACGTCCCATCGTGTCAAATTACCATGATAACTGGGGTGTTACTGTTTACCACATAGCACAATGACTAGTTAACATCTTCAGTGGCTGTTCTATTAACAGCTTTATCGCTAAGCAACAGTGGAAAAACCCCACCCCCCAATCACACGCACGCACACGCACGCACACGTGCGCGCACACACACACACACACACACACACACACACACACACACACACACACACACACACACACACATACACACACCCATGCCTGTCCCCTTTAAAAGTAATGGGGCTGTGTCTAATTTGGAGGGTGTTTGACAGACAGCATTTTAATGAGCCAGAGCCCGGGTGAGGACTAAAGCTGACAGAAGCATCTACAGGCCTTCTATCATGTCAGGGAGAAAGACTTCAAGGAGTCACATAAACATGGTGGCTATGGCGGGGAGGGGGAGGTTACTATTATCATACCATTAAATCCAAGGGCTGCGAATAAGCAGCTCACATAGTTCAGTGTGGGTAGAGTAAAAGAAGAAAGAAAGGCGAAGACAAAGCTTTACGATGACATACTGGATCCAAGGCAAGCCACATCCCTGAGTAGAGGTAGACCCATTCATCGGTCGGCCGATTCATCGGGCAGATTAATGCAGATTTTGCAGTCACTTTGAGATGATCGGCATCGGCTGACGCCTGGCCAATTTAAACAAGCTCAAATTCGCAATAGCTGCGACCACATATGCAAATTTCCAAAATGCAGGATGGCAGGGGCAGCCCACCCTACTCTGTTTCTGCCACCCTGCTATTCGACCCCCCCCCCCCACACACCTTCACACACACACACACACACACACACACACACACACACACACACACACACACACACACACACCAACTGACCGACTGACCAACCAGCCAATTGATTTGGTTTGGTGATTGATTTAATTGTGATTTATAGAGCTGCTGGTTGCAGCTAGAAATGTCTGCATGTCTGCTCTTAACTGGGACTGGGACTAAAAACAGAGATGTTGCTGCTGTGTGCACTACACTAACATTTTTTATTTATAAATATATAAATATATATTATATATATATATATACACATATATGTACACACACACACACACACACACGCGCACACGCACACACGCACACACACACACACACACACACACACACACATATATATATATATATATATATATATATATATATATATATGTGTGTATATATATATATATTTAAGCAATATAGCATGAGAGCAAGTGTGTTGTGGCGAATATATCCCGCTGATAAGCTGTTATCCCACGAGACCGCAGGCCGAGTGGGATAACAGCTTATCAGCGGGATATATGCCACAACACCACGTAGCTCGAGTGCTATATTGCTTTTATAAAACGGTTTCCAAGTATAACAATATAATAATAATAATACTATAAGTCCGACTGGCATGGTATTCTGATAGAGTCAGTTGAAACACTACTGTAAGGCGGGACCGCAAGAACGTGCGGGTGATTTGATTGGATCGTTCTGGAGACTGAAGTTGACATTGGCCAATCCTGGCGCTTGCTGAGAAGCTGAGAGCTTTCTGGAAAGCCGACAGGCAGCTCGAGCGCAGCGCTGCATTCTCAGCGCTTGCTGAGAAGCTGAGTGCTTTCTGCAAAGCCCGACACCAACTAACGTTACGGGGTTAAATGCGGGGTTAAATGCGGGGTTAACAGCCTTTTTTTGCAAAGAAGACATTAGCCCGCATCTATTCTTGTACAAAACATAATTTTCTGCGAAGTATTAGTAAAGTTATAAGCGAAGATCGATTCACAAGGATCTGACAGCTGTCTCCGCCATTTGTTTTTTTTGAGGTAACCAAAGGCTTTTAGTAAGGCAACCAATAACCCATGGCCATGGGTTATTGGAGTGGGTTATTGGATTTATACAATGGCTGTGAACCAATCAGATTGCTTGATTTGAGAGAGCCGTTTTATAAATATATATATATACCACAGGAGGTTTTTCTAGTGAGGCCAGGGAGGATGGTCCTCCCTTATTTTTTTAGAAGAGCTGGGGGATTTTATATAATAATATATATTTTTTTAATAAAATATCAATCAAATGTGTTTTTTCTTAATAAAAATCATGCTATTCTTAACTGGCCCCTGGCCTCCTGTCATTTTGCAAAAGTGGCCCTTGGGCAAAGCAAGTTGAGTATCCATGCTCTAGGGCCACGCCACTTCCGGGAACCCCCATCCTGTGTAAGTAGGGTTCCCAGAGTAAAACCTGGCTATTTCCACAACTGCTTATGGATGAGCATCATTTGCTGCATGCCATCGAGAAGCGTTGGTCGGATCGACTTCAAACTTTGGGAGTGTGCCCTATTGTGCAGTGCAGTGCCCTATTTTCGTGCAATTGGGAATAGTGCCACCTACTGGCAACACAAATAGCACTTTATCTCGATAGCCATTCATCTGATTGACTTAAAACTTAAAAGTCGGGGAGTGCGCTTAGGGGGACTCAACGGAGTGCAGGGAGCTGAATTCCGTGCAATCTGGCATAGAACCGTTCATCCGATTGACTTCAAACTTGGGGAGTGTGCTCCTGGGAACTCGAAGTAGTGCTGCGCTGAATTTCTTGCAAATCTTGCAATTTCTCACGTCACCTACTGGCAAGTAAAAGCAGTTTATCTCGAGAAACATTTTTCCAATTGTGACTTCAAACTTGGGGAGTGCGCTGCTCGGACCCCGATGGAGTGTGGTGCCGCATTTCATGCAATTTGGACTTATTCCAGGACTGTCTGTATGTCTGTCCTTCGCGTATCTCGAGAACCGTTTGTCGGATCGACTTCAAACTTGCACTTAGGGGGACCTGACAGAGTGCAGTGTGGGGGGGAAGCACCCACGGGGTGGTACATGGGGGAACAGGCACTGCACTAGTCACAATAAGGCAGCTAACAGTGGACACACAGTATTCAGTGTTCAGGGGTTTTCCCAGCCCTACATCCAGTGAAAATCACTGACTAACGTTAGATACTGGGTGTTAAGTATGCAGCTAGTTATCTTCAAAAAGATAATGTTAGCGAGCGGCATGCTAGCTAACGTTTGCGTTGCTAACACGAACATTAGATGCTAATGCAGTGCCATTCATGCCAGCCAGCTAACGCTAGCCATAACTGTCTGCTGCAGCTGTAGCTTTATCTCCCATGTACAAATCCATCGTCTGACACATTTGAATTCCATCTGTTTATGTCACTCTTGTCGGTTAACGTGGTACTAATGTTACAGTTACTTTTGGTGGCTGTCGGTCTTCTAAAGAGCCAGCCCACTGTGAGCTGAGCCAGGGTAACTTCCGCTGACGAGTGGATCACGATTTTTTTCAACTGACACCATTGGTTCTGCTCAGTGCTGCCTTCAGGATACCGCCCCAAAACGACCACGTTATTCAAAATAAGCAATGCTGTGTGCTAGGCTGCGCTCATGTTTATGAGAGGGTTTGAACGCTACACTGAAAACAGCCTTGAAACTGAGCACGGCATTAAAAGTGAATTGAACGATTGAATTCTGTATTTGCACGTGCTCCTTATTGTGTTTTACAATTCGCACTGTTCTATTTTTAGTAGCAAAAATGCCAGTGAAATGCTCGCACTGTCGAGCCCTGGATGGAAAATCAGGACATCATCAGTGATGTCATAAATCCCACATGTTGCGACACATGGCGCACTGTTTCCAGAGTCTGCACCCTAGAAATCATTGCTATAGTATTCATCATACTATAATTGGAGAGCCGTTTGCGCACAGTTACACGTTACATGGAGACACACTTGAGCAACTGTGATCTTTACTAATATAATTAGACAAAAGCACAATTACTGAACTGTGATGTCATCACTCCTCATGTCCTATGTTGTCGCAGGTTCATGCTTGATTGGCTGGGCTATGAGCAAGAATCGTCCAATTTATAACCTCAGCAGGGAAGGGTTTATGACATCACTGATGACATCACAATGTTTATGGCATCATGAGTGGGTATGACATCAGTGATGTCAGACATTACAATTCAGTCTATGGCAGACAATTCAATCTATGGCATCACTGATTATTAGTGAATGTGACATCATCAGTGAGTATGTCTGTTATGACATCATCAGTCACCACTGGCCACACAGTATGGCCACCACTCATCAGTGGGTATGACAATACTTGACGATTGTGGGGCATGACATCATCATGATGGATTGTTCATCATCAGTGGGTATGACATCATCAGTCAGTGGTGTTTGAATGCTCAGTTGATGGATTTCCTATGGGTCGTCACGGCGGGGAATTGCCGCCCTATTATATATGTACGATCGCGACATGAATGTCAAGGATCGCCATGGATTCTCGTCAAACTGCACGTCTCCAATCTGACCCGGACCTCAAGGTGATGATGGCAGGGTCGACTCTGAGGAAAGTCAAGAGATGCTTGTGGAAGAAGGAACGGCATTTCCGCCTTCTGGAGGATGGCGTGACTATCTTGCACAAGTGCAGATGGGCCTGGATGGGCCACTCTACTTTCTCAGTGAGTCAAGTGGAGGTGGTGCGTGAGGGCCATCAGTCAGAGGTCCTGCTCTCATGGGAGTTTCCTGCCGACCTCTGCTTCACCCTGGTGTTTCACGGTCGCAAAGGCCAACTGGACCTGGTGGCCGAGTCCCCAGAGGAGGCGCAGGCGTGGGTGAGGGGCGTCCGCAAGCTCATTCACATGGATAAGACCATGGATGACGAGGAGAGGCTGGACCAGTGGGTCTGGGACTGGTTTCAGAAAGGTGACAAAAACAAGGATGGGAGGATGATCTTCAAAGAGGTGCAGAAGCTGCTGCTGAAGATGAATTTGATGATGAATGACGAGCATGTTTTCTATCTCTTCACAATGGCAGACAAGTCAAAGAACGAGGCTTTGGAAATCGAGGAGTTTGTGCAGTTCTATAAGATACTGACTCTGAGGGTCGAAGTGTGCAATGTGTTCCAGGACTATTCTGCAGACGGATTGAAGTTAACTGTGAAGGAGCTGGAGAACTTCCTGGCTGGGGAGCAACACGAGGGAGAGCGCAGTGCACAGCATGCCCAGGAGCTGATCAAACGGTATGAGCCATCTGAAGCAGCCAAGAAGCAAAGCGCCATGTCTATACATGGCTTCCAGATGTACCTGTGCTCACAAGAAGGAGATATCTTTAAACTCGAACATGGAGATCTGCACCAGGACATGACCCAGCCGCTCAGCCACTACTTCATTTCCTCCTCACACAACACATACCTGCTGGACGACCAGCTCATCGGGCAGAGCAGCCTGGAGGCGTACGCTCAGACCCTGAAGAGAGGTTGTCGCTGTGTAGAGGTGGACTGCTGGGACGGCACCGACGGTGAGCCCGTGGTGACCCACGGCCACACCTGGACGACCAAGATCCTCTTTAAAGATGTGGTCGCGACACTCGGGAAATACGCCTTCAAGGCATCAGACTTCCCAGTTATCATCTCCCTGGAGAATCACTGCAGTGTGGAGCAGCAGACCCTCGTGGCCCAGCACCTCACCCAGATCCTGTGTGACACTTTGCTGTGCACCCCGCTGGATGGGCAGGTGCCTCAACAGCTCCCTTCTCCACAGGAACTGAAGGGGAAGATCTTGCTGAAAGCCAAGAAGATTGGCAATCTAGAGGGAAGCCTGAATGAAACACTGACAGATGAGATCAGCGATGATGAGGAAGAGATGGCCAACAGTGATGCTGAGAGCCCGTCTGCAGAACACCTACCTGTTAAGAGCCTGAACCCCAGTGAGAAATCCTCATCCAAATGGTCCCAGGAGCTGTCAGACTTGGTGGTTTACTGCAAGAGCGTTAAATTCCATGGTTTTGAGCATGCTCGCTTGAACTCCAAATGCTATGAGATCTCCTCTTTCTCTGAGTCCGCGGCCAAGAAGCTAGCTAATGCTGAAGGGAAGGACTTTGTGCGATACAATACAAGGCAGATGAGCAGGGTCTACCCGAAATGGCTCAGGGGCGACTCCTCCAACTACAACCCCCATGAGCTGTGGAGCACAGGCTGCCAGATAGTGGCTCTGAACTTCCAGACAGTTGGTCTAGAAATGGATCTGAATGACGGGCTGTTCAGGCAGAATGGACGCTGTGGCTTTGTCCTCAAACCAGACTTTATGAGGGACAGCAACATGGAGTTTGATCCAGAGAAACCAGAGGAGCGGCAGGCCTACAGACCGCTCCGCTTATCCATCCGGGTCATCAGTGGGCAGCAGCTTCCTAAGGTGAACCACAAACTGGCCTTCATCATAGACCCCCTGGTCAGAGTGGAGGTCTATGGAGTGCGAAAGGACCATGCAATGAAAGAGACCACTTACGTCCACAACAATGGTTTTAACCCAGTGTGGAACCACCCACTCAATTTTGAACTCCACTGCCCTGATGTGGCACTGGTTCGCTTTGTGGTGGAGGACTACAACAAGCATTTGAGGAACGACTTCATTGGACAGTTCACCCTTCCGTTTACATGCATCCAAACAGGTTATCGTCATGTACATCTCCTTTCGAAATATGGAACGGCTATTCCTCCCTCTTCCCTGTTTGTCCACATCAGCATCTCAGATCTCACATGAAGAAACCAAAGCTGAGGATATGAAGCAAAAGTCAGCCTATGATGCAGTCAAACTCCCATTTCTTTGTCAGCCAATCGCCAACAGGAAGGACCACAATGCCCTGGGCTCAGTGAGAAGTGAGTAGTAATTTATATATAGTGCCTGTCTGATTCTCAAGTGAACTCCCTATATAGGTGGCATTTCTAGGTAGAAAGTTCTAATTATGCTGTCTGAAACCAGTTTGATACATAAGTTCACTGAATTTGCAACCTTTCTAGTTACCTGTTGTTGGCAAATTTTCAAGGATGCATACAATGGTACCTTTGCTGGGTTAGGATATCGCATAATACCTTGCAATCGACGAAGAAGAACGAAGCGAGCCTCTCTAACTTCTGCTAATGGTGGCGCCCACAAAGCCTCCCGCATGAGAAAAAAGTGAAACAACGTTGGCTAAATAACAAACATCTGTCACTTTCTTTTCATTTTTATCCTGGAATAGTCAATAAGGTCAATCTTTACTTAATTAGTGCGGTCAGTTTGTACAGTGTCAGGAAAGCCACTTTTGATTGATAGTAGGAAGCATCTTACCTGACTGTATTCTGGACAGCAGCCGGCTAGATTGCTAACTAACGTTAGAAAACTCGCACCACCCGCCCAAAAGCAGGACTACACAGCCAGGAGGATAGCAGCACGGCAGACCTTCAAGTGTAAGTGGAGTTAGTTTTAACCGTGCTTTATTAAATGATAAGCTGTCATTACTTAAGTACCCAGCCATTTGTTGGTGAACAATGCGTTTCGTTAGCTGGGTTTTACGCT
The DNA here is from genome assembly GCF_964638095.1 of Poromitra crassiceps. Taxonomy (NCBI): domain Eukaryota; kingdom Metazoa; phylum Chordata; class Actinopteri; order Beryciformes; family Melamphaidae; genus Poromitra; species Poromitra crassiceps. Next base: position 42,846,985 of record NC_139623.1, read on the forward strand.
TTCAATTTGAAGGTGGAAAAGGGAAATGGTGTGATAGAAGATTTAATTGACACTGGTGTCAATTCTATCACTTCACACGTACAGTACATGTACGTATTAAAAGCGTAAAAACAGCTAACGAAACATCAGCCTGTGAAGCCTCAGACCTGTCTCGATTATAAGAGTAAGTATAACGTTAGAGAAAACAGCCATCAGCCATGCCGTTTTATACTAATTTACTGCCAAATGCTTTGGGATTCAACTTGATCAAGCTTGGTCAGAAAGTCTGTCTATTCAATGAAAATAGCACTAGTGCGACCTCTCGCGTGCAATGCTACCTTCAAGCATGAGGACGTCTGAAATTAGTTATTTTTCAGTCACCTGACTGAAAAATAGGCTATATTAAAATGAGCTACCTAATTAACCAATTAAGTCTAGTTAGGTAGCTAGGTGATAGGCAGTTCACTTGAGAATCTGACAGGGCCATAGTATACATACAGTATATACACTATACATATGTCTGCTGCTGCAGAACAGCGCCACCCTATTAAATTTGTATATATATAGGGCGGCATTTCGCAGAGGCGGTGCGCGGCCCACATGAATGCCACCCTATTATATTAATAAACGAAAACAATCCTGAGCATGCAACGCCACTGACTGATGATGTCATACCCACTGATGATGTCATGCCCCACAATCGTAGAGTGGTCATCATCGTCCAGTGGTGGCGAGTGGTGACTGATGTCATACCCACTGAAGATGTCATACCCCATAATCATCGAGTGCGCCAGTGGTGACTTATGTCATACCCCCTGATGATCTTGTATTTCTTTTGTATCGGGTATTTTAGAATTTGTTTACCTCTGTTATTATATGATCTTTAAAAAAGTTGTATTCTTGTTGAAAGACCTACTATTTCAACAATTATGTATTTTGTAATGATCACAGGTGTCTGTCATCACCTTATTGGGGCACCACGATGTGAGGTTATATATATGCCCATGCACAGAGAGATTGTTCTCTGTAATGCCTGATGAAGACCCGTGAGGGTCGAAACGTTGCTTTTTTGTAATTAAAAAACTCACCGTGGGAGCTTAAAAAACAGTGTGCGGATTTCCTTTTCTTTTTCTATACCCCCTGATGATGTCATTGACATTGTGACATTGTCAGTAATGTTATAAACATTGTGATTGTGATCAGTGATTGTCATTAATGAAATCATAGACATTATCATCACTGATGATGTCATAGGATTGTGGATGTTGATTGTGTTTGATCACTGATGACGGCACAATGTCTATTACATCACTGATGACATCACAATGTCTATGACATCCCTGATGATGTCATGGAGGATGTTGATAGTGTTTGTGTGGGTCGGAATCTGCCGTATTTTATATTCACCATGTTGTTAGGGCACCAGAGCTCCTCCACAGGTTCAAGCCCCCTCGTCTATTGTTGCTGTGACCGAAGCTCTAACTCACGCAGTTGTTATGTCATCAGTCAGGCGCGGACTGCATAATCGGGCACATCGGGCAAATGCCCGGTGGCCTGGCCTGTGCCCCCAGTCAGGCCACTCACTGAACAGCAGGCCAGGCGCCGCCTACTGGTTTACTAGTGGTTTTATTACTTTATTCAGGGTTAAAGTGGGTGCATCTCATTGTAAAATTGGACTCGGCCCAAATTGGGCTTCAAACGGCCCAAATCTGGCTTCAAACGGCCCAAATTGGGCTTCAAACAGCCCAAATCTGGCTTCAAACGGCCCAAATCGGGCTTCAAACGGCCCAAATCTGGCTTCAAACGGCCCAAATTGGGCTTCAAACAGCCCAAATCTGGCTTCAAACGGCCAAATTGGGCTTCAAATGGCCCAAATTTTTTGCCGCCGCCCTTCGGACGCCGGCACGCGCGTCGGCCCATATCAGCCTGGCCTGCTTGGTATCTAATGCCCGGCCTGAATTAGAATCCCAGTCCGCCCCTGTCATCAGTGATGTCACTTGAGAAATTGTGATGTCAATGTCATCAGTGATCTCATCAGTGATGTCACTCGAGCAATTGTGATGTCACCAGTGATGTCACTCGAGCATGTGATTTCATCAGTGATGTAAATTGTGATGACATCAATGATGTCACTCAAGCAAGATAGACCCGTTCTGAGCATGTGGTTGGGTAATTGTGCGTCGCAGAACCGCACACATCATTTTGTGTCACTTTCGTGACACCAAACGTGATGGAAATCATGACTAACAGACAGACAGACAGACAGACAGACAGACAGACACCGCCCGCCTAGGCAATTTTATTATAACTAGTCTTGCACGCTCGATTCCTAGGGTGGAGACTCTGGAGAACCTACCTACGTTTTCCCCTTAAGGCCTTGGCCACACTGATCCGTCAGAAAATGGACAGAATTATTGAACGGACAGATGTCTGTCCGATGCATGAGAACTGAGTCTACGTCAAACCCCTCGCCGAAAGCGCCGGGGCTGCTCCGCGGCCGGTGAGCCTGCCTGTGCAGCCTGCGTGCAGCTCCTTGGAAATGTGACTCAATGCAAATGACATGAACAGCGCGAGTATAATATAATGTAGATCATGTGCAGATAACTGGAGAGAAGTATATGCACTACATTCTCCCCTTGGACTAACTTCTAGTCACTGAAATCCTAGTGAAATCACACAATTTTACTCATTTTGCTGGGGAATCCTCGTTCACCGCCTCGGCCATCTTCTTTGAAAAGTTGAAACAAATCTCGGAACGCCTCCTCTCGAGACCTCGACTCTGATTGGCTAAACGGACAGTGACTATCCGACCATCCGACCATCCGATACGTCCGTCCAGAAAAAGTTCATCCCTCTTCAACTTTCTGTCCATCAAAACGTATGCAAATTTTCTGGATACGTACGCTTCTGAGTGCTCCACGGACAGTCGGACAGTTGTCATTGAAAATGAATGGAAGTGAACAGAGAAATGAACGCACACGGACAGACACCACGGATCAGTGTGGCCAAGGCCTAACTCATCCTTGTCCTCTTCCCCCTATTACATCACTGATGACATCACACTTGGCTCGAGTGACATCACATCACAATTGCTCGAGTGACATCACTGACATCACAAATCATGACTGACACCATGCGCTCAGAACCCACTTCACAGTCAATTTTAACAAAAAAAAACCTGTGACATCACAGTTGCGCAATTGCAAATGTATTCAACACACACACAAACACAGAGAGACTGAGGGAGAGAGAGAGGGAGGGAGACATTGTGCGTGCGCCAATACGGCAGGCAAGGCCACACAGCAGCCTAGCTGCGGGCACGGCCGAGCTGCGGCCGAGCTGTGAATGCAAGCTATAGGCCCAGCTCGGCGAGCTGCAGGACAGGTGAGCCCGCACAGCGGGCGAGCCTAGGAATCGAGCGCGCGTATATAGTATCAGGGCTTAAAATTCACTTTGCAAAATAGGGGGGAATGTTCTTCAGATAGGGGGGATTTATAGATTTTGGGGGGGATTTTTTCAGGCGATACTATAAGCGACAAATACCTGCTTCTCCTGTCCAATAAGCGATAATACTGTAATTTCACATTTTTGTATTTAAAAAAGGAAGTAGTTTATGCACACCTGAGTCTAAATTACTATGGCTTTTGGTTCTATGAAAGCCTTTATTTTTTGTATTGAGTGATACACTCTACTAAAACACTAATATCATATTATATCAGAAGTGTTCTTTGTTTTGTGTTCACAATAGTGATGTCAGTTAGATTTGGTTAGGTCAGAGCTATGGAATATTAAATCATCCATCTTTGCTCACTACATCTGCCTTTCTTACTGTCATTACTGGCAACTAAACCTGTTCGAATTTTGCATTGGGGAGAGTTCTATTTAAGTGAATGGGCAGGCATGGAAAGTCCACTATAAACGTGTGTCGTTTCACTTTTTATTGAAAATGCTTCCACCAGATTTTCACGGCTGCTTTATGAGAAACGCCATTTGAGTGGCGACAACAACGTTGACATCACTGGCACTCGGCATAAGAAGGATTAACGTCATTATCAATATCAGATTCTTCATCGTCAATAACGTAACACTAAACATCACTGACGTTACTCTGTGTTACGTTGACGTTACAGCTATAAGTGCCTTGTTGTTCGACTTGTCCTGTTTCTTTTTTTTGAGCGGGTCCCCCTTCTGACGACGTAGTTTTCCTTTTTAGCCAGCAATCTATCATGTTTGCAAGCAGCTAGCTGTCTGTATCCACCGAGAAATCAGCAGAGGAGCGTTGATGTCGAGAGAGGACTGAGGGACAGAGCGAGCATGCTAATGTTTGTTGTTAACTGGCCACGGAAGTGAAATTTGGTCCGCCCGTGTAACCCGTCCGGCCAGTGATTTGAATGCATTAAAGGCCGGGTTTACCGTGGGGAACATGAATATATATTAATTCTTAAAAAATCTTAAATTTCGAATCCGTTGAAATTTTTGAAATTGCTTGTTCACAGCCAGAGAAAAAAATAAATGAAAAAAAAAAAAAAAAAAAAAAAAAAAAAAAAAAATGGGCCAGGTGACGCGTTTCGACGCGAAACGCGTCACCTGGCCCAATTTTTTTTTTTTTTTTTTTTTTTTTTTTTCATTTTTTTTTTCTCTGGCTGTGAACAAGCAATTTCAAAAATTTCAACGGATTCAAAATTTAAGATTTTTTAAGAATTAATATATATTCATGTTCCCCACGGTAAACCCGGCCTTTAAGCACCGTTCCGCACAAACGGTCTGCGCAAACCATTGCAGGATTACTCCCCCTTTATAAATTGAAAATATGCGGGAATTCGGGAAAATGTGCGGGATTCCTGCAATCCCACGCCGAATTTTAAGCCCTGAGTATGTATATATATATACAGTATATAAGAGGGTACGGTGGTGCAGTGGTAAGTGCTGTCGCCTCACAGCTTGAAGGTCCTGGGTCCGATTCTCACCTGGGACGCTGTGAATGCTGAAGGAATGCGTGCCCGTCCGCATGTCCTCGAGTGCCCACCGCCAGGGTGGGGTCGTCAAAAGGGCCTTTCTGTGTGGAGTTTGCATGTTCTCCCCGTGCCTCCCGGGGGTTTCCTTCATATAGGAACCCCCTTCACCAAAACATGCAATATCCTGGTTGCTAATGTGGTTCCTCCTCTAGTTGTTAAGGGCGCCTGTTCGGAGGGAGGGTGAACCGGTTGGAATAGCGTGAACCTCCCACGTGCTATGTCCTACCAGTGAAGCTTCCCCTGTCAGGTGAAAAGAAGCGGCTGGCTAACTGCCCATGTCTCGGAGGAAGCATGGAGCCAGTTTCGTAGCCTAGGTAAACCCAGCCCCCACGTGACCTGCTCTCTCAGTTCCCAGTCACTAGCGACTGAGAGCAGGTCTGAGAGCAGGTCACGTGGGGGATGGGTTTACCCAGGCTACCAGTTTCGGCTCTCCCCAGATCGGCAGAGGGTGGAGTAGCAACCAGGATAAATAAAAGTAAATTAGCACTAAGGGGGATGAAAATGGGATAAAAAAATCAGGAAAAAAATATTAAAGGAGATATATACAGTATATATATATAGACACAGACACGTATATATAAACCCATATCGGTCGACCCCTACCCCAACTTCTCCCCGTCTTGTCTTCACCATAATGCTATACTGCAGCACTCTGGGATTACTGAGTAGCATGTAATGAGAATAAGCATGCAGCTTTAGTCATGAAATGCCTAATTATCCATTAGCATTAGCATGCACTGCAAGGCAGCTATGACACCACAATCCCCCACTGAGCTCACACAATACAGGACGTACTCAGAGGGTCCTGACGGGATGGGGAGAGCTGTCAGCCTATCAGACGGGACGGGGAGAGCTGTCAGCCTATCAGACGGGACGGGGAGAGCTGTCAGCCTATCAGATGTGTACTTGCACAAGTCAGGGTTTCCGTGCCATCGCGCCGGTCCAATACACCCACAACACAAGTGCTGCTGCCACCTGTTCTAATTTTGCGGGTTAATTAAACTGCTTACTGTCTGCTGTTGACAGGAATGTAGCCATATGCAGTCCAGATTACCCCCACCCACTCTTACATTTCCTATTCAGAAGATTGGGGTTCACGCACGCACGCACGCACGCACGCACGCACACACACACACACACACACACACACACACACACACACACACACACACACACACACACACACACACACACACACACACACACACACACACACACACTAATGTGTATTGTGTTCCTGTCATTAGCAATTTTCTCTATTTCATGAAAATAGGCAGTGCCTGTGTTGGTTAATGAGAGGCGATGTGCTTCTGAGACTTTGCATGTGTACAAAAAGCCTTGTAATTAGTCAAAACAACACAAATCGACTACTGTCATACTATAATGTCATGCTCTATTTAATATGTATATACACACACACACACACACACACACACACACACACACACATACAATGTCATGCTCTATCCATCCCCACAAGGGGAATCCACAGGCAAGGGCAGATAGGGGAAGGGCAGATACACAACAGCACCCATGCAGCTGGTAGGGAGTCAGTGCCTTGCTCAAGGACTCTTCAGCAGGGTGGGTGTTGGCTGTCATGGGGCTTTGAAACCCATGGCTTGTGTGGTTGAATGCAGCAGCGCCGCACTCATCTTGGCGGTGTAAGACCCCCCCGGGCCCTTGATCGAAACAGTCAACTAAATATGCAGAGCCCCGCCCACAGATCTGGACTAACTATATATGAGCAGAAAACCCGTCCACATCACCAGCTGCTGTGAAAGCCTGGCCACTGACAGCCTCCCTGCTTCCATCTGTGTGAGCCCAAACAACTGAGCTCGCTCATAAACTTCTCTATACAGTGCCAAAGTCTAAAGGTCTCATTATGCTTTCCGCATCAGCGAGGAACGCGAGTGTCCGCACGGAAAAGTGACGTCAAATCAGCAGACACGCCCCTCCGCAAGGCTCCGTGCGGACGGTTTTCGAGCGGCCGTGCGCACGCCGAAATTTGTAACTACGCGGACGCGGACGGGCGGACAAAGTGGAGTTTTCAAGACTCGCGCTCAATTCCGCCTGCAGAAACCCACACAGAGTATACAAGCTCCACACGTTTCCTCGTCGGATTCCGTGTCTCTCATTTCCGTGCGGCCGGCCAAAGCGTCAAGCATAATCCAGGCTTAAGAGATTTGATTCCCCATTCATTTTCCCATAGATGTTTCGAAATATCCTTCTAAAAATAGTTGTACTTGGTCAAACCTAAATACCTGGGGTGTTGTTCTCAACAACAAACTATGCTTTGAGTCTCATGTTGCTGCCACACCCCCCAAAAAAAGCCCAGCAGTGTATTTCTTTCCTGAGGAAAACGCATTTCTTTAATGTCCCCTCTGACATGATGACTCTTTTGCATAGGAGTTGTATTGAGTTGTTTTGCATTGTTGCATGGTATCATGGTAATGTAACTCTGGCCAATAAGAGCAGGCTCGGTAGCCTCGTCAAAGTGGCCAGTAAGATTTCTGGGAGAAGTCAAGCTCAGCTTATAGACCTCTACAAGAGGCAGGTGTTAAGGAAGGCTACTTGCCTCCTGGAGGCCCCACATCGCCCCCTTCAGTCTGAGTTTGAACTGTTGCGCTCAGGTGGTCGGCTGAGGGTGCCGCTACGAGGACCAAGAGATACAAACTCTCCTTTGTCCCGGGTGGCTCCCATTCCACTGTTGAATAGCCATAGCACATATACCACATATCATATATATATCATATATCATAGCATATATAGCACATAGCACATAGCACTTTATCCATGTCTGCAAATTCCAGACTGGAATTGCTCTTTTGCACAGACTGCCCCCTGACTTATGCACTTTGACCTTTACTTGCTGATGCTGCTACTACTCTTTTAAATCTCTGTGCCCTCTAATGCCCTGTTATTGCTGTTGTTGTTGTTGTTGTTGTTGTCGTTTATCAGTATTTTAGTGTTTGTGTGTTTTGTATGATTTTTTTTATACAACCTGGCTGCAGGTTATTGTCCCTATAAGGGACAATAACAATACCTTGCTTGACCTTGACCGGGTATATTCAGAATCAGGAGAGACCATAGCACATTTTTCACTTTGACCAAAACTATATAAAAAATAATAATAAAAAAAAACGTGTGCTACGGCCTAATTATGACTATAGCTGAATCGCTTGGTTTGACCCAGCAAAACTCTTCATAAGGATTTTGAGAAACGTCTATGGAAAAATGAATGGGGAATGAAATCTCTTGGGTCCCATGCCGAACCCGGAAGAGGGTGTGACTTTGGCACTATATACTTCTGCGCCATTCACCCTGTTCACGGATTCCCTCTCATTTGATCGAAAACGGCGCATGTAACCGATCCAGAAAGCTTCCGCGGGCTGCACAAACGCCCACAACCATGTCCGGCCAGTCCGGCCATGTCTGGCCATGTCCGGCCAGTCCGGCCCAACAAAGACACACCCAAAAGCAGAACCACGAATCAGACATTATCCTCCCTGACTAAATAAATATGAGCAGGGTGCCCGGGGGCGAGCCAGCGCGCCTGCCTGTGTTTCTATCAGCCTGTGCTACCACCGGCCATGCACAACCCATGCCCACACAATGTGCCATCTGGCTTGGCAGTAAACTGAGCCAGACCAGACCAGACCAGACCAGACCAGACCAGACCATTGCTCCAAAGGAAGGGGTGGAGTGGTGGTGGAGGGGGGGGGGGGGTGCTCCAGATGCCCCTCTCTCCAGCTGCAGCCTGTTGGCAATGTCATGGCACGCCTCTGGATTAATGATCTCCCCCCCCTTTTCTCTGCCTTTTCCTTGGACCGCTCTCCCACTATCTGTGGTTCCTGCCAAGCCCATTATCCATGCACGGTTTAAGTCAAAATGCCACAAGCTTGCTAACTGATCGATGGGCTCTTAAACGGTGGGGAGCCGTTCAACCAAAGAGGGCGGGGGGGTTGTATGCATGTGTGTGTGTGTGTGTGTGTGTGTGTGTGTGTGAGTGACAGACAGTGTCACCTAGCCCATGTTCCCGCTCCCATCCCCATCTCTCCCATAAGCGTCTGTATGGATTTGCGTGACCGGCCTGTGGGCCAGGGCCCATCGATTACAAGCATCCAACCAATCAGGCTGACAGGCACAGTGCACCTTGGCTTTTAATCGTCCTGCCCGCAACACGCATGTCCAACATGTACAGCTGAGCACGGACACCAAAACACTGCCCACAGGTAGCGATGAAACGATGATTGATTTATAGATGAACTGTGATCAAATTCCTGGTGGTTAGGGTTACCGTTTCAAAAGTGTAATTATCATCAAAATCATGTAGGTTTGATTACCACGGTTATCGCTGCTGCACAGAGCGATGTTCGCTTGTTTATGTTTAACCAAAGGGCAGTGGTCGCCTACAGTAAAGCTTAGAGAAGCGAGCTTGTGACCGGAAGATTGTCTGTTCAATCCCCGGGACCGGCAGGATAAATCTGGGTGGGGAAAGTTAAAAGGCAGCGCTTGCCCCTCCCTCATTACCACCACTGAGGTGCCCTTGAGCAAGGCCCTTAAGTTAAGTAAAGTTATCCTTTATTTATCCCTGTGGGGAAATTCATCCTCTGAACCTTCCTAGAACTAGGAGCAGTGGGCAGCTGCAGTGCAGCGCTCCAGTGGGGCTGCTCAGTGGCCAGCAGATCAGACTGTGGTTGTACTGGTCAGTGTCCAGGTGTGAATGTGTGTGTGAATGTGAACAGGGCACTCCTGAAAAAGAGAGCATTGCTCTCAGTGAGACTCCCCTGAATAAAATAACGTTTATTTTTTCAAGTACATAGTGCTGCTGCCTATGATTTGATTGACAATCAACATTGATATCGACACTGTTTTGCCAGTGAAAATAGTAGGCTATAACATATGTTGGGGGAGGGTCAATCAAATTTTCCCAATCACTTGAAAAAAAAAATATATATATATATATATTCTGGTCACAGAAAGGTTACAGCTTTTTATTTCAGAGCACACCAAATCCCTCCAGTGAACCCCCCCCCTCTAAATAACGAACGGTCCCTAAGCAGACAACAATATAAGCTAATGCAGTACGCGGCGACTACGGTAAACAGGCAACAACACAAGCTCCTACTGAAATCCCATTAACTGCCAATGAATTATTCCCATCTTACATCTGTCCCAGCTCTTACACACACGCACACGCAAAACACACAATGCACATGCATCCCGCTTCCTCATCATCTTCCTAATGGCCCGGCCATAAGCAGGCGAAACCTGGAGGCTTGTCGGGCACTTTCCATTATAAGAGAGCAGAAACGGAGACCCCCTTGGCCTCCGGGATGGGTTGCTACAGTAAGCCCAGGGATATTCTGATAATGGCAGTGCTATGGGGAGTAAATGCCACGGCTGCTGTGCTGATGTGCACCCTGGTACCTTGCCGTTTGGATACAATCACAGTGGATTGGCTTCAGCTTAGGCTTGCTGCTGCATCTTGATCTAAGTATTTGCCTTAATGTGTGCTCCCTTTGTTGCATCTGGCAACCTGGTTTCTCATGCGTCGTTTGGGAAATTGTCTCGCCCGTTGCTTCGCCATTGGAAGTGAGAGGCAACACAGAGGAGTCAGGTGGGCATCCGAAGAGGCAGGTGTACAGAAAGAGATTAGTGCCAACAACAGAAATTGTATTTGCATATATTTGAATTTGCCGTGCTCATGTTTACCTTTGAACCATTGATTTTTAAATTGTTTGAATGAAAAATGAAATGAGTTCACTTAAATCAGGTCAATCAATGTCGGGCACATTTTGAAATTGAATGCAATGGCTTGAAATTGAACGTGGTTATTATTCTAACATTTATAATTTATGATTCCATTTTCTCGGTTTAACTTCAGGTTTCGCATTTCACATCGGGACTTAGGAAATGTAAATAGTGTAAGCAAAGATTCAATTTAACACTATCAGAGGGTGCACTGGTATTACTGCAGCTAACTGCTGCAGCTAACCATGAGTTCCCAATTGAAAGGTAGCTAATGGAAGTGCAGAAATGAGTCAGAAACTGTAACTGCCTAGTGAAAACTAGCTAAGTAGCACCAGTGCCTTAAATATTAAATGTATTTATTTATTTATTTAAGTGAACGGTTCAATATGAGCAGTACAATTTCAAATTAATGCAACTCAGATACAATATCTGCTCCCACTAATCTCTCTCCAAATAGGTGGTCAAATGATCTTATGCATGGTGTTGGTGAAAGACAGACAGAGGACTTCCAGCGATTCTGAGGCAGAGAAGTTCACTAGACAAGGCTTCTACTTTTGTGCTTGATGAACTTTAAAGACGAGATGAACCCAACGTTCGGAGTCACGTTTCAGACTGAAAAACAAAACTTGTCTGAGATGAAAGGTTGAGAGGCAGGTCATAGTAGCATGTCGATGATTTGATTTGACAAGTTGGGGGACTGCATTTGGCTTTGGCCAATCGAGTGTGATTCAGCGTATTGTGGCGCTACGCGAGTTAGAGCCGCAGGCAGCCAGCTGCCTTTGTGTGGTGCGGAGCGGAGAGTGTAGCCTGTCGGCCTGGAATCTCCGAGAGGCCGGGGTCTGAATTCGGCCTTAACTACGTTAACTAACCTTATCCTGGAATGCGAGTTTAACGAGCCAGTTACATTTCTTTGCATTCTTAGACATTACCGTTTGATTTATTTTGTATGTTACATGCAATTGGCAAGTTAGTAGTTAGTTTATGGGCTAGAAATTCTGCCAGATTACAGACACTAGGCGCCATTTTCTCCTTCATTTGGAGGAGAAAATTCTCCTGAAATAAAGATTGATTGACAGCTGCCATGTCGTGATATAATTGGTTGAAATGGGGTAGAAATTTGATGGTATTATGTGACGTCAGCAAACTGTAGATTACTGTTATGAATGAAATCTTGAAAAATGAACTTTTGATGTGAAAAAGTGTGAAAAACTGAAGAAATTAGATTTTTGTGATTTTCTTGGCATACATTAATAAATAGGTGCACTGAACACCCAGGTATTTGAACTAAAATGAAGAAAAAAATCATTTTTGGGTTCAGCGCGACTTTAAGACCTGTTCTATTAAAACAAAGACATCTCCTCTTCACTCACTCCTGGCACTGCGCTTTCTCAAGAACCCACACAGCAGCCTCCCACAACCAGGAGGGAGCGGCTCTTTGTCTGGCTGCCACACACACACACACACACACACACACACACACACACACACACACACACACACACACACACACACACACACACACACACACACACACACACACACACACACACACACACACACACACACACACACACACACACACACACACACACACACACTCCTCTCACAGACAGAGGAGCGAGACCCGGCCTACACTATTTGTCTGCTGAGATGATGCCTTTCACCATCAGCAGCAGGAGGATGATGTGACGCTGAAAGCGAGATGGATTTCTGTTATCATACATGTAACGGTTGGGATGCCCCTGGTTACTGATGTGGAAAAGATGTTTGGAGATCCGTTCGGTCCCCTTTTAATCTCTTCAAGGTAAACTGCAGCGACACACTCCCAAATCCCAAACTGTCTGGCGGTACGCACAGCAGAGCACTTTCGGCTAAACCTCATTAATTTCCAGTAATAGCTAATAGGGAACGAGCTATTAAGAAGTTGCTGCTCGCGGGCTCTGAAATTGAAGGCGCTTTATAGGCTACAGTAAGCAGCTGCCTCTGGAGCCCAAGACGTGTCACGTGCATACCAACCATTTAACTACCTGCTTCAATTGAGATAATGGAGCGGAGGTGGAGGAACAAGGTTAACGGCCACCATCGCAGTGTTGCTCGCAGTTCAGACCCCACAGTTGCAGTGCAACAACAACAACAAGTTGTTTAGTAAGGCCCAGTTTTCCCTGGGCCTTACTAAACATTTTGAATCATGCTAGCTGTTATTGTCTCACCTCGGCGGCTCCCTCAGCTCATTTGCCCTGTCTTTGCTATTCTACTGTGTTTGATAGCCCGCGGATTCAATCTTAATTGACCTTGCAGGGCCAAGCTGGTTTGGAAAGCTGCACGGCAGCCTCCTCTTACAAGCATGAAGGCCGTAGAGAAAAGCACATATTACACACACAGCCAAAAGGAGCATTCTGGCTTCGTAAGAGTACTCAAACAAACATCCTGAGAAAAATGAAAATGAACAGGCTCTGGTTATATGATGCTTGAAATGTGGTTGTCTTGCCAACCGAAGCCATTACCATTAGAACGGAGCTGTGAAGAAGCCACAACACGCAGCGTCATTTAAACGAACTCCGCCGCTACCTGCTCGCTCGCTTGAGGGTTTGGATGACCCCGGTCACAGCGTAACCTTTCCCTTCTGTCACAGTTCACAGATCTCTCTGCACTCAGCCCCCCAGGGGGCGCTGTTGCCACGTTATGAAAGACAGCCCGCGATTTCCGCGCAACACACGGGGGAGGCACGGTGCGAGCTGCCCTACTGGCAACCTCCCTCCACCCCGCGGGACGGCTGCGGCGAGCACATTAGCATCCATCTTTTTATTAGCGCTATTAAGAGCGCGAGATGTGTTTTTCATCTCCAGGCCGTGTTAATGCGAGGTTAGATGGATGATGATGACGCGTGGCCGTGGAGATCTACCCGTCTGATCTGCAGAGGCTGACAATGAGGGCTTCATTAGCACAATGAATCTTCAGCGCCTCTTCGATGAGCTGATGACGGAGGAGAGGACAACGAGTGTCTCGCCTTCCACTGATAAAGACGACGGGCGGGGAACCAGACACTCCGGTAAATGACGACTCCTGTACCGACCCACTTGCGTTTTCCGCTCGTCCTTTGCTTTCTAGTTTAATAAATTGTAACCAATCTGACGGAAGCCTTAAGGCCCTCCTATCTCGCCTAAAGCCTTCCGCCTAAGATGACAAAGCCCTGTCTCGCTCTCCACCCATCTCCTTACGCAGCCCTCCCCGGCTCCAACCAGCCTACCCTCCAGCTTTATTGCCAGAGACTGACTCTGGCTAGATGAGATCCCCACACAGCTTAACATCTGGGCGCTTCGCCGCTGATGCCCTCATAAATAAAAGATAACTCCTGCCTACCGCGCGCAGTCGCACTGGTATAAATCATGTATATGGATTTCCACTTGCCTTTCACTCTCTCTTTCTCTTACAATCTTTCCTCCCTTCACTATTTCTCCATTCCCCCCCCCCCCCCCCCTGCTTCTTTACAACCCAGCATGAAATCCAGGAGACAAAGGAAGATGGCAGGTAATTGGAGTCAGTGATAAACATCTCATATCCATCTGAGCTTGATAACGTGGAAGATAGTGGAAGAACCACCTTGTCCTTGTTTCTCTAATTCAAAAAATCGTTGTGGTTCTTGACTATTGGTATCTGTGCTTGATGCATGTCACTGCATTTTGCTCTACCCCCAAAATAAAGTCAGCACAGCAGATCTAAGACAAGGTAAGTAATTAAATTCAGGGTTCGAGTTATAGTGTGAGTGCAAAATGATTGATTGATTATCTGTACAATAATGATCTATGGCATGAAACCCTTACCTTCAGACCCCTCCTACATTGACATGTAGTACTTTAGTATGAAACCCTTACCTTCAGACTCCCCCCTACATTGACATGTAGTACTTTAGTATGAAACTCTTACCTTCAGACTCCCCCCCTACATTGACATGTAGTACTTTAGTATGAAACCCTTACCTTCAGACTCCCCCCTACATTGACATGTAGTACTTTAGTATGAAACTCTTACCTTCAGACTCCCCCCTACATTGACATGTAGTACTTTAGTATGAAACCCTTACCTTCAGACCCCCCCTATATTGACATGTAGTACTTTAGTATGAAACTCTTACCTTCAGACTCCCCCCCTACATTTACATGTAGTACTTTAGTATGAAACCCTTACCTTCAGACCCCCCCCTACATTGATATGTAGTACTTTAGTATGAAACTCTTACCTTCAGACTCCCCCCCTACATTGACATGTAGTACTTTAGTATGAATCCCTTACCTTCAGACGCCCCTACATTGACATGTAGTACTTTAGTATGAAACCCTTACCTTCAGACCCCCCCTACATTGACATGTAGTACTTTAGTATGAAACCCTTACCTTCAGACCCCCCCCTACATTGACATGTAGTACTTTAGTATGAAACCCTTACCTTCAGACCCCCCCCTACATTGACATGTAGTACTTTAGTATGAAACCCTTACCTTCAGACCCCCCCTACATTGACATGTAGTACTTTAGTATGGAACTCTTACCTTCAGACTCCCCCCCTACATTGACATGTAGTACTTTAGTATGAAACTCTTACCTTCAGACTCCCCCCCTACATTTACATGTAGTACTTTAGTATGAAACCCTTACCTTCAGACCCCCCCCTACATTGACATGTAGTACTTTAGTATGAAACTCTTACCTTCAGACTCCCCCCCTACATTGACATGTAGTACTTTACTATGAAACCCTTACCTTCAGACCCCCCTACATTGACATGTAGTACTTTAGTATGAAACTCTTACCTTCAGACTCCCCCCCTACATTGACATGTAGTACTTTAGTATGAAACCCTTACCTTCAGACCCCCCTACATTGACATGTAGTACTTTAGTATGAAACCCTTACCTTCAGAATCCCCCCCTACATTGACATGTAGTACTTTAGTATGAAACCCTTACCTTCAGACCCCCCCTACATTGACATGTAGTACTTTAGTATGACACCCTTACCTTCAGACCCCCCCTACATTGACATGTAGTACTTTAGTATGAAACTCTTACCTTCGGACTCCCCCCTACATTGACATGTAGTACTTTAGTATGAACCCCTTACCTTCAGACTCCCCCTACATTGACATGTAGTACTTTAGCATGAACCCCTTACCTTCAGACCCCCCTACATTGACATGTAGTACTTTAGTATGAAACTCTTACCTTCAGACTCCGCCCTACATTGACATGTAGTACTTTAGTATGAAACCCTTACCTTCAGACTCCCCCCTACATTGACATGTAGTACTTTAGTATGAAACCCTTTCCTTTAGACTCCCCCCTACATTGACATGTAGTACTTTAGTATGAAACTCTTACCTTCAGACTCCCCCCTACATTGACATGTAGTACTTTAGTATGAAACTCTTACCTTCAGACTCCCCCCTACATTGACATGTAGTACTTTAGTATGAAACCCTTACCTTCAGACTCCCCCCTACATTGACATGTAGTACTTTAGTATGAAACTCTTACCTTCAGACTCCCCCCTACATTGACATGTAGTACTTTAGTATGAAACCCTTACCTTCAGACTCCCCCCTACATTGACATGTAGTACTTTAGTATGAAACCCTTTCCTTCAGACTCCCCCCTACATTGACATGTAGTACTTTAGTATGAAACCCTTTCCTTCAGACTCCCCCCTACATTTACATGTGGTACTTTAGTATGAAACCCTTACCTTCAGACTCCCCCCTACATTGACATGTAGTACTTTAGTATGAAACCCTTTCCTTCAGACTCCCCCCTACATTTACATGTGGTACTTTAGTATGAAACCCTTACCTTCAGACTCCCCCCTACATTGGCATGTAGTACTTTAGTATGAAACCCTTTCCTTCAGACTCCCCCCTATATTGACATGTAGTACTTTAGTATGAAACCCTTACCTTCAGACTCCCCCCTACATTGACATGTAGTACTTTAGTATGAAACCCTTTCCTTCAGACTCCCCCCTATATTGACATGTAGTACTTTAGTATGAAACCCTTACCTTCAGACTCCCCCCTACATTGACATGTAGTACTTTAGTATGAAACCCTTTCCTTCAGACTCCCCCCTATATTGACATGTAGTACTTTAGTATGAAACCCTTACCTTCAGACTCCCCCCTACATTGACATGTAGTACTTTAGTATGAAACCCTTTCCTACAGACTCCCCCCTACATTTACATGTAGTACTTTAGTATGAAACTCTTACCTTCAGACTCCCCCCTACATTGACATGTAGTACTTTAGTATGAAACCCTTACCTTCAGACCCCCCCCCCCCCCACATCGAAATGTAGTACTTTAGTATGAAACCCTTACCTTGAAGCACATGGAGCTGAATAGTGTGGCTTCACCAACAAGATCATAGCTCTGTGATGCGATGCCTGTAAGGGAAATTCTCTTCACGCTTGTCCCCCATCACATTATTGTAGGCATGGAGGCACTGTATGTCATGTCATACAGACAGTGTATAAATGACGGCCAGTATAGGATTCAATCTGACCAGCAGATAAATTGCAGGAGTGAAGGTGGAACACAGGATCGTCACAGCTAATCAATACAGAGCCATGGACGACTTTCTGTCTCAAGGGGTGTTGGGGAGAGAAGCTACTGTACGGCCTGGTGACGGGTCAACAGTCAAATGATTCGCTGATATATTTGATCCCCGAGGACAGGAAGCCCAAATCAGCTTAAAAAAAAACTAATTATGTCAAGTCTCCTCTGGCTGATGATAAAGGATAATTACTTTTTTATTCCCCCCGCTCAGGCCGAATACGTTCCCTCAGACGTGGAGACGTAACCTTTAACGAACAGCGCGTGATTGATGAGGCGGCTCATTTCCCCCCTCCAAATGATTACTGATCACTGTGTCCCCCTCCTTAGACACGCACAGACACACACACACACACACACACACACACACACACACACTTTCCCCCCTCCATTACTGATCACTGTGTCCCCCTCCTTAGACACACACACACACACACACACACACACACACACACACACACACACACACACACACTTTCCCCCTCCATTACTGATCATTGTGTCCCCCTCCTTACTCCTTAGACACACACACACACACACACACACACACACACACACAAATCCAAATCCTTCACCATCCCTCTGAACCGTTGACAAACAGACACTTAAAAGGGGTAAGAGTCTCATTTTGGGATTTTCATTAGTCACATGATCTGATACTTACATCTCCGCTGCATGGGGACGGAATACAATTACAAAGAAAGGGAGGGGGGTTTATCCGTCCTGGGAATGAGACGCATTCACATGCACAATGGCCGCTTCTGACAACAGCGTCAGCCGCAGACAATACTCTGCCATATCTATCTGTCTTCGGCGGGGAGATACCCGGACAGCGTGAGACCATGATGAATGAGACGTCCGCGCGCGCCTGATACATATTTCTCATTTCCAGAACAAACAATACAGACATCTGAAATGAATATCGCCAGCTGAAAGAACACGGGCGACACCGCCCACTTGGCAGGCAGTGGGGAAATAGACACTTTGAACATAAGAGGACACTTGCTCGACTTCCTTACTTGTCAGCTGTGGAGCAGCGGGCCGCTCCCGAACTCGAGGCAACACTTACACCCTCTGCAGGGGGTTCTCAAAGTTTGGATGAAACAGTCACGTGACTTTTCGTGACGTCATTTGCTCCTGAAGTAAGCTCCACATTCATTTTCTCCATAGACATTTCGATAAATCCTTATATAACGAGTTTTGAGGCTGGAACCAAGCCGACCCGTGACCTATTGAATCGTGAGTGACCATAAAACATTTGGTTTAAAGTCGAGTTGAACCCAAAAATGACTTTTCTTTTCTTTTAGTTCAAATACCTGGGTATTCAGTGCACCTATTTAATAATGTATGCCAAAAAAAAGAAATCACAAAAATCTAATTTATTTCGTTTTTCACACTTTTTCACATAAAAAGTAAATTTTTCAAGATTTCATTCATAACAGTAATCTACAGTTTGCTGACGTCACCTAGTACTATCAAATTTCTACCCCATTTCAACCAATCATATCACGACATGGCAGCTGTCAATCAAATCTTAATTTCAGGATAATTTTATCTTCCAAATGAAGGAGAAAATGGCGACTAGTGCCTGTAATCTGGCAGAATTTCTAGCCCATAAACTAACTACTAACTTTTGCCAATTGTAGGTAACATACGAAAAAAAAGCAAACTGTAATGTCTAAGAATGCAAAGAAATATAACTGGCTCTTAAACTCGAGGATAACGTGAGTTAACGTTGTTAAGGCCGAATTCAGACCCCGGCCCCTCGGAGATTCCAGGCCGACGGCCTGCACTCTTCGCTCCGCACCACACAAAAGGCAGCTGGCTGCCTGCTGCGGCTCTACTCGCCTAGCTCGCGTCACCAGGCTCTACCCGAGGAGAGCACCACATGGCCACAACATGCTGAATCCCACTCGATTTGGGGGCGGAACACTCCAGGATTGGCCAAAGCCCAATCCAGTCCCCAGAATTGTCAAATAAAATCATCGACATGCTACTATGACCCGCCTCTCAACCTATCATCTCAGACAAATTATGTTTTCAGTCTTAAACGGACTCCGACCCACGCGCCACTTGGGCTCCGAACGGGTTCAGTTCGACTTTAAGCAAGAACAAAGATTCTCTGGAAGACTGGTTGGCTTGGTTCCAACCTTAAAACTTGTTATATAACGATTTATCGAAATGCCTTATGGAGAAAATGAATGCGGAACTTACTTCTGGGGCAAATGACGTCACGAAAAGTCATGTGACTGTTGAGCTCTATTTAGGGACCTAACATTGGAAACAGAAAAAGGGAACACAAAACAAATCTTTTCTTTAATAGCCTATTCTAGACTAAAACTCGTGCCAATTGTGAATCGTGTGACAATGTATGTTGTGTTTTGTGGGGGAGGGGAAAAAACATTTCTCCATTTGTCAAAGTTTTTAACACACACACACACACACACACACACACACACACACACACACACGCACACACACACACAAAAGAGGACCCTTTTGGGGTTTTTTCCCTCCCCAAAATGTTGCATACTTTTGGAGCATTATAGCCCTCTTCCTCTTCCTTCCTGACAAGCTGGCACAAAAAGGTTGGTATCAATGGATGCCTGAGGTCTTCTACTTTCATCTCCAAAAATATCACTTTCGCTTTAAAACGGATCTCCTAGAATCTGACCAAATACCATCATGTCTCATCACGGGCCACCAGATACGTTGCAGAGGCTGACCACCAGAAACGTTGCCACACTTTGAGAAGCCCTCTTCTCCACAGGCACAGAGGTTACCTTCCAGACCCGCCTTACCTACAAGATCTTCATTTCGGCTTAAGGAACCCTATTAACTCACATGTCCGTCTTGACACTAAGTGAAATGAGAGCGTGTACAGCACATGTCCATATCTGCTGTTTGTGCCGCTGTCCTGACACTTGATAAATGTGGCGCGCCGCTCTAAACCTGGTTACTACCGGGGGTTGTCCAATGATAGGAGCTATTGGCTCTTTAATACCGCCGAAATCCGATTATGTCTTTCGGGGTTGCATTGGCCAGCCGACAGAGATAGATGGAGATGATAAAGTGAGGCATGGGCGAGCCGAGCGTGTTTTCAAAGGTTAGCGCAGACATAAAAATAGCGAGGCAGGGATCTGCGCTTAAATACCAAGGTCAGCAAAGTCAAGGTGGAGGAGATGATACAAGGAGCCGAGGAGGTTATTGGCCCTTAATCCCATGACACTAGCGACCTCTCTGAGACAGCGACTCTGACTCTGACAGAAGCTTCTGTAATTCATCCTCTCTACGCGCTATTTTGCTGCTCACTGTAAATTATCGCCCCGAAAAGAGGAAAAAGGGCAGTAGGAGAAGGACAAAGAGGGAGATTGATAGCAGGAGAGAGCTTTGCATCCAGTGGAAGTATCCCTGACTTCCAGCGCCGTGCATCCAAAGTAGTGGTAATTCAATCTGGACAGCAAGGTCATTAACCAAAGTCCCCCGTGGTAAGTCTGGGTCCAGGTCCAGGTGCTTCAGAGAGCCATGGTAAGTCTGGGTCCAGGTCCAGGTGCTTCAGAGAGCCATGGTAAGTCTGGGTCCAGGTCCAGGTGCTTCAGAGAGCTACAGTATGAAAGCACACCAATAAACACGGAAGTCTATCAGGGATCAATAGCAGCTAGTCAAAAGCTAATACGGATTCCTGACCTCTCGTTAAAACGGAGAAGCGGAGAGCATTTTCACTGCTTTGTCAATTGTTTTCTTGCGAACGTTACACCGGCACACATTCCCGCCTCCGGGCAGCGGCGTACAACAGTATCAGCTTCTCCAAAGGACCAGCAGACCTCCGTTTCCTCGCCTCATGCAGCTGAATGTTTGCCAACACAGTTGACTCAATCCGATAATCACATTCCTCCTCCCGCTTTGTCTTTCAGCTCGCTCTCTCCTCCGTTTCTGGAAGGCTCCATTCAGGGAGCAGAGACCATTCTACCTTTGTGCTGAATGGCTTCAAACCAGCGTCTCCGCTGCTCAATGGCTGAGAACAGGCAGGCCTGGGCTTTCTCTGGGAAACACAATTAGCCATGGAGCGTACACATTCAGGCCGGCCAGCCCCATGACTTCATCCACACACACACACACACACACACACACACACACACACACACACACACACACACACACACACACACACCCCTATCGGCCTATTGCAATGCACATTATGCACCACACACACACACACCCCTATCAGCCTATTGCAATGCAAAACAGTAGCTTCTTCCTTTCCTCGCCCTGCACCATCCCCACATCGCTCCCCCCCCCCCCCCCGAAAAGAAGTCCCCCTCTTTAGCCCTGCTTTGTCCCACAGTCACTAATGCGTGTGATTTCTGTGCGAACGAGGAACAGAGACTTGTGAGCAGGCACACACCTCTTTCGGCTCACTCGCTATGATAGGATTTGGCGCATATGGCGGGAGGGAGATATGTAATTGTGGCCCATTGGGGGAAACAGTGGGAAAGAGCAGGCCTAGAGAGAGCGAGATGGGGACAGCTTAAGGGGTTTGTGGGACTCGTTTTAAAATGGAAAGCCACAAGAAGAAGAAAAAAAACACAAATTCACGGCTCACAACTCGGTAAAGCGCTGCCACATTTTGTTTTTCGTGAGAAGAACATCCCTCAAGAATGTAAATACCCCACACTCCATCCCTCCACAACTCAGGACAGAGGACACACGTGCTCCAAGACTGTGCAATAAATGAAATAGCTGGAAGGGAAAATGCCACTTTCTTTAACATCCAGCTGTGTTGGAGATTCATAATCTTCAACCAATTTCCATGTTGGTAAGAAATGGCACCGACCATGCATCCTTTGTTGTCTTGATTGGAAAAGCTACTTCATGCTGGAGGCAGAGTGGACGACTGGAGGACAAAGCTGGCATGCCTTCAGTGAGGGGCTGGGACAGCTTTATATGATTAAAATTGACTGGCCTCCACACCCACCCATAACAGATACTGAAGACCCCCCTGGGAGGCCTCCCTCAGTGACTGAGACAGGTTTGTAAAGAGCAGGAGGCTGTCGCCACAATCAATTCCCTTCCTTTCAGCCCATGTGTGTGTGTGTGAGTATGTGTCTGTCTGTGTGTGTGAGTATGTGTGTGTGTGAGTATGTCTGTGTGTGTGTGTGTGTGAGAGTATGTGTGTGTCTGTGTGTGTGTGTGTGTGTGTGTGTGTGTGAGTATGTGTGTGTGTGTGTGTGTGTGTGTGTGTGTGTGTGTGTGTGTGTGTGTGTGTGTGAGTATGTGTGTGTCTGTGTGTGTGTGTGTGTGTGTGTGTGTGTGTGTGTGAGTATGTGTGTGTGTGTGTGTGTGTGTGTGTGTGTGTGTGTGTGTGTGTGTCTGTGTGTGTGTGTGTGTGTGTGTGTGTGTGAGTATGTGTGTGAGTATGTGTGTGTGTGTGTGTGTGTGTGTGTGTGTGTGTGTGTGTGTGTGTGTGTGTGTGTGTTCCTTCCTCTTTAGAGCAACAGTAGTCACCAATTTCAATTCCGTTAGCTCCTTAAAAACCACTCAAGCCCACTTCGCCATACCTCCCACCCCCTCCTTGAGTGGTGTGTGGAAATAAATATTTATCACATCAGACCAAAGAGAGAGAGGGAGAGACCGGCTGAGAGACAGGCAGAGCAAAACAAGGAGAGAGAGAGACAGACTGAGAGACAGAGAGCAAAACAAGGAGAGAGACAGACTGAGAGACAGACAGAGCAAAACAAGGAGAGAGAGAGAGAGAGAGAGAGAGAGAGAGAGACTGAGAGACAGACAACAAGGAGAGAGAGAGAGAGAGAGAGAGAGAGAGAGAGAGAGAGAGACACTGAGAGACAGACTGAGAGACAGGCAGAGCAAAACAAGGAGAGAGAGAGAGAGACACTTGTGGTTACGATGACAACAGCTTCCCGCTTGGGAGACAACCAAAACTGATGGAAATGGAGCAGACAGAAAAACAATGTGGAGCCAGCAGAGGAGGATGCTGTGTGCGGAGAATGAAAATAGCAGCTAAACCTCAGTCTGAACCGACGATGGGGGGGACGTCTGGTCAACTCCCCTCGCTGCATGCTGGGAAAAACACTGGGACACCGGGTATTTCTCTTTGGTTTTCTCTCCCGTAAAGAATTGTCCAATTTCACAACTCACATTCTTCTCTTTCCTCAAGTCCAAAAGGAGGAATTCAAATACTGCCTTGCAAAGACGCTATCATGACACTATCTGCTATATTTAAAGGAACACTCCGCCCATTTTCAACCAGCTTTGTATCATTAGAACATCAGTAGTATATCAGAAAACTGTAAACGGTTTTGAAGTCTGTCATTTAATTTGACAGTTATTGAGTGTTAAAGTGTGGACCAGTGACATGACTGGTCCACACTAACTCAAATTAATAACTCATTAACTCAAATCAACTCTCAATAACTGTCAAACTATTCATCATTCATCTAGTTTGACAGTTATTGAGAGTTGATTTGAGTTAATGAGTTATTAATTTGAGTTAGTGTGGACCAGTGATGTCACTGGTCCACACTTTAACACTCAATAACTGTCAAATTAAATGACAGACTTCAAAACCGTTTACAGTTTTCTGATGGTTGAAAATGGGCAGAGTGTTCCTTTAATAGTGTCTCTGCAAGGGAGAAAATTGATATACCGTACTTTTCGGACTATAAGCCGCGGCTTTTCCCCCATTTTTCGGCCCTGCGGCTTATATAACGGTGCGGCTAATCTATGGATTTTTACAGCTAACGGCCACTAGGGGACCTCCTAAATCTATGGATTTTGGTACGAGAGACAGAACGAGAGCAAGACAGACAGACCCTGATTGGATGATGTTGCAAAAAATGTGCCTCGCGACCTGCTTGAAGCACTGAGCCACTACGCTCTCTCAGCCACTACTGTAAAACACCCTCCCTCCTCTCACCCTCCCTCGCTCCGGGGGAAAAATGGCGGCGATTGAGCCAGAAAGACAGTCTGAATGAAATTGAATGTAACGTTCCCAATTCTATGTATTACATTCTAAAAAATTAACGGCAACATTTTGGAAGGCTAAGCCACACAACTAGCTCGTTGTAATCTAACATCATGCTTCAAAAGATGGAGAACTGGCTGTGTTACGACGATGAGGGTAAGGACTCAAAACGTTCTCCGCTGATAAGACACGGAGACCTCTGTTACAGGCAGGCGCTACGCCTCCTCCTGGTTGGTAATTAAACATTAAAACACCTGCGGCTTATAGTCCAGTGCGGCTTATATATGTAACAATCATTCAATTTAGCTGCTGCGGCTTATATTCAGGTGCGCCTTATAGTACGGAAAGTATGGTACATATAAAAGGCATAGTAATACTCAAGGCTGTTGCACATTTCGGGGACAGGTTTCTTCTGATATAAGAAATCCATTTGGAATTCAATCTGAGAAGAGAATAGTGTGGTAAAGCCGCTGGAACAGACCATGGCAAGTCCACAGAAACACACAGCAAGCTCAGACACTAGACTGGACAGTCCTCAGGCCGTTCAGAAGGAGACTCAAGAGTAAGCACACGTCACCTTGACTAGTCAAGAATCATGACCTTTGACCCTAAAGAGGTGGAGGGTCACATGGGTGTGGCTCGTGGGAAGTAGGTCAACCTCGGTGCAGATCACAGCATATATACTGCTTTATTTCAACCAATCATTTGACATATAAGCTCTCCGATTGTGAAATTCCATATTGGCTGAATAGATCTTTGGCCGTCCCTTTAGGGTCCATAACCACAGCAGGCTTTTATGTTCATAGCACTCTTCCCTTTCTGTTCTTTAATAGATGCTTTAATAATGCAAAAGTATTCTATACAGTTCTGTCAAATGTCTCTGTGCAAATCACATCACCTGGGGGCTTTGTTCTTTTTTTCCACACACACACACACACACACACACACACACACACACACACACACACACACACACACACACACACACACACACACACACACACACACACACACACACACACTCTTAGCTAACCTTGATAGGTCTTTGGCAGTTGTTTGAATAATTCTGTGGTGACTCACTCTGCCCTGCATTTGATCCACCTCAATCCGCTAATTAAGGAAGGTGGAGGAGCAAAGAGTCTTCCCTTGAGTCCCGTTCCTGACTCAATGTCTTCCCTGTGTCTCTCTGTCTCTCTCCTCCATCTCTCCCTCTGTGTCTCTGTCTCTCTTCTCCATCTCTCCCTCTGTCTCTCTGCCTCTCTTCTCCATCTCTCCCTCTGTCTCTCTTCTCCATCTCTCCCTCTGTCTCTCTGCCTCTCTTCTCCATCTCTCCCTCTGTCTCTCTTCTCCATCTCTCCCTCTGTCTCTCTGCCTCTCTTCTCCATCTCTCCCTCTGTCTCTCTTCTCCATCTCTCCCTCTGTCTCTCTCCTCCATCTCTCCCTGTCTCTCTGCCTCTCTTCTCCATCTCTCCCTCTGTCTCTCTCCTCCATCTCTCAAATTCAATTCAAAAGGGCTTTATTGGCATGATAAGGTGCATCTTACATTGCCAAAGCATACATTAGCAACACTTAGCAGTTACAAAGAATCAAAAACAGAAAACAAGACATTTTGTTACCCAGTAACATAAATCACAAAATCTGAAGATATTCAAAGAGGAAGACACAAGAAAATTAAATGGAATGTGATAGTATAGAATATAATAGAAGACCATCTCTCCCTGCCTCTCTTCTCCATCTCTCCCTCTGTCTCTCTTCTCCATCTCTCCCTCTGTCTCTCTTCTCCATCTCTCCCTCTGTCTCTCTGTCTCTCTTCTCCATCTCTCCCTCTGTATCTCGTCTCCATCTCTCCCTGCCTCTCTTCTCCATCTCTCCCTCTGTCTCCCTGCCTCTCTTCTCCATCTCTCCCTCTGTCTCTCTGCCTCTCTTCTCCATCTCTGCCTCTGTGCCTCTCTTCTCCATCTCTCCCTCTGTCTCTCTTCTCCATCTCTCCCTCTGTTTCTCTGCCTCTCTTCTCCATCTCTCCCTGCCTCTCTTCTCCATCTCTGCCTCTGTCTCTCTGTCTCTCTTCTCCATCTCTGCCTCTGTCTCTCTGCCTCTCTTCTCCATCTCTCCCTCTGTCTCTCTGCCTCTCTTCTCCATCTCTCCCTCTGTCTCTCTACCTCTCTTCTCCATCTCTCCCTCTGTCTCTCTTCTCCATCTCTCCCTCTGTCTCTCTGCCTCTCTTCTCCATCTCTGCCTCTGTCTCTCTGCCTCTCTTCTCCATCTCTGCCTCTCTGCTCCATTCCACCCACATCAGTCTCCCTTTCCTTTCTCATTTGATTTCCTATTTGTCTCTCTTTCCGGCTCTTTATCATGCTGCCCACCAGCCATCCATCTTTTCTGTGTCTGTCTCCTCTCTCTCTATCTGTCTTTCAGGGGACAGCCCGGCTCAGACAGCGTCTCCCTCTCTCTCTCTCTCTCTCTCTCTGTTTTTCATTGGACAGCCCAGCTCAAACAGCGTCTCTCTCTCTCTCTCTATCTCTCTCTCTCTGTCTGTCTTTCAGGGGACAGCCCGGCTCAGACAGCGTCTCTCTCTCTCTCTCTCTCAGTCTCTCTCTCTCTCTGTCTTTCAGGGGACAGCCCGGCTCAGACACCGTCTCTCTCTCTCTCTCTCTCAGTCTCTCTCTCTCTCTGTCTTTCAGGGGACAGCCCGGCTCAGACAGCGTCTCTCTCTCTCTCTCTCTCTCTCAGTCTCTCTCTCTCTCTGTCTTTCAGGGGACAGCCCGGCTCAGACAGCGTCTCTCTCTCTCTCTCTCTCTCTCAGTCTCTCTCTCTGTCTGTCTTTCAGGGGACAGCCCGGCTCAGACAGCGTCTCTCTCTCTCTCTCTCTCTCTCTCTCAGTCTCTCTCTCTGTCTGTCTTTCAGGGGACAGCCCGGCTCAGACAGCGTCTCTCTCTCTCTCTCTCTCTCAGTCTCTCTCTCTCTCTGTCTTTCAGGGGACAGCCCGGCTCAGACAGCGTCTCTCTCTCTCTCTCTCTCAGTCTCTCTCTCTCTCTGTCTTTCAGGGGACAGCCCGGCTCAGACAGCGTCTCTCTCTCTCTCTCTCTCTCAGTCTCTCTCTCTCTCTGTCTTTCAGGGGACAGCCCGGCTCAGACAGCGTCTCTTCTCTCTCTCTCTCAGTCTCTCTCTCTCTCTGTCTTTCAGGGGACAGCCCGGCTCAGACAGAACAGGAGAGGATGACTTCCCAGGAAGTCATAAATTCCAGTGAGGGCAGCAGTGGAGGTGACACGGGCAGCGGGA
Organism: Poromitra crassiceps; assembly: GCF_964638095.1. Classification (NCBI taxonomy): domain Eukaryota; kingdom Metazoa; phylum Chordata; class Actinopteri; order Beryciformes; family Melamphaidae; genus Poromitra; species Poromitra crassiceps. The sequence goes on from NC_139623.1 coordinate 42,874,595, forward strand.
AAGACAGAGTGTGTCAGAGGGAGAGGAACCAGCAAAGAGCGTTGAGGAACATAGCAGAAAGAAGGAGAGGGGGGAGATGGAGAAAGAGGGGGAAAAGTTATTCTGTTATCTGGAGGAAGGCAAGCAGGTCCTGGCTTTTAGGGCTGTCACTTTTTATTCAAAATTCGAATTTAACTTCGAATGTGGGGGAGGAGGGCATGTTCGAATGTATAATTGACCTGTTCGATTTTTTTTAATTTTTTTTTATTAACCAAAATTAACCAACTGCTGCTTGCTAGTAATGTTAATCCCATGTCAGAAAAAGTCTCCAGATTTCGTTACATCTGGCATGTCGCGTTAGTCTCTTCTGAGAAAGATTGTCTCCAGGGTCTGAAAAGTTGTCTCGAGTTGGATGCAGCCAAGTTTGTGAGGCAGTGTTGTGACTGTGAGCGTCCAAGCTAACACAGCAGCGGAGAGGAGCTGACTGACTGGACCATGATAGCTGAGGATTTTTTTTTTATATTCTTTTAATATTTAATATTATATTATATATATTTATACGATGTAACCGGCAGGCGTGGACTGCATAATCGGGCACGTCGGGCCGATGCCCGGTGGCCTGGCCTGCAAAAAAAAAAAAAAAAAAAAATTTAATTAACCAAAAACCTTCGAATATATTCGAACATTTTGCGGGCAATTAAAGTTTGTTCAAACTTTATTTTGGGAAAAAGTGACAGCCCTACTGGCTTTGCTCCTATATTCCCCCTGTCCAACACCTCAGTGTTACTGCATGCTGCTGCTTGGTTGCTTGTGTGTAGGGATGCGCAATGATATCGGCACGTCATCGGTGTCGGCAGATAAAGACTTTAAAGTGAAATATCAGCATTAGGCTGAAACAAACATTTCTGCCGATGACAGGGCGATAAAATGGTGCTTTAAATTATGCCCAAATGCTCGAACATTCTATATAAAAGAGCATCACCCTATTCCCACCAGTTCCCTTCCACCCTGACCAGGCGCCCCGACCGACCAGGAGAGGAGGCGCTAGTGCAGCGACCAGGACACATTATGCTCAATCCGGACCTTCTGACCCGGACCCGCAGACACAGCCAATTGTGCCTGTATGGACGCCTGACCAAGCCGGGGGCGCAAATCTGTTGGTAGGAAGGGAATCTACCGCTACACAGCCGGAGGCGGACTGCTCCACTGCTGTCGTTGTCTCTACATTGTCTAACCAGAACTCACTGACTGCCTGCTAGAGCTTTCTGAAAATGGCCTTTTCCCCATTATCGAAAACCACGTTCCTCCAGCTGATTGTTTCAACCTTCATTAAGCCAGGCAGCCAACACAAAGGTGTGACCTTCAATCACTCTGCATCATAGAGAAATAGCTCTTCTTTAGCAGCAGAGATAGAGGAGAGGGGGAGAGACACAACCAAGTCACTGCCACATACAAAGCATACAAAAGAACAGCAGCAAAAGCTTAATACTTAATGAGTGCTGCATAATAGCACTTATAGAGATCACTATAAGTATCTGGGCTTGACACTGGACAAGCATATCACATTTAAGGAGGGAGTCCATGTCCTCTATAGCTCAATCAGCAGGTAGAGCATTGGGCTCTGTATTGAACAAAGTTAAACACTGTGCTAACCTGGGTTTTCATACTTACACACAACTCTATACGAAAAAAGGTCCAGAGTGCTCGGAAGTCCAAAACTGGTGTGGTGAAGGTGCTCTTTGGTGAGGATCACAAAGGTTAAAAAAAGAAAGGTCCAAGGCACTCTTCTGGCAGAAAGTAAAAAGCCTTTATTTACTGTAGATGGCTATTTCATTTTGGAAGGTTTAAAAACATAGCTAGTGCATGTTAAAAGAGCTGGGACATGACCCACGCGTAGCGGCACAAACAGCCTTCTTCAGGGTATGGCCACCAGCACAAGGTTTCCCCTATTTAGCATGAGATGATTGCAAACACCTGAGAGTGTGCCCTGTGTCGGATTATGCTTCTGGTGTTTGGGGTTTCCGTGATCATCACTGGAGTTCATAAACTCACTCCAGTCCATTAGTGGGTTGGGAACCCCCAAACATCAGACACAAAGTTCAAATACTGCTACTCTGGAATAGAATGGTGGGAATGTCTGATCAGAGACTCACTAAAACAATATTTAATTGGGATATTGCCGGACACCCCTGGACAAATGAAGTGAAATCCCTTCTTGTTTCGAACGATTTATCATTTATCTTTCATAACAGGTTACTTTGTGACATCCGAGAATCTATGAGTAACATGTTTATTTTGTATAAAGATAAATGGGCTGTGGACCTGTGGCATAAAGCAAAACTAAGAACCTATCGGCTCATAAAGAACAGTTACTG
>NC_139623.1:42881948-42904448 GCF_964638095.1 Poromitra crassiceps
TCTCCATGTAGCAGAGTCTGGCTTCAAGGCAATGATCATCATGGCATACACAGATGTCCTGCTACTGACTCTGGGTTGGAGCAAGGACATCCCATGTCCAATGTACCAAAAATGTGGAACACTGACAGAACAAGACAATGTTCCAGGACATCACCAAACTATGCAAATCACGCGGCGATAGTATTGCTGGCGCCTTGATTGGCATGCACACGTTCACTGGCTGCAACACTGTCGGCGTATTTGCAGGACACAGAAAAGTGGGCACCCTGAACAGACAGGACATATCAAGAAGCCTTCCTTGAGCTCGGCCGTGCTTGGGATGTCTCTAATGAGCTCTTCAAGAAGCTGCTGGAAATCATGTGCCACATGTATTATGTAGGCTATATGTACCCTCTACACACATTACAGATGTCAACCTCCTCCGATACCAACTTTTCTGCACCAGACGTGGGGAGGTCGAGTCCAGCCAGCTTCCACCATTTGAGGATTGGCTATTAATGCATTCCATTCATGCAAAAGATCAGACTGCAATCTCTAGACGGTCTCTTCAAACCCAGCCATCTGTACCAAGCCCCAAGGACCATGGGTGGACCACAGACGATGAGGGGCAGCTTGAAATCCAGTGGATGTGCGGTTCCCCAGCACCAGACCGTTTTGCAGTTGCTCTCCTGCAAGTGTGTGAGGTCGTGCAAACCACCAGAGTGCACAGGTCTCAATAATGGTCTGAAGTGCACAAACCTGTGCAAACTACAAAAATGTGCCAACCAGCACACTCAGATGTGAATGACGATGATGGTGTTGCCCTCGTGGGTGGCATGGTGTCTCAGGAAGGGTAGATTGTCCTAATATTGTCCTGAAAGACTGGAAACATTTTGAATGTGGCTGTTCATATAATGTAACACAAATAAAACTATTTTTGACTGAGAAACGTGTCAATTTACTCTGTTTTTGACTGAGAAATGTGCCACTTTAGTAGACAAGCATAGTATATCTAGTATAGTATAGTATAGTATGTACAATATCATAGGATAGTTTGCCTATATCTATGTAATATTAACAGTAGTCCAGACACACCCTAGGCAACGGATAATGAAAGAAAGATGATTTCCAGGGAGGGCACTTTCCTAGTTTTGAACGACAGCAGTCCATAATTTAAGAGGGGATAAGCACTAATAAGCTACCAGTCATCAAGGTCTATCATATAAAAACATAATCTAGGGATGTACGGTATATGAATTTAAAAAAATCACAAGTAAAATTTGCCCACCTGGCTGGTACCGATTTGTTAAATTTAGGGCTCTGGCTCATTTCCCTTGAGAAGTCATCTTCTACCTTAAGGGCCATATTCACCCCTCACGATGGGATAGTATGGGCACATGATACCTTTTCTGAATCCTTATAGTCCTGTGAGTATTCTAGTGTTTGTTGTTTGTATCTCTGATGTTCCTAGATGCCACAGTGCTGAAATAAAACTATAGTTTAGATGAAAATTGTGGAAAAACGAATGTCACTGACTGTTTGAGGAGCTCCTGTGACCTCTGTATTTGTCAGAGAGACACACAACTGAGCTTAAATGAAAGCTAGGAAGCTACCCTTTAAAATTCTATCAAATATATTCTCATCAAACATGAGTAAAGGTCCTAAAAAGAGCCTAGAATAGGATATGCATCAGCACCTAGAATCCAAATTATTGTAGGGGCTGGCTAACTTCATGAGCTGATAACCGGGAGAAAGCTACCATTCTGGAAAGGCTATCATACTAAAATATCATCTATGGATATATACATGTTCAAAAATCATGATTAGAATTTGCCCACTTGAGTGGTACCGATATGTGAAATTTTGGTGTTTGGCCCATGGACTATTACGACGAGATACCCCACCTGGGCTGTAGGCACTGAAGATATGGGGGGGAACACAACCACAGCGCCCACAGTGTCCCAGGCGAGAATCGAACTCAGGACCTTCTGACTGTGAGGCGACAGCGCTACCGACTGCGCCACCGTACCCCTGGAATAGAGCCCCTGATGTCTTGGGTCATCATAACAAATGGACAGCTCTACGTACTGTACATCAGTTTACATCTGGCATTAGAATGCGTCCCTCCACATGTGTCTCAGTGACCACTTGTGGTCGGCTCTCACTCCCCCACTCTATATGCAAATGAAGACGTAGGCTACATAATTTCAGTTTGCAAAGACCAAATGCGATGTTGTTTTTAACCTCTTATATCGCTGAGGACGTCAAACAAGACAACAATCAGCCATTCAACACACATCCTTCAGCATGTTAGCCTACAACCAGTGATTCCCCATCTACTGTGACAGGTTGCCACCGTAAAGTCACCACCACTATAGAGAGGCAAAGTGAACGTCACTTCCTGCTTCAGCACTGTACCCGAGATTTTCTTCCACAATTTATTTCCCCATAGACATTTCGTAAAATGCATATAAAAAGAGTTTTACTTGGTCAAACCAAACGGTTCAGCTATATTTAGAGTCGGGAGAGACCATAGAACATTTTACTCAGACCGAAACTTAAAAAATGGTGGATGAAAATCTCTGGTACAGTGCTGAAGCAGGAAGTGACGTTCCACTTTGCCTCTCTATAGTATAGTACTCAGTAGCACCAAAAATGCACAGATTTTCTTATTTAATTGCAGGCTATTTCTGCCTAGATGCATGGAAGTGACGCATACAAAGAGGACGTCAGTTGAGTAGCAATGGATGTGATTCATGTTGCCAGTAGCACAACAGCAGTTTGTTGGGAATGAATAAAATAACAACTGGGCAGTTAGCATAGAGAAGAGCGCCACCTACAGAAACTCCAACTTCATCAACAAAAAAATCTGCAATCAGATTCAGAATGCAGAAAACGGCGCTTCTCGTGAAAGATGGAAAGGATGGAGGATCTTGCAGATCACCACTAAGGAACACGATGATAATAATAAGAATAAAGTTGTTTGATCAGTTGATGTTTTGTACCAGATTAAGACCAGTGATGGAACACATCACCAATTCTGAAATGGTCAGTGTCTGTCTTGCTCAAAGACACTTCAGTCTGGTGAACGGGGGTTTGAACACAGACAGTCTGGTTGGAGGATGTGTGCAGACTTTGTCTATAGTGCATGTTAATTCTTTAGCACACTGCAGTGGTGTAGTCCCAATGTAACGCGTGGGAACGGCGTTCCCATACTTCTCCAAGGGGTGTTTTGTGTGTGTCAGTGTGTGTGCATGTCGAGCCAATAAAACGAGTGAAACTTGACAACGTTGTCGTTCGTCCTATATTTAAGGTGGGCTGAATTATTCACACAGCATCAACTCGCGGCTTGAAGAAAGAAGGAAACATTCCACCTTAACTATATTTAAGGTGGGCTGAATGAGCATCAACTCGTGGCTTGAAGGAAAAGGAAACATTCCACCTTAACTAGCTACATCGCGGGGGAAACCTCAGTTTAATAAAAGCTATACTGAAACATACTGGCTTTTTCAGCATCAAAATATATTTTTTTCCACCAGTACCTCACTATAACAAGTAAAGATGAAAAAGGCAGCCAAACATCCTTTCATTTTTCGGACCAGCTGCTAAAAAGGTAGGTTTACAAGCATGAAGAAACAATGTTAAAAGCGTGTTTCTTTTCAACGGGTGCAGGTGCTCCCCATATAGGTGCGTTCCCCCACTTCTCTAGATAGCACTACACCTCTGGCACACTGTGTATGTGAACTGGGAGAAACCAACTAGTTTTTTCCATTGTTTTATACGCAGCACACTTCTGCGAACATCTACTGTACCGATGTTCTCGTTGTGCAACATTAAGTTGATCAAAGGGCTAATTTTCCACTAATTTGAGGTATATCTTTAACATAGAGCCCAGAGGAGGGAGAGGAGCTGAGGATTTATGAAGATTAAGACGACTCTGACAGTCTTCTATTCCCTATTAGAGAGAAATATTAACACTAAGTATCAAATAAGTTATGACCTGTCTGCGAGGCACAATTAAAAGTCAGATGAAGATGTCGACCAATGAACCTTACTAATATTCTTAGAGTTTTTCTTTAATTGGCCGATTAATTGTCTGTCACACAGGGCCTGGCCAGAGGCTCCTGTGAGGGGGAGGGAGTCAAAACAGCTGAGAGACCAATGAGGTGAGCTGTGTGAGAAGCCGACATCCACAGAGGATAGAAATGGATCAACCTCTCTCTCCTCCTCTCCACTCTCTCTCCCCCGCCTCTCTCCTCTCACACCCCTCTCTCTCTCTCTCTCTCCTCCGCCCTCTCTCCTCCCCCTCTCTCTCTCCTCTCCACCCTCTCTCCCCCGCCTCTCTCTCCTCTCCCACCCCTCTCTCTCTCTCCCACCCCTCTCTCTCCTCTCCCACCCCGCTCTCTCTCCTCCCACTCTCTCCTCTCCCCCTCTCTCTCTCACCCCCCCCTCTCTCTCCTCCCCCTCTCTCTCCACTCTCTCTCCCCCGCCTCTCTCCTCTCGCACCCCTCTCTCTCTCTCTCTCTCTCCTCCGCCCTCTCTCTCCTCCCCCTCTCTCTCTCCTCTCCACCCTCTCCCCCGCCTCTCTCTCCTCTCCCACCCCTCTCTCTCTCTCCCACCCCTCTCTCTCCCCTGCCTCTCTCCTCTCCCACCCCGCTCTCTCTCTCCTCTCCCCTCTCTCTCTCACCCCCCCTCTCTCTCCTCCCCCTCTCTCTCCACTCTCTCTCTCACCCCTCTCTCTCCTCCACCTCTCTCCTCTCCCCCTCTCTCTCTCCTCCCTCTCCTCTACCACCCCTCTCTCTCTCCTCCCCCTCTCTCCTCTCCCCCTCTCTCTCTCCTCCCCCTCTCTCTCCTCTCCCACCCCTCTCTCTCTCCTCCCCCTCTCTCTCTCATCCCGCCCTCTCTCTCCTCTCCCCCTCTCTCTCTCTCCTCCCCACTCTCTCTCCCCCACCTCTCTCCTCTCTTTTCCTCAGATATATTGCGCCATCAATCCCCTGCGGCGGATGCCACACTAGGAAGATGAATAAATTAATCTGGAATAAATGGCCTCTTGCTTGACACATAATCACAGATTAGGCCAGGTTGGCTGGGAGTGATGGTCTGAGGCAAGCTGGTGGACTGATAGGGGGAAGGGGAGGGGTGGTGCTGGGGGGATTCACCCACATTAACCCCTGCTTTGCGCGGGCGGTGTTGGGCTTAGAGCCAGAGAGACAGACAGATGATGGAGAGTGGAGCTCTGTGGTGATTTAAGCAGATCCGCAGGCTTGTCCCTGAGGTGCGATTCAAAGCGTGGGAGGCGGCCCTGCTAATGCTAACGATGCCCCTAATGAGAGGTTCGTCACAGGGGCAGCCCTTTGGTGACGCCTGGCCACGTTCCCCCTCCCGAGTGGATGACTTATGTTGGAGAGGCGTTGGTTGATAAAGCTCAGAGAGGTGACATACTTCAATACAGTAACATGACTCTTTTTACACACAAAGCTACTGCGCGCACCATACAGAGGTACAGTGGAATCCGCTTATAGTCATCACGGTTATAGTGATCAACCACTTATAGTGATCAAAAAGCTTGGTTCCGAATCATTCCTATACACATGCTGTTTAAATAATTTGCTTATAGTGTTCAACATTCCGCTTACAGTGATCATTTTGGGCCTTGTCCGACCTGACAACAATGGATTTTTTTTTTAACTACAGTAATTTTATAATTTTTTTACTTGCAAACTGCCAAAAATGAGCCAACCAGATACAGCAGCGATACTTGGTGCATGTCTGTCTGTATATATGGAGAGATTGCAGCATCTCTGCCTGTGGAGAGATGGCGGTGTCTTCACATCTAGAGGCCTAACTTACTGTATGGATTTTTAAAGTCAATAACATTGCTTTACTTTATATGTACTGTATTCATGTAATACATATGTCAATGGTAATCTTAGATGGTAATCTGCATGAGAAATAAAGAAAAAGAAAAAAATCGGTTACAATGATCATCCGCTTATAGTGATCAATTTGACCCGTCGCAAGGTGATCAGTGCTCACTATAAGAGGAGTGCACTGTGTTTCCTTAACCCTTAGCTACAGTAACACCACGACCACCAACATCCAATCCCTCTTCACCGCACTACATCCCCTCTCCCCAAACAAGCAGAAGCATCACAACATCCAGCGCTGCTGCACCCCTGTCTGACTTTCTGCTGAGACAAACACAATTAAGGTGAGCGCAGAGATTCATCATGTTGATTTATCCCTGCCTCACCTAATGACATTTTCACACTTCCCTTTTGAGCAAGTGGCTGAGGAGGGAAAAATGGGATGAGCCCTCCACCCCCCCCCCCCCCCCGTTTCTTCCATTTAGATGAATGAATTGTCTCTCTTTCCCGATCATTTTTCTCAATTAAGTGTTTGCCATTTGGAATGCTTCCCGGCTTCATGATCATTAAAACCTTTGCATGTCAGAGGAGGTCGAGGGGGAGGAGGAAGGGGGGCGGAAAGCAAGCGTAATTCAATTTCACAGCCGCCAGCGCTACCTGCCCTCATCAAGACACAGAGAGAAGAGAAGAGAGAGAGAGGGAGAGCTACCTGCCCTCATCAAGACACAGAGAGAAGAGAAGAGAGAGAGAGGGAGAGCTACCTGCCCTCATCAAGACACAGAGAGAAGAGAAGAGAGAGAGAGGGAGAGCTACCTGCCCTCATCAAGACCCAGAGAGAAGAGAAGAGAGAGAGCTACCTGCCCTCATCAAGCCACAGAGAGAAGAGAAGAGAGAGAGAGCTACCTGCCCCTCATCAAGACACAGAGAGAAGAGAGAGAGAGCTACCTGCCCTCATCAAGACACAGAGAGAAGAGAGAGGGAGAGCTACCTGCCCTCATCAAGACACAGAGAGAAGAGAAGAGAGAGAGAGCTACCTGCCCTCATCAAGACACAGAGAGAAGAGAAGAGAGAGAGCTACCTGCCCCTCATCAAGACACAGAGAAGAGAAGAGAAGAGAGAGAGCTACCTGCCCTCATCAAGACACAGAGAGAAGAGAAGAGAGAGAGCTACCTGCCCCTCATCAAGACACAGAGAGAAGAGAAGAGAGAGAGAGCTACCTGCCCTCATCAAGACACAGAGAGAAGAGAAGAGAGAGAGCTACCTGCCCCTCATCAAGACACAGAGAAGAGAAGAGAAGAGAGAGAGAGCTACCTGCCCTCATCAAGACACAGAGAGAAGAGAGAGAGAGGGAGAGCTACCTGCCCTCATCAAGACACAGAGAGAAGAGAGAGAGCTACCTGCCCTCATCAAGACACAGAGAAGAGAAGAGAGAGAGCTACCTGCCCTCATCAAGACACAGAGAGAAGAGAAGAGAGAGAGAGCTACCTGCCCTCATCAAGACACAGAGAGAAGAGAAGAGAAGAGAAGAGAAGAGAGAGAGAGCTACCTGCCCTCATCAAGACACAGAGAGAGAGAGAAGAGAGAGAGAAGAGAGAGAGAGCTACCTGCCCTCATCAAGACACAGAGAGAAGAGAGAGAGAGAGAGAGAGAGAGAGAGAGAGCTACCTGCCCTCATCAAGACACAGAGAGAAGAGAGAGAGAGCTACCTGCCCTCATCAAGACACAGAGAGAAGAGAAGAGAGAGAGAGCTACCTGCCCTCATCAAGACACAGAGAGAGAGAGAAGAGAGAGAGAGCTACCTGCCGTCATCAAGACACAGAGAGAAGAGAAGAGAAGAGAAGAGAGAGAGCTACCTGCCCTCATCAAGACACAGAGAGAAGAGAGAGAGCTACCTGCCCTCATCAAGACACAGAGAGAAGAGAAGAGAAAAGAAGAGAGAGAGCTACCTGCCCTCATCAAGACACAGAGAGAAGAGAGAGAGCTACCTGCCCTCATCAAGACACAGAGAGAAGAGAGAGAGCTACCTGCCCTCATCAAGACACAGAGAGAAGAGAGAGAGCTACCTGCCCTCATCAAGACACAGAGAGAAGAGAGAGAGAGCTACCTGCCCTCATCAAGACACAGAGAGAAGAGAGAGAGAGAGCTACCTGCCCTCATCAAGACACAGAGAGAGAGAAGAGAGAGAGAGCTACCTGCCCTCATCAAGACACAGAGAGAAGAGAGAGAGAGAGCTACCTGCCCTCATCAAGACACAGAGAGAGAGAAGAGAGAGAGAGCTACCTGCCCTCATCAAGACACAGAGAGAAGAGAGAGAGAGCTACCTGCCGTCATCAAGACAGAGAGAGAGAGAGAAGAGAGAGAGAGCTACCTGCCCTCATCAAGACACAGAGGGCCCTATATTCCGACAGGCGATATCCCCTATTAGCGCTTGCGCACCTGTTTGCGCGTGCCTTAAAGCAGGGAAGATTGCAGTCCGCTGTCCAGGTGTTATGCCGAGTTTTGAGCCCCAGCGCCGGCAGCATCCTCATCAATCATATTGTAATGATTTATACAGAAATGTAACTGTTTAAAAGTGATATAATTGTCTGGTAGACGTGACCTCCCTGATTTCTAAGTTAAAACAGCCCCGAAATATGTTGGGGATGCAATTCTCGGCGGGGATGCGGAAACGATCACGGCACGTGTCGCAGCCGCAAATTCGAGCCGTGCCAAAATCATCTGTGCCCCAAAATGCCTGCACAAACGGGATTTGGGCGGTCTTAAGTACCAGAATTATTCACGGGTGTGGCCAGGCAATGCTGGGCATTACGTCAATCAAAACCAATCAGATTCCTGTCTTGCAATGGCTGTTTGTGCGAGGCATGCAATATGCTGTAATTCTCTCCATGCGTAATGGAGTGTAGCCTACTCACTCGTGCGAGGACAGAGAGAGCTTATTGACAGATCGTCTGTGGTGCCAATGACCCTCCGGGTTATGAAGGTAAATAGCCTATGTCCATTGTCCAACAAGTTTTCTCAATTCATTTCCCTCTTTGCGATGTGATAAAAGTTTCTCAGTGAGTTATAGTTGATTGCCTCACTGAATTATCTGCTAATACCCAATTTTAGCAGCGAAATTTGATGTCCTGGCGTGGCAAGGCTGTGCGTAATGACATATCCAAAAGGAATTTTACTTTGCACTGCGTTGTGCTGCACGGGGATTACGGTGCGCTCCCGGCGCAACGATTAATTTGCACGTAAGAGGTCCTTTTCAAAGCTCTTAGCGCAGAGTAATTGCCATCTATCCCCACATTTTAGCGCTGAAACGCCTGCTTTGGCATGTGGCACGCCTATGGACAGTAAAATTATAACAGGCATGCGCTTGTGTCCACCCCCAATTTGCATTGCGCACGGCGTTAGATGAGCGCAAACGCTAGATTAGCCCTTTTGGGAAGATAGGGCCAAGAGAGAGAGAGAAGAGAGGGAGAGCTACCTGCCCTCATCAAGACACACAGAGAGAGTAAAGAGAGAGAGAGCTACCTGCCCTCATCAAGACAGAGAGAGAGAGAGAGAGAGAGAAGAGAGAGAGAGCTACTGTACCTGCCCTCATCAAGACACAGAGAGAAGAGAAGAGAAGAGAGAGAGAGCTACCTGCCCTCATCAAGACACAGAGAGAAGAGAAGAGAAGAGAGAGAGAGCTACCTGCCCTCATCAAGACAGAGAGAGAGAGAGAGAGAGAGAGAGAGAGAGAGAGAGCTACCTGCCCTCATCAAGACAGAGAGAGAGAGAGAGAGAGAGAGAGAGCTACCTGCCCTCATCAAGACAGAGAGAGAGAGAGAGAGAGAGAGAGAGAGCTACCTGCCCTCATCAAGACAGAGAGAGAAGAGAGAGAGAGAGCTACCTGCCCTCATCAAGACACAGAGAGAGAGAAGAGAGAGAGAGAGAGAGCTACCTGCCCTCATCAAGACACAGAGAGAAGAGAAGAGAAGAGAGAGAGAGCTACCTGCCCTCATCAAGACACAGAGAGAAGAGAAGAGAAGAGAGAGAGAGCTACCTGCCCTCATCAAGACACAGAGAGAAGAGAAGAGAGAGAGAGAGAGAGCTACCTGCCCTCATCAAGACACAGAGAGAAGAGAAGAGAAGAGAGAGAGAGCTACCTGCCCTCATCAAGACACAGAGAGAAGAGAAGAGAAGAGAGAGAGAGCTACCTGCCCTCATCAAGACACAGAGAGAAGAGAAGAGAAGAGAAGAGAAGAGAAGAGAGAGAGAGCTACCTGCCCTCATCAAGACACAGACAGAGAGAAGAGAGAGAGAGGATGCTTATAAGACAGACATAAAGAATGACAATAAACAGACGATCTGAGTGGGCCTGCCATAATGCAAAACCAGTGCAAAAATTCGATGTCGTTTAGTCTCGTGTTGAGGCTTAAAATATAATTGTATATGCTCCAATCCAAATCAACTTGTCTCAAAAATGGTCTTAAATCAAGTGACTGTGTGGAGTGATCCACTTTATTTCAAGGAAACCAAATAAATTACTTTGCCCAAAACCCCACTGGTAGAGCTGTTCACTTGTTTCAAGAAAAACGAGTGTTAAGACTCAATACCAGAATAAATAACCTGTTGTTTTGTTACAGTGATCTCAAAGAGGTTGTGACTCAAGAGTCTGTTCAGTTTCTTTATCTTACTTCTGAGCCAGTGCCGGCCACTGCACAAACCCCTGACCCGGCACGCTTCAGCAGTTAACATGATATATTCAGCTGTCGATAACAGGCACGCAGGGGAGAAAATCAATGCTGATATAATACACTCACATTAACATGGGACCGAACAGCAAGGCCACATCAACTTCCCCTCTGGAAATGTCATCTCCCTTCATGGTTAGCATGTAGCTTACGCATAGACTGAAAAAAAAAATGAAAAATGTACAGACCAAAATATCAATAAGGCCGTTCAGTTCAGTGAAAACTACAATCTCCATGGGAACGTTAGCGTGACGCGATGTGACTACACAATCACATTGTGCAACAAATGACAGTGTCCGCGCGACATAACAAAATTCTCCAGATGCACAACACGAATTTCTTTAGAAAATACGTAATTTCTGTCGAGCAACACTTATCAAAGGTGATACTGTAAATCAGCCTTTACCGGCTTCAGTTAGCAGTTTAGTGGTTTAAAACTAAAAGTGGATTTGTTTTCTCAAAATTAATCACAAATTAAGACAAATATGTCACATTCATTAGGCTATTGGAATACAGGAAACGTTATGACAGCTTCAGTAGGAAGAGACAGACCGTTTCTATCTATGGTGTTCCAGGCGTCATTCAAGATAATCCCTTCCCACTCGAGCTCACATTTCCATATTAGCAACCTTCTGAATTAAAGTGGTAATTTGTGATCCCCCTTTTTGTGTGACGAGTGCAACATCTTTGGCGCTAAGCACTCATTGCTGTGGTGTTTGTGCACTCTCCCGGACAGCAACATCTTTTTCCTTGCCTTTTCTGTGGATGAAGTCTGTAGGTGGTGCTCTACTCTTTGTCTGTTCAGCCATGGTGGCTAGCACTGCTCATGCCAACTACCATAGATCTTCTATTACTATCTAGATGGGTCACTGCAGGCTCCGCCAATTCTAACAACTGGTAGCAGCAAGTCTCTTAAATGCAACTCTCTCCAAGTCTCGTTACTCCCCCCCACTTGTTTTCTTCTTCAAGCAGGCTTTAAGCAGGGTTAGTGCTGACCCAGCAAGCTAACTTGAAATATGTAGCTTTAGCTAATCGCTCCCTGCTAACATGAGTTCCTGTTGCCAAATCTCGCGAGTGTGTTGTTTTTCTTGTTTTGTTTTTTCAATATTTTATTTTTTATTTTAAAATTTTCAGACCAATATACAGAAAGACAAATACGCTCAGACACAGTAAAAGAAAAAAAAGAAAAAGAAAAACATACATATCAAAATTCAATACTACATCATAATTACCAGCCGCATAAGGTGCCTATGTGCTTGTGAGAGATATTATGCCTGAAGTCCCACATAAGGGGACCGTGAGAAACCGGCCACGCGAGCGAGTCACCCGTCTCGCCTAACCCCATCAAGGTATGTTAGAAATGGATCCCAAATGGTTGAAAACTTTCTAAGTGAATTGGTCCTCATGAACCTCAACCTTGTTGAGATAGAGACAGGTCTTGAACAAGTTTAATTTTCTCCTGATCTGTCTGTCTGAAAAATGCCCTTTTAGTGTCAGAATATTCAGAAGATATGTGGCTTGGAGAATGGGCCGAATATTTACTTTAATGAATATGGGGGCGAAGGGATCTGTCATAATCTGAGATCACGTTGACTTTTCCCATTGACTCCAATAGACTCAGACCTGCCCAGTAGTAGTAGTAATCTTGGTACCTTGTAGGGACAGCTCAGGACTGACAGTCCTCTTCAGTCCCTCTGTTCCTCGGAGTGGATAGAAGGGCGGAGGGGATCAGGGAGGCAGGCTGTTACACTCAGCATCATCACCTTCTCACCAGCGTGTGCGTGTGTGCGTGTGTGTGTGTGTGTGTGTGTGTGTGTGTGTGTGTGTGTGTGTGTGTGTGTGCACATGCATTTTTTTTTTTTTTTTTCTATAGGGGAGAAATTAAGAGTTAGAACACCAAAACAAACAAAACAAACAATATAGCCTGTAACCTTATAAACATGTTATACTACATTTCAGGATTGCCCGACTATAAAACTCTTAATGAGGGTTAACATAATAGAATAAAATCATAAAATTAACCTTATAAACATTATAATTAACCGGCTATAAAACTCACAATAAGGGTTAAAATGATAATAGAATAAAACCATAAAATCATAAAATAATTAAATGTGTTGGATTAAGAAGGACAAGGGGGTGCTGCAGATATATCTCGGGGGGCCTGTTCTTTCTTGGAGTATTGCTGGTTGGAGCGAGGGGTTCAGCTCAGCTTTATTAAAGTACTTTTTTCCTAAAATGATAAGTCTTCCCTCTAATGTCATCAGGCCAGATATGTGGTGGCAATAGTTTGTGTTAGTATATCTAGGAAGCCTGTATGACATTCGTATTGCAATATTTTGGACAGTCTGGAGTTTTTGCAGTTCTACTTTTCCTATATTGCACCACGCCGGCATTGCATATTCGAACAGCGGTCTAATGTATGCCTGGAAAACACGAATAGCAATTTCGGGTTTAGCTCCACCATGTTTCCTGCACAGCACTTTAAGGTGGTTCAGTCTCTTCCTGGCCTCTTTCTCTACCAGGGCGATGTGAGCAGTCCACTTCATGTTCTCCTGGAAGGTCACTCCCAGGAACTTTGCGGTGGGACTAGCCTGCAGAGTTTGGCCATATAGTTGAAGAATAATTGTTTTGTCTTTTCGATTGTTGGTTCTAGAGAAAAGCACGCACTGAGTTTTTAGGGGATTTAGCTTAACTCTCCACATGTTGGCCCAATTCTCGATCTCTGTGATGCTTCTCTGCAGCTTTTTTTGGGCAAGTTGAAAGTTTTTTGACGAGGCCCAATAGCAGAGGTCGTCAGCAAATTGGGAGACTTGTCCTTCTCTTTGAGGTGGGTAATAAATATCACTAATATACAATAAAAACAACAATGGACTGAGGGCTGAACCTTGGGGCACCCCGGCTTCTGGTAAAAATGTACTGGAGGTTGAGGCTCCCACCCTCACAGCAATCTGTCTCTGGTTTAAGAAACTGTTTAGGAGCACGACCATTTGTTTTGGGAGGCGGAGATTGCTGTCTAGCAGCCTGTACACAAATCCCTTGTGCCACATTTTATCAAATGCCTTTTCAATATCAAAGAATACAGCAACCGTGACTTCTTTTTTGTTGAAATTCCGCTGGACATCCTCTGCTAAACGTAGAATATTGTCAGTGGTACACCTATTTTTCCTGAACCCAGCCTGATGTACACCCAGAGCTCCTATGTCATCAAGATGGGTTTGTAGTCTGTCAGCCAGGACTCTTTCCAGCAGCTTCCCGAGATTGCTCAGCAGACTGATGGGTCTGTAATTGACAGGTAGGTGGGGGTCTTTGTTTGGTTTGGGGACCATAGTGACAAGGGCGGATTTCCAGGGCTTTGGGAAATAGCCTACGTGTAGACAGAGGGTGTACAAGTCTGTTAATTGAGACAGAAACTCAGGTGGTGCTTCTTTTATAAGACGATTATCTATTGTGTCTTCGCCAGGGGCTTTCACTTTGAGTTTTTTAATGTGCTGTTGGAGTTCGGTTATTGTGACAGCTTTGATTAATGGATGGTTGTATGTTGTCTCCAGGGGTAGATGTGTGGGTAGGTGGACCTGCCGGTCTACGATCGCCTTCCACTCTGCATCAAATAAGGGATCCTCAGGACATGAATGGACATTTTCAAGATGCTCTTTGAAAACATTGGCTTTTTCTTTATCCTCTTCAACTATTTGGCCATTATGCTTTAGCACTGTGATTTTTGAGTTGCTTTTCTTGCCATTTAGTTGATTGATTTTCTGCCAGAATGTTTTGGGGTTAGGGTCATTATTTAAGTCGTTATAGAACTTGTTCCATGTTTTCTCTCGTTCTCTTTTAAGTGCTGTCCGTATTTGAGTTTGGAGTTGGTTAACCTTTTGTTTGGTGGCAGGTGATCTGGTTTTCATAAATTCTCGTCTGAGTCGCCTTTTCTGTTGGATAAGTTGGATTAGTTGATTAGGCAGGTTCTTTGGGCCTTTGGTGTCACCTCTCAGGCTCATAGAGCTTTCTCTTGCTGTGAGGAGTATCTGTCCAAGCAGATTAGCTCTTTGGTCGATGGCAGAGGGGTCAGGACCGCATGGGAGAAGGTTAGCACTGTGGTTGGTTGTATGGAGCTTGAACGCTTGCCAGTCTGCGGTTTTGTAATCAAATTGTATTCGTTTCTTAACAGGGTGGGCTGCAAATCTGAATGAGGCGAGAATTGGAAGGTGATCGCTGCCTATATCACCACATACAGTGAACTTAATTATTTTTCCAGCGACTTCAGTAGTACATAAACAGAGGTCTAAGATATCTACAGAGTTGTGAATGGCAGAGTAGTGTGTTGGCTCATCGCTATTTATAGGGATCAGGTCAGTCTGTTCCAGGATGTTATTAAGAACAGTGCCTGATTGGTTTGTAGTTTTGTTGTTGAATACAGAGTGTTTAGCGTTGAAGTCTCCCATAATGATCACTTTCTTTTCTTGGGCGAGAATCTCTTGAAACAGGTGGAGGGAGGGAATGACACCAGGGGGGCAGTAGACTGATGCCAGCAGCAGATTGGATGTGGGTGAAAGCTTGACTTTTGCAGTGATGAATTCATTTCTTTGGGTTTGATCTGGGGTTATTGAGATGAAGGTTTCATTGTAGGTAATGGATTGTTTTATTATGAGGGCAACTCCTCCGCCTCTCCCCTGGGGCCTGTCTTTTCTTAAGATGTCATAGCCTTGTAGTGAGAAGTCGATGTCAGGCGAGAGAAACGTTTCATTTACTGAGGCTACATGAACATCCTTTTCATGTAGAATATGGAGGAGCTCTTCTTTATTTGCTCTTATTCCTCTTATGTTGATATGTAAAATATTCAGATTATCAATTTATTTTTTATTTTTTTTTTTTATATAGAAGTGATTTATTTGACGTGTTTTTCAAAGCATTTCCAGATGGCTTCATGTTGTTTTTGGTCATGGCACAGGCTCTTTAGGGCATTGTGTAGGTCAGTGCGTTGGGGTCCGTAGGCCCTCTGAACAGAGTGGGGCTGAAAGAGAGGCTGTGAAGAGGGACCTGCCATGGACATGTAGGTTGGACATTGCTTGGAAGCAGCAGAGTGACTTCCACCACAGTTGGCACATGTTGGTTCATGTTTGGCCTTGTCACATGACTTGTGTGAATGGCCTGCTCCACACCTTACACACTTGGTTTGGTTTTTGCATTGTTGAGCAATGTGGTTAAAACCCTGGCAGTTGAAACATTGTTTTACAGATGGTGCAGAGTGGGCTTCTTCAACACGGTAGTGAAAAAAATCCATGAAAAATCCTTCCCGTATGAGTTTGGTGGAGTCATCAGGGTTGGTCAGGTGGACCCTGATGAAGGTGGTGGGCTGCTCCGTTTTCCTACTAATGATGCGATGGGCCTTTTGAATTGGGATGCCTTGATTAGTTAGTTCTTCTTTGATTTGGTCAGTAGTGATGTTGAGTGATGGTCCTTTAATGACAACATGTTTGCTTGATTTTTGAGACTCCGATCCTCCTTGTCGGGTTGCAAGTTTGATACTGAGATTGGTACTTTTGAATGCATCTTCTGGCCATGGGTCCAAAAGTTGATTCATCGAGTGTGGATCTTTTGGGAAGACCAGCAGACCACCTCTCTGCAGGTTGACAAGCTTTTGGACATGGATCAGTGGCTTGCAACGCATGATTTCCTTAGCAATGTCTTTCTCATTTTTGAAGACTGTCCTGTTAATGTTGTCAATGATTATAGGTGGGGGTAAGGTGGTTTGTTCCTGTGTAGTTTGAGGTGGTGGGTTGGATGGAGGGCTTGTACCGGGTCTGATTCGCTTCTTTGGGTTGGTTACCAGAGTGAAGTCCATGTTGTTAGACACAGCATGAGCATATGTCTGATGACTGGCTGTAGCTGGGCCAGGGTTTCCATTCAGCATCACATTGTTCATTCTTGTTAATGTGTTCTGGAGTTCTGGCACAAATGAAGCGAGCGGCGTTTTTTGAATGTGAGAACTAAGGTCTCTGAACAAAGTTTGGATTTGTTCAAATATTGTTTTCAGAATCTCCTCCGATTTGTTATTGTCATCCAGCCTCTGAGGGCAAGACGTTTGGCTGGGGGTATTTGGTGGCTGTTCCACTTCTGGGGTGTTTTCCATACATTGATTAACATGTTGAGGTTGGGTGAGAGGGACAGAAGGCAGAGGTTTACTGCGGGAATGGGAGTGTTGCTTTGTTTGTTGAGGTGGATCAGCTTTGGTCTTGGGTTTAGTGCTGTCAAAGGCTTTGCTCCACACTGCTTTTCTCTGTTCAGTTGTCAGAGGTTTTGAGGATTGACCAGAAGCCATATTTAGAATAAGAAGTTAAAATTAATTAAAAATAAAATTGTAAAAATGGGCAATCCTGACTAGAACTATTTAGATATAGCACTAAAATGTTAAAAGTACACACTACTATCAAAATCAAATTAGTAAAACGAAACAATCCTATTGAATGTAAAAACACTGTTTAAGTCAGTGTCAGCCTGTGCTGGAAAGGGGGGGGGGGCTCGTTTGAGGAAGAACAAGTTTGTGCGTTTGGGTGAGCAGAGGGTGATGAGAGGCTGAGTGCTTTAGTGACTTGCTTTCCGTGGTGATTGTGATAAAGTGCCCGTAGGTTAAGACGCCTTACCGATGGCGAACAAGTGAACAAGACGTGATTAGGAAGTGGTTTCGGTCTTCCTCCTGGAGCCTCAGCCGAGGCTGGATCGCAGCCCACACCGGGGCTGAACACAGAAGCTCTCTGATATGTTGGCTGTAGCAGACACCAGACATATATGGCTCACTCCGTCGTAGACAGGAGTTCAGCTGTACTTCAGCTGAATTGGATTGTTTTGCGCTTTGGGGGTCGTCTGGTACACTGCGGCTCCCCTGCAGTTTAGGATGTTTGCTCTTTAGTTTTAACACTCCAGCACACTGGTCGTCTCTGACTGAGTGATGCTGTGTGTGTCGCGTGAATGGGAATGCAGAAGAATGAATGGTCCTGCCCAAAATCTCTTAAGGTGCTCTTATACTTGAGCAAAGCTCCGTGGGGTGGGGCCCCGCGAGTCTCCGTGCAGACCTCGCGCTGGGGCAGATGCCATTATACTCAGAAAGTGATCAGCATGTATTGTACAATGGTGAGAACAGCCCGTGAAAAGTCGCAATGAAACGCTATTATGTGCAGTACTCAGTGCGCTTTCACTCTCAAACGACCGCAGATCAGCACATGAAGGAATCAAATCACCAAACTTGTTTTTACTGAAAGCCGTTTTACTTCTCAGCCCTGATAGCCTACTCTGTGCTGCTTTTAATCTATCTCAATAATGCTCTCAACACAACACATTTACTTGGTGAAATTACTAAAAACGAACAGTTGCAAATCAAAGTTTATAGCCTACCACATTGGTCAAGAAATGTGGTGAAAACACAGCTCAGTGTTCAGGGTTCAGTGGCTTGAAAGCGGACATGTTTGGAGAGAAGCCGTGCGCTGCTCGCGCTGTTAGAAAAAAAATCAGGCACAAGGCGAGCGCCAGACGGAGCTAGCGAATAACCACGCCCAACAAATTTACGTCATTTGACGCGCCCGGCCCTCGCTCCACCCCCGCGCCCTTCACGGCAGGGTGAGCATAATTCAGCCTTTAGTGGCCATGTCCGTGGAAAGCCATGAGCAAAACCCGCATGCCAAAATGACAGGAAGTGAAGTGAGTTGAAGTTGGTTCGTCTTGCTTGAAATCCCATCGTTCTTGTAACTACCCAGTTCTTCTTCCAATGAATCTCAAAATGCATCACTTCCTGTTTCTGCAGGAATGGCCGGCCGACTTGACACCAGGTGTTTAGAATAGCAAAAAGCTTTCATTGACTTGGTGTAGGTTCACTCACAGAGAGTAATAAGTGACAACTGATGAAGTCACATGAAAACGCACAGATTATTATAGTTTACTCAAATATTATCCACTCTAGCATTCCATCTCTCTTTCATAGTAACCATCAGCACATGGCAGGGATATGAGACAGCACTACACTGCAGGCTGAGGGACTAGAATAGCGGCTTGTAAACCCATGAAGGTTTCATTTAGAGAGAATGCTAATTCCTATCGACCGTCCAGTCAAGCTGGGAAATAAGTGATTGCAGTTGGTCACTGCTGCCTTCCCAATACCATCACAGGAGGAGAGGAGAAACACTCTGGGCTTCATCTGATTCATGGGTCCTTTACCTCTGTGGTTCCCAAAGTAGAGGACCTCAGCCAAGATCATATGAAATGAAAGTCCACGGACACCTTCAATAGCATCTATTACAGTCAAAACCCACTTCAGTCCACTAAATCCCTGGGGACAAAGTCGAGCAATGATTGATTACTGACAAGATATTATTGTCATTTGGTCAATGTGATAAATTATTAGAGGTAGGACATCAACTTAAAATAAACATTGGTGCTGAATGCTATATCTGATGGGATTTCTTTAGCGGAAGAAAATTGCTTTGTTTGGCTTCCAAATACATTTCTAGCCTTTTTGCTTGATCTTTGCTCTCATTATAATGACAAAAGCTACACAAACTACAAGTACAAATCTGGAATCCCACAGAAGATGAATCTCTGTCAAACGTCCCACACATTTTTGGTAAGGTCCTTAATTACCACAAAGCCAACTGACATGGCATGGCACATACACTGAACCGAGCTAACAGCGGGGCCGTTCCCTTTGCTTAAGATTGACACCGTGCGTACGTCCTCAAGCCAACCATGGGGTTGAGGTGGGTTTTGTGAGAAGTGTAAATGAAGCAGGGGGTGTTGGAGGGTATCAGCTTGCCTCCGCAGGGACAGAAAGAGTTTCAGCCCACGACGACATCATGTGTCTGCCTGCCCCTCTCTTCTCGCTGTATTGACCGCAGTCACCCCTGCCAACCTGAAGCCCATTGATTTATACTTTCACTCTTCTCCATCTCCACCACGTTCTCCATCCCTCCGCCCTTCCCGGGTGACTATACGGCTGCCTGCAACGGGCTGTCCGGGACGTGTGTCGACTCTTAATGCACGTCACAACACACACACACACTCACACACACTCACACACACACTCGCACTCGCACACTCGACTCGACAGTCTACCCACCAGGTTTGATTAATTTGGCTCGTAACGCATGTGAGCAGAGCTATCACCGGCATCCAGATGTTCCCCAGTCCTTTTGTCTGAGTCCCCCCCCCCCAACACACACACACAAACACACTTTCTCTCGCATACACATTGCCTGGTACACACCTGCTTTCATCCCCCCCTCCCACCACCTTCCCTAGTAGTCAGGGATGTTCTGCGGCGTGGAGCATGCTGTTGTTTTGATTCGTCTCCTTTGCTTTTCAGGCAACACTGCAAGCTGTGACTATCTGCTCTGCATCAGGAGAACGAAACCCGGCCGTGTGTTTCATCCAGACCGCAGAGATTGCATCAATGACTTAAGGGCAGGTATCAAAGGAAAGAGCTGTTGTGTAAATATGACAAACACAAACACGGCACATGCACGCACGCACACACACACCTTCTCCTTTGTCCACACACTTCAGCCAGGGTTTTTCCTGCATAGAGGATTTTTTTTAGAGAATTTTTGCCCCCCAAAGCGGTTTTACCCATTTGAGTTCAGGAAAACCCTGACTGCATATTAACTCAAAATCAAGCATTTTACTGTATCCTTTGAGAATATCAAAGTTAACGTCCCACATTTGTACCTTCAAATGGCTTCCTTTCTCAAACTTGGGGTGTTGTGAAACCATATTGCGCCATAAGTTCTGATAATGACTGATATATTTGTGTCCAGGATAACCCTGACGATCCGCCAACCCGAAAGTCAAATGTGCGTCCGACAGTGAGCATGCTCGGTCCGATCACGCTTACAATACCGTCAGGCATAATCACCCCCCAAAGGCCCATTCTGGGCCAGGAAGACCCCTGCTTAGGCACGGCCAATCAGCAACCACAGAGCATGACACTTAACGCTAACGAGCAAGCAAGACATCGCAAGGAGCAGACGGGGACTCCTGAATCCAATTTCCCCTGCTCCCTTCCCCCCGTGTGGTGGAGCAAAACAAGTGGTGCTGACAGCGAGGGCCGACAGCCTCCTCAACCTCTGGACCTGCCGCTCTTATCTCCACCATCGCAGCAGTGCCAACTTACTCTCCTCCAATCCCCATCTCCCGCTTCCCATCCATCCCCCAGCTTGTCCCGCCTCCCACACAAGGTAGAGCGCTCGATGCAGGAGCGAGGAAGGGAATGGGAACAGGAGAAGGGGTGCAGGACAGGGAGAGCGTTGGAAAGAATGAGGACAGAACGAGGGGATGATAGATTGCAGCCATTGCAAAGGCAGAGGAAAGGGAGATAAGAGAGAGATGATAGCCACCCTATAGAGGGGCGGCATAGGAAAGACAAAGATATGAACTGTAGTACTGGATCTAGTGTGTTATAGAAACAAGCTGAAAGTGGTCATCCTTAAAGTGTAACTAAAGCTGGACTCAGACCAGTTTGAAAATCCTAGCCGATTTTCAAATCTGGCTCCGTCACGCACATAAGGAGAATCTTCACAGATTTTCTTCTCTATAATCTCAAACATGCACACACTACAAGATTTGTAAATACTGCGCCTCACACAATACAGGATATAATTAAGATTAACCTGGAGCAATGGACAGAAACAAACAAACTGCCTTGACACCCGGCCATACTCCGAACCGGTTTCGATTTTTGAGCGTCAAATGGGGTTCCAGCAGCGACCAAAGCGCTCTGCCCACCCCCCTCTCTCTTTTCCTCTCTGCACACTTTCATCCCCGCATGTCTTGCATATGCTCCCCAAACAAATCTCATGGCAGTTTAAAATCAAGCGTGTAAACAACGTTACACTATTCACCTTATGTTCAGACCTTACAGTGGGCCAAATTCTTCCGGGTCCTATTAACACTTCCGGCGGTCACGGCGCAAAATATGAAAGAACGTCATGAAGAAGAGAGTTGTTTTTGGAGCGGACAGCGCAGGGTGTAAAACAAAGAACATAGCCTACTACTTTGAGCTCGGTACACAGCAAGCAAGCGAGTATCCACTGTTAGCCAGTTCAGATAACGTTATCGTCGACAATGACGAGCACTTTCTTGTAAAACATACCTGGACTCCAACAAAGAAAGCTTTAGATGGTTTTCTCTCTTCCGAGCGCAGCTCGAGCCACTTACGTCTATAAGACCCGCAGACGTTAACGTAATTCCCTGGAATGCAAGAATTAACGAGCCAGTCTTAGACATTGCCGTTTGCTTTTATTTGGTATGTTACACACAATTGGCTAAACTATTAGTTAATTCAGAGTTAGATTATATTGGAGCAGCCAGCCATTTTTTTTTCTTTTTTTTTTTGCCGGAAGTCGTCGAACGACCACACAACCAGGTCAAATGGGCGTGGCTACATAAGGTGAATAGCAAGACTGTCTGAACAAGTGAGAATGCTCTTCTAAACACATCGGCTACCAAAATATATTTCCCTGATGCATGTCATGATGAGATCAGATCGGCAAAAGTTTGGATAGACTGGATTGCTTCCCGCAGCAGCAATGCCTTTTCCCCCCACACTGCCTGATAGACAGGTAGGACGATTACAGTCTCTGACTGACAGGGGCTCAAAACTACGGTATAACAACTTTTTATTCATTGGTCATTCATTGTGATATAAATTAGTGAGATTTTCCCCAAAATACTCATGGTTCTGTGGTGTTGGTATTTGGTAGCCTACCTGATGCCTGCAGTGCGCTAATAGGAGCAGAAATTGATGTCTCATCAGCGCCTTAAAGGCTGGCTCACACTACAGGAGTTTTGGCCCGCTCTTTACTTTTCTGTCTGTTCAGTCAGAGATGCTAACTACCCACTTCTTCTTCTATTCATTCCAAACAAAGTGCTGTTGCCACCGCTGGAAA
>NC_139623.1:42909448-42914448 GCF_964638095.1 Poromitra crassiceps
GTATTTAAACTGCAGTGAGATTTGTTTGAGGAGCATAATATGGAATAATATATATGGAGACAGACGGGGATGAAAGAGGGAGGGGGGGAGCTCAGAGCGCTTTGGTCGGGCTTTTCTGACCAGACTGGATCGCTCCGTGGAATTGGAGCTTGAAAGGGAAGATTGGTGGTGGAAGTGGTTAACAGATGGGTTCAGCGCCCGCTGCGCCTGGCGTTAAACGCTATTTTAAGGCCAGGGGGAAGATAGGGCCCCTAGTTCTGCATGGAGGCAACAAAAAATGACCTTCTGACGACTGGCGAGTAGAATAATTATGACTATCTGAAAAAAATGACAGTTTACTATAAAGTATTTTGGGGGTTTGGTTATGATGATATTTTTCACATAACACACCAGAGAATAATGCAACCTGCTCTTTACACTTAACCAAGCAAAATTATTATTCATTATACTTACACTCGTTCTATATGGACAGTGCAGAACAATACGTGCTGCTCTGTTCTGAGCTACCTGTAACCTGTTTAAATTATTTTCTGTTGTATTTGACCAAATTACCGACCAATAATCTGGTGTCCTTGAACAATAATAGGTGTCTTTCTGTTTTGTATGCGTGTGCGTGGTTTTGTATGAGACAGACTGTGACAGGGGAAACAGGGGTTTATAGACAATTTCATCTTGACAAAATAACAATAAAGAAAAAAAGGAGCTTCTTGGGTCCTTGTAGCAAGTTTAATGGCCGAAGTAAAAGTACATGACTGTGTAACTGAGACAGTTTAACAAACAATGTACATCTTCATAGATACACAGGGGCAACAAAACGCAACGCGCTTCAACCTTACTCCTGTTAGATGATGTCACCAATGATGACGACTGTTAGATGATGTCACCGATGATGATGATGATGGATGATGTCACCGCTGATGATAATGTCATCATTGATGATTTCACTGATGATGTCACTGTTGAAGGTTACGACGTCACAGTGATGATGTCACTCGTACTGTTAGGCCAGGGTCAGGTGGATTCATTCGCAGACACATGACGGCCGTAAAAGGTTTGCAGGCAAGAGTAAACGTGGACTGGCCATGGATGATTCTACCATCTGACAGTGTGAAGCTGGCAGAGCTGACTCTTATGGCCCTCGAACGTGACAACATTACCGTATGACATCATAAGTGAAATCACTCAACTTCAACAGTGACATGTCAGGTGGAATGATTTAATGGTGAACTTATGACATCATCACTGTTGACATTGTCTTCAATGATGACATCATTAAAACCTTCGACAGTGACATCATCAATGTGATGTCGTAACCTTCAACAGTGACATCATCAGTGAAATCATCCATCATGTGATGGATAAGTGGGAGTGGGGCTGGACATGGGGAGCAAGCCGACGGACAGGCCGAGGGTGTAAATTGATTATGTGTAAACCCAGGGATTATCCCCCGACGTTCATCCTCTATGGGGAAACCTTGTTGATACAGCGGCCGGACAACAGGGAGGACGATGAGACAGGAAGATAGAGCTGAACTGTATGTTTTGGGGCGTGATTGACAGGTTGCCTGTCCAGTGATCACTAAGCTTGCCGATCACGGACCAATAGCAGGTGGCACTGCGGTTTTTCGCGTCCAAACTCACGTCAGTCACTTCCGACTCCAAATAACCAAGATGGCGACGGTGAAAATGTCAACCTCGAGGCTTCAAAATGCGAGTCCAAAAACCAATAGAGACATTGCGTGAAATAGGCCACGCCCATCATGGGGGAAAGCTCTCCATTCACTACCATACACCAGCGCCATTTTCTTTTAATTAAACATACAGTAGCTAAAAGCTGTTGTGTGGTGGGCTGCGCAGACAACAAATGTAAAAAAAATAAACATAAATTAAAGTTATTTTGTACTCCCGAGCAAAACAACGAAGCCATTGAGAATTGGCGAGAAGATCTAGTTATCAAGGAAGTAAGTTGGAGTGTTCATCTTCCGTATATGATCTTTGTGTGCAACACGTGACATAGGGGAATGCCAGGATTGGGGGGGGGGGGGGGGGGGTTGTTTCCGCCCGTTTTGGGCTTGGTTTCTGAATGATGACGCGCTCAGCTCCGCAGTGTCTCTATTGGTAACGTTACGGTAGCTATGTCCATAATGTATGTTTATCTGCAGAGTTTCTTCATTCTCTCTGCTATCTCTTCCTCCACTCTCTCTCCACGCTCCTCTCTCCACTCGCGTTTCTCTCCCGTCTCGATTTCTTTGCCGCTCTCCTTCCATCCCTCCCTTCACAGGCTGGGATGGGCAGTGGGGAGTTTCAGATTTCAGATTGCTGGCATGACAGTGACACCACCGCTGTGCCAAGCCTACTGTGCCCAGGACAATCACACACACACACACACACACACAGGGAGAGAGAGAGAGAGAGAGAGAGATTTTCTCGAATATCGCGCAAATCTACAACGCCTCGCTTAAGGAACGGGTGCTCTTCTCTGCTGCAGCATTTGTGACTTGGGGTGATGAGGAGTGTTTTGTACCTTAAAATCTAGTCTCGTGCAGCTTTACATCATGAAAATGTACTAATGTTCCCATTCTATGCACGCTCACAGCTGTGGAGGACACTGTGGAAGCCATAATCATAATCATAATCCTTGCAGTGTTTCCCCTAAACATTTTCAGGCCTGGAGGGATTTCGAAACGTACCCTGACCGCAATGGTGGGAGCCCTCGCTGGCAATGCTAAGCCTTTAGCTAACCTGTTCGCATCTACAGTATGTGTGCAATGGCATCCCAAGTATCATCATACTATTATGGGATGCGATGCGAAGTTATATTATGGGATGTGCGTTTCCCAGGCAACGACACACGTTGACACGTTTTGGAACAGCGCCGCACACTGGCACAATGCTCCCAAAAGCAAAATGCTTACAGTTTTGAATGATTTGGCATCTTCTATTACTGTCAACACTGTCAACACCAGTATTGTTGTATTGTAATAATATGCCATAAAGGTTTATTGAAATATTGGGGAGAGCAGAAAAAAAAAAGCCTGTAGAATGGCAGGGGAAATACTGGATGGTGTGTTTACTTCTTTATACACTTAGGTATGTTAGGGTTAGGGTATTGTGGAGGAAAAAATCCACTGCAATGCTCTGCTGATTCATCAATAATTAGATATCCGTTTTAAATGTTCATACGAGGTTTTCTTTATTTCCACAATCATGTCTCCGTGCACGGAGGTCTCCTCTTGTCTACATTTGACAATGCAAGAGCCCCGCATTATTGTTTACTTCACATCATATACTGAAACTATCGCCCGCCCGCCCCTCTCCGTGGAGGGCAGTTCTTTCCATTCATCCATGTAGCTAATCTAATGTTCACTGGAATACATAACAAATCCAGTCTATAGTCACAACAAGACACAGGTTCCCACAGGAACCTCAATTCCCATAGACACTTCCCAAAACAAGATACTTGTTCTCACAGAACAGCAATCTCCTGCAATGACTGAAGAACACAGTTCACAAAATACACCTTAGAATTGTCATACTTAATAATTAATCAATCAATACACACTTGATCAATAATTTGCCATTACAGTATCTCCACACTTCATTTCGTGCTGTACCAGCGCAGGAGAGAGTCTGGCTCCACTTACTCTCACTTTGGTATATAGCGGGGGGTACCGAGGGGGGGTACCGAAAGTACCAAGCAGGCCTGCTTTATTGCACAATCCAGATCTTCGTCAAAACTTGCCATTTTCAGTGTGTAGGTTGCTAGCTTGCTAGCTAGCATTGTTGTTTCACAGCAGCGAAGGCACTTGAGAGCGACACGCAGGGAGCGGAAAAGGATTTCCTTTCCACTCCGACTGAAATGGTCGGAGCCAATGGCAGAGCTTTTACCCGCAGCCTGCTTCCGTTGAGCCAGACTAGGGTCCCCTGCTGGATCTGCTACGTCCACGACCGAAGCGGCTGAAGGATCGGTCGATGAACATTATAGCTTAGCACTGACAGGAGCCCTTACATAAGGAATATACACTAAGTAACTTCAAGTAAGTAGTGACAGCCACGGCACCAAACAGCTCCTGAAGCAGCACTGCACAACAGCTGCACCAGCAGTGCTTAACACACTTTGTTGTCAGCCTGACTGTGTAGATAAATGAAGAGGCGGCTATGCTACGCTACTGATTAAAAAGCTGCAGGGGAGGCATCAGCTGCGTATGGCTCCTCTCACACACCTGGGCTCCAGTACAAGTATGATAGCGCTGCGGGCATATTACCTACACACAGATGCACACACACACTGTAGATGCGCACACACGCCACGCACAAACACACACACAGTAAAGAGAACAGAAAGCGATAGCAAGTACAAGTGCATTATATATATATATACTGTATATATATATATATTCATGAGACTAAAAGTCAACTTCCTGAAGTAAAAGTCTATAAAACATAAATATGTTTTACTTAGACCTACTTCCCTGCTAATAATCAGTGATCCAATTGGGTAAACTGTCTCTATAGCAAATCAAGGCTGTATGAACGGGTGAGCATGTGGATGTAGGATTCCCACCATAGAAAAAAGATGTTAATTACACTAGATCCCTCAAATAGAGTCACGCCGCACCAATTAAAGACAACAGAGACACAGCAGCACGGATGTACCCAGCTCATTTTAAAGACAACAGAGACACAGCAGCACGGATGTACCCAGCTCATTACTCACGCAAACGCGGCTCTCACGGGACAAGGAGATTAATGGCACTCCTCT
This sequence comes from Poromitra crassiceps, assembly GCF_964638095.1. Lineage (NCBI taxonomy): Eukaryota > Metazoa > Chordata > Actinopteri > Beryciformes > Melamphaidae > Poromitra > Poromitra crassiceps. The sequence goes on from NC_139623.1 coordinate 42,914,210, forward strand.
TATAGCACATACATGGTGTATGACGCAAAAGCAAAACGCATGCAACAGCCGCAGGGGAAAGACGAGCATGGGGCCCACGCAGTGTAACACGGAGACGAGACGGAAGAGGAACCGTGTAGTGGCGAGAAATCATCAGTCACACACCTTTGCATCGGAAAAAAACATGAAACCTCCTTGAGCAGAGGATGCCGCGAGTTACGCTTATTTTCCCCGAGTCCTAGTGCGGGACGACAGACACA
>NC_139623.1:42919448-42921948 GCF_964638095.1 Poromitra crassiceps
CTGTTCAAAACTATTGTTTAGATGTCTGACGTCTTACGCCAAAAATAAATGGTTAAAGGAGGACTTACCCCCTAGATATGTATTAGAACAGTGATTTGAAAATACCTATGGAAAAAACCAAGAAATGACATATACTCTTGTCTATACTAGACTCTTTGGCTGTGTTAAGTCAAGATTTTTTTTCGGAAATCGACGCCATTACAGTTTGCCTACTGCCTCAAAAATAATTTATTTGAGAGGGGCAATATCTTTATAATTATCAACAACTAGCCAACGCTGGTGGCCTGTATGGAAACAGAAAATCCTGAAATGGTTGATAGTTATATCAATTTGGCCATTCAGTGGCGAACTAGAAATTTAATTATTTTTGTCCCATTTTGTCCCATGTGTGTGTGCGTGGCTTGTCTAAACTTACGTTAAGAGCCTCGCTGCTCGCAGCACACAGCACACAGTGAGGACAAACCTCTCGCTCTGGGGTAACACAATGCGAGATTTCTCCACGTAATTCCCTCGTCTAACTAGAGATAAACCGCGCAATGAAATCCGTTTTTAATTTTAGTTTGGGGGCTTTTCGTGATTCTTGTTAAAAGTTGTGCAAAGGTTTTCCTCTCAGCGCAGTGCAGGGCAGGCTGCGCCTCGTCCCTCCTGCCAGACCCAGGCTGGCGAAACAGCCTGCTGCATGCATGGGGCGCTCGTAACCTCACGGAGCAACAAACAAACAGACAGAAATAGCTGGTGTGCGATTTAGAGAATACAGTCTGAGATTGGGTACAGGATTGAGGGAATCCCGCATCTGTTTGCGAAGGTGCGACTGGACAGGACGCTTTTCACAGACGGGCACAGTAGTCGGAGCGAGGCGAGTGTCTCTCAGGGCTACTCAGGGCAGAGCTGCAGATCTCTCCTCCTCTCCGCGCATTCAGTCTGTCCAAAATCATTACCGATATAATCTCAGTAGGAGGGATGCAGGGAAATATGATAGTAGCCGATGTGTTTAGAGAAGCTTTGTCACGTTGTCACGTCGTAGTATAGCGTTATATTTTACATGTGCGCTAAACTGCGACCATATTTGTTTGCGGAAATATCAGACTGCTCTCTCTGCTGCTCTCAGAGCACAGAGAGCCCAGCTGCTGCTGGCCTGCTGCGCGCGCCCGCGGAGCTTGGGGCTCGTCCATGTAACAGTACGACTCTCGCCTGCCTGGGCTGGAGACAGTGCTTGCAACTCGGACTGATAATATAAACATCATCATTCGAGCTTATCCAGGTAAGATATCAATAAAGTAATGACACATTCAGCGGGAAACTAACTATAATTAAGACATGTGCCAACTTTGACGACGTTTGGTTCAGTATTTTAAGAGCAAACAGATTTTTTTTTACTTCAGTTAGAGCCCTCTGGAGCCTGATACTAAGTAAGGTTTTTCCATCTTGCCTAGTTGTATAGGCTTTGGAGATGCACCAGATGCACGCGCTAAACCCACCGTGACGTCAGGTTGTACCAAATATCCCATTCATTTGAGGGCACAAAAAAAAGCAGTTTTCCACCCTTAGAGGGCGCTTATGCCAGATATGCTGCTGAAAAATGATACAAATGGTAAAATGGCAACAGTTTGGTGTCAAATGTGGAAATTCTGACCAGAATTCTTCACACATCACCCCCAAAGTCATATATATTGGTTAAAAGCTGAAAAAAAGTGTTTTGGAGGTAAGTTCTCCTTTAAAGTGACTGTTCTATCGAATTTCACAAAAAGCCATTTATCTCAGCATAAATTTTCAGACGCTGAAACCATGCTGTATTCTACTGCTAATGCCTACATAACTACTAACTCTACAAACTAACTCTTTTAGACAGAGAAAGCACACATTCTATTAGTTCTTTTGAGATAATTTGTGTTCACAAAATCTTAGCAGAAAAGAATCCTCGGCTCTTGAAAGATGAGCCAGAATCCTCAAAAAAAAACCTTGGCAGAACCTACCTACAGTATTGAAAAAACGGCTGGCAGTGAATGATAATTATTAAAATTTGAAAAGGTATACTTTGAAAAGGTAATACTAAGTTGTTCAAATACTTTATTTTTAAAAACATTGGATGAAAAAAATCTTTTTTAACTTTCTATCACCTGGATGCTTCAACATTAACTCAAACAGACTCAATCTTATAAAGCACAAATTCCACAGAAGCCATCTTAAATAGGCTCAGAAGATACTGTAAGCACTGTACAAGATGAGACAGATGAGAGCAGAATGACCTGCTTTTCTCGAACTCTACCAAAAATATCCTTTCTCTCCATATGTTCTATCTCTCTGATGTGCTTTGGTTAGAAGCGTAGAGCCAGGGGAATTCCAGTGATGATGAAAGAGTAGGGCTAACGCCACAGTCAACATGGCTAGACTGAAGCAACAACCCAGGAGACTACGGGGAATCGTTCATGCATCAAAGGCTGTCAAAAGAGTACAGTCTTTAAACATCTCGTCCTTGGATGGCCGATTCAGCCTCCCTGAC
>NC_139623.1:42934448-42944448 GCF_964638095.1 Poromitra crassiceps
TCACCTGACCCTGGCAGGGCCGCTGGCCCAACGCTGTGGGACAAACGCGTGATTTTTAGCTCAAATTGTTCCCAACGCGTTCAGCTTGTGGGACAAATCGCCCACATTCGTTTTGAGGCAATAGAATAATGATTACTGTATCACAGAGAAGATCGGCGGCCCTCACCCGGCTTCTACAGTACACCGCATTTTGACATTGTGAAAATATTGCTTTCCAGCATGAAGGTTGAGGGCTTTACAGCATGAAGGTTGAGTGCTTTACAGATGAAGGTTGAGGGCTTTACAGCATGAAGGTTGAGGGCTTTACAGCATGAAGGTTGAGGGCTTTACAGCATGAAGGTTGAGTGCTTTACAGCATGAAGGTTGAGGGCTTTACAGCATGAAGGTTGAGGGCTTTACAGCATGAAGGTTGAGGGCTTTACAGCATGAAGGTTGAGGGCTTTACAGCATGAAGGTTGAGGGCTTTACAGCATGAAGGTTGAGGGCTTTACAGCATGAAGGTTGAGGGCTTTACAGCATGAAGGTTGAGGGCTTTACAGCATGAAGGTTGAGGGCTTTACAGCATGAAGGTTGAGGGCTTTACAGCATGAAGGTTGAGGGCTTTACAGCATGGTGAAAGGCTGTTGGGGGGGGTAATCACTTGCAACATGTTTATCCTCTTCAGGAAAGAGAAAAAAGGAAACAAATGCCTCCTCTCCTTGTGACAGAAATGTGGTCTTCATTTTGACGTCGGCACCTCATAATCTCGTTTGTTGTTTACGGTAATTATGCCAAGGTCTCACAATGACTTTGACAATGACATGTTGGTGTTTAAATCAGCCACATGAAGCACCCTTAACATGAGTCACTTGGAGAATATGATTGTGCATGTGTGAAATAGAAGTAGGCTTTGACTGCAGGATCTGGCTTCCACCTCATCCTCTCTGCTGTAACTTGCAGAATGAAAAAGCAGAGGCCTTCAGAGGTGGAGGACTCATGCAATATGCATAGGCTGGAGTCCTTTGAGCGTGTGTGTGTGTGTGTGTGTGTGTGTGTGTGTGTGTGTGTGTGTGTGTGTGTGCGTGTGTGCCAGGGATTTCATGGGAGGGGATGATGGGAGAGACACTTTAAACCCTGTGGCGGTTTTTATCATCCTTTTCACATATGAGAAAATGACTCAAGTCGGTCCAGTGCAACAAATATGAACAAATAAAATCAAAAATAAAATCAAAATAAAGTGCTGCAATTCCTCCCTTCTGAAATCTCTGCTGATTCCAAGAGGATGGAAAGGATTTACAGTTTCACCTGTCGCTCCCTTCAGTCTCCCCTCATCTTCCTTCTCCCCTCCCTCAGCATGTCATCTGTTGCTCAGCAGTGTGACACCAACTCAGAAATGCACTTTCTGTGTCTGTATAACATCCACTATCACCCAGATACAGTTCACTACTGTTGGAAGACGAGGACAGTTTCTGGGTGTGTATAACATCCACTATCACCCAGATACAGTTCACTACTGTTGGAAGACGAGGACAGTTTCTGGGTGTGTATAACATCCACTATCACCCAGATACAGTTCACTACTGTTGGAAGACGAGGACAGTTTCTGGGTGTGTATAACATCCACTATCACCCAGATACAGTTCACTACTGTTGGAAGACGAGGACAGTTTCTGGGTGTGTATAACATCCACTATCACCCAGATACAGTTCACTACTGTTGGAAGACGAGGACAGTTTCTGGGTGTGTATAACATCCACTATCACCCAGATACAGTTCATTACTGTTGGAAGACGAGGACAGTTTCTGTGTCTGTATAACATCCACTATCACCCAGATACAGTTCACTACTGTTGGAAGACGAGGACAGTTTCTGTGTCTGTATAACACCCACTATCACCCAGATACAGTTCACTACTGTTGGAAGACGAGGACAGTTTCTGGGTGTGTATAACATCCACTATCACCCAGATACAGTTCACTACTGTTGGAAGACGAGGACAGTTTCTGGGTGTGTATAACATCCACTATCACCCAGATACAGTTCACTACTGTTGGAAGACGAGGACAGTTTCTGGGTGTGTATAACATCCACTATCACCCAGATACAGTTCACTACTGTTGGAAGACGAGGACAGTTTCTGGGTGTGTATAACATCCACTATCACCCAGATACAGTTCACTACTGTTGGAAGACGAGGACAGTTTCTGTGTCTGTATAACATCCACTATCACCCAGATACAGTTCACTACTGTTGGAAGACGAGGACAGTTTCTGTGTCTGTATAACATCCACTATCACCCAGATACAGTTCACTACTGTTGGAAGACGAGGACAGTTTCTGGGTGTGTATAACATCCACTATCACCCAGATACAGTTCACTACTGTTGGAAGACGAGGACAGTTTCTGGGTGTGTATAACATCCACTATCACCCAGATACAGTTCATTACTGTTGGAAGACAAGGACAGTTTCTGTGTCTGTATAACATCCACTATCACCCAGATACAGTTCACTACTGTTGGAAGACGAGGACAGTTTCTGTGTCTGTATAACATCCACTATCACCCAGATACAGTTCACTACTGTTGGAAGACGAGGACAGTTTCTGGGTGTGTATAACATCCACTATCACCCAGATACAGTTCACTACTGTTGGAAGACGAGGACAGTTTCTGGGTGTGTATAACATCCACTATCACCCAGATACAGTTCATTACTGTTGGAAGACAAGGACAGTTTCTGTGTCTGTATAACATCCACTATCACCCAGATACAGTTCACTACTGTTGGAAGACGAGGACAGTTTCTGTGTCTGTATAACATCCACTATCACCCAGATACAGTTCACTACTGTTGGAAGACGAGGACAGTTTCTGGGTGTGTATAACATCCACTATCACCCAGATACAGTTCACTACTGTTGGAAGACGAGGACAGTTTCTGGGTGTGTATAACATCCACTATCACCCAGATACAGTTCACTACTGTTGGAAGACGAGGACAGTTTCTGGGTGTGTATAACATCCACTATCACCCAGATACAGTTCACTACTGTTGGAAGACGAGGACAGTTTCTGGGTGTGTATAACATCCACTATCACCCAGATACAGTTCACTACTGTTGGAAGACGAGGACAGTTTCTGGGTGTGTATAACATCCAGTATCACCCAGATACAGTTCACTACTGTTGGAAGACGAGGACAGTTTCTGGGTGTGTATAACATCCAGTATCACCCAGATACAGTTCACTACTGTTGGAAGACGAGGACAGTTTCTGGGTGTGTATAACATCCAGTATCACCCAGATACAGTTCACTACTGTTGGAAGACGAGGACAGTTTCTGGGTGTGTATAACATCCAGTATCACCCAGATACAGTTCACTACTGTTGGAAGACGAGGACAGTTTCTGGGTGTGTATAACATCCAGTATCACCCAGATACAGTTCACTACTGTTGGAAGACGAGGACAGTTTCTGTGTCTGTATAACATCCACTATCACCCAGATACAGTTCACTACTGTTGGAAGACGAGGACAGTTTCTGGGTGTGTATAACATCCAGTATCACCCAGATACAGTTCACTACTGTTGGAAGACGAGGACAGTTTCTGGGTGTGTATAACATCCAGTATCACCCAGATACAGTTCACTACTGTTGGAAGACGAGGACAGTTTCTGTGTCTGTATAACATCCACTATCACCCAGATACAGTTCACTACTGTTGGAAGACGAGGACAGTTTCTGGGTGTGTATAACATCCAGTATCACCCAGATACAGTTCACTACTGTTGGAAGACGAGGACAGTTTCTGTGTCCGTATCATTAGGGGTGGGAATCACTAGATGCAGAGGCCTGGCATGGCATGGCCTACAAAAAAAAAAAAAAAAGAATATCGCGATACTTGGCGTCCAAGTATCGATACAGTATCAGGAAATAAAATATCGCAATATATTGCCGTATCGATTATATTGCCCAGCCCTAATGTATTGGAGGAAGCATGTGCTAGTCTACAACTCTCCCCAGATCAGCAGGGGGGGAACAGCAGGAGGAATTGGCCAAGTACAATTAGGGAGAAAATGGGAGAAAAATCAGAAAAAAAGAAAAGAAAACTTATATAAAAACTTTAACTTATCTACTGTAGTATCGGGGGAAAGGAAAAACTCTTCCTAGAAGGCGCTGGTGTTCTTGCCTCTTAATATCAAAGTGCAGACATGCTTTCAAAAGGCAACATTAAAGATAGATTTAAAAGAAATCTGTAGTGGGATCTGAGATGCTCGCCTCCACAGGCTCGCCTATGAGCCCGCCCTGCAGTATATGAGGAAAAAAAGATTGCACAGCATGTAAGTTTATTCTTAATTACAGTCCGGCTCTAATTGACTGATAGACCAATTAGTGGTGTGGGTAATGTATCAGTGAGTGAGCAGAGTGCCAGCCTCCGTGCCCATAATTAAACATCCGATTTGACCGATGAGTGAAGTACACAGTACACACACACACGCACACAGGCTTTGATTCATACGTGCACATTAGGCCACATTTACCCATTTGGTTATATTTGTAACGACGATGAAAGATGCTGCAATACATATCCAATGCATGCAGTAAACATTTCACGTCTGTAAGTGCTTCTTTGTCTGAGGTCGCGGACGACACGGCTCTGTAGTGTTTCTGTAATTAAGATGAAATATCCCATCTTGTTTAATTAATGAGACAGTGTGCTGCTGTGAGTCACCGGTGAAGGCCGGGGTTACAGTGTCACCGCACTCTGCAACTAAACTAGGTCACATTCTGTCAACACACAAACACACCCGTGTGTTTCCCCCAGGATGGAGTTGTAGCAGCGGCGGTGAAGCACGCAAAGGCTTTTTTGCACCAAATATTTATTTTGCTTGCAAAGCGTGTCCTGCCTAGTCCTGTCCTGTCTAGTTGGAGATAGAGTCAATAAAATTGTATAGCATTTGGCAATAGGGATCTAGTATTCCTATAATATTCCTACAGCATTCTTGTAATATTCCTATAGTACTCTCTTAAAATGTCCCGCCTGCTTCATACACCTACTGTACAGTATGTGTTGGCTGACATTATCAAGAAAATGCAGAGAGGAAGTCTTCAGTTTGGCCAGTTTTTATTGGGAGAGCATAGAAACTGAGACTGGTTGAAGTTCTTTATTTGATTATATGACTCTGTCTTGTTTTTACACGTTTGGATGAACTCATTGCAAATTGCTTGTTATTTTGTTTGTTTTGTTGATCTTGAAGGATCTGTGTCTTCTATCTCAGAGGTTCTCAAATGTTTTGCAGCCAAGGACCCGTTACAAGATAGAAAATATACCGGGGACCCCCTCATTCTGATTTGTGATTTTGGGCTAAGCTTAATTGTTTCCACGGTAACGTGCTTGACTTTTAAATTGATAGGTTTGTTAGATTAGAATGTAATCCATGAACCATTTTAGATTTAAAGGACGAGCTAAAGTCAGAAGGAGCTGATGCACACCTTCAGTCTCTTAAAGGCAGGTGCGTCGGAGATGCAGTACATATGAGAGAAATAAAGAGGATTCCCGCACACTGTCAATTACTTGCAACAAACTTTAATTAACAACGTTTCGGTCTATCGACCTTCATCAGGTTAAAAGGTTTAAAGGACACAATATTTTCGTTGAACTAGCTTTTGGGGGGAAAAAAAGGTTTTTAGTTTTATTTTCCTGAAAACTTTTCGGCAAAGTGCCACAGACCCCCATTTGAGAACCACTGTTCTATCTATCTATCTATCTATCTATCTATCTATCTATCTATCTATCTATCTATCTATCTATCTATCTATATATCTATCTATCTATCTATCTATCTATCTATCTATCTCTCTATCTATCTCTCTATCTCTCTATCTATCTCTCTCTCTATCTATCTATCTATCTGCAGTTTCTTGCTTATATGCTTTACTCACAGGTGTGTGAAATCAAATGAGCTGGATATGAAGCGTCCATAGCACAAAATAATATTGTGGCGACCCAGAGTTTGACATGTCGGTGGCGATTACGACGTTATGTGAAGGCAGCGGACCAGCCAGTGTATAGGGGACTTCCGGTCTCGGGTGGGGAGCGAGTCTGGGAATACGAGGAAGCGGACAGGACGTGTGTGTAGCTAGGAGCTGTGTGTGTAGCTAGAAGCTATGAGTGTGAACCAGGAATAAAGACTGTACCAAGTATTGCCTCTTCTCCTCCTCACTTAATGATCCCGGGAGCGGATTATTACATTGGTGTACAGAAGTGTTAACTACGAACTTTGCCGCTCGCCTCGTGCGGTAACATCAAAAAAAGGAACGGAGAGACGGACTGTTGCTGCTCGTCGCGGAGGTTCCAGCCAGCTGCAAGCTAATCGGGCTGGATTTCCCTCAAGTAGGCCGGCTTGAGTGCTACAGTTGGCGTGTGAGAAGGGGCAAGGAGGAGCGGAGAAGAAGTGAAAATTAACGCCTTGGAGGATCGGCCAGGCGTGGGCGGCTAGCTGTGTCTGCTAGCTGCTGAAAGGTTAGCTGTGTCTGCTAAACTGCTGCAAGGCTAGCTGTGCGTGCTAGCTGGAGGCTAGCTGGTGTGCTAGCTGGGGGTTAGCTGGTGTGCTAACTGCTACAAACACCACGTGGAATGGCACACGTTGGTGGACCCTCGTCGTTGGACGGGGGGAGGGAGGAGCTACCGACTCCGGAGTTCAGCGCGGTACTGGCTGGCATGGAGACACGCCTGAAGCAGGAGTTCAGCGCGGTGCTTGCCGGCGTGGAGGCCCGCTTGATGCAGGAGATCAGACGGCTGTTGGAAGCGACGCCTGTCTGGGCAGAGGAGCTTATGAAACGGCTGCAGGAGGTCACGCAGCATGGAGAAAAGCGGACGGAGGAGCCGCAGAGACTGTGTTGGACTTGTGGAGCACAGGGTCATCTGGCGAGGTGGTGTCACAGCATTCATTCGGGGCAAACCAGGTACGCGGAGCAACGGTACTGGGGGCGCTCGGGTGTCTGTTGGTCGTGCGGGGCGTTTGGACATCTGACCAGGGAGTGTCCGGAGGCTGTCAGAGGACAGAGGACAGCGAGAGAGGAGAGATGCGCAGGCGGCTGGCAGGTGAGACACTGTTGGTCGTGTAAGAAGCCTGGACATTTGGCCAAGAACTGCACTGAGTCTGTGGAGGACGAAGGAGGGACACAGGCTGAAGAGAACGTTATTAGAGTCAGGGGACTGACGATTGTGTCTCCAGAGGAGAATGTGTGCAGCTGGGGGGAAGAGAGCGCTGTTACAGTCGGGAGAGCAACGCTCCTGTCTCCGGGTGAGCGAGAGGGGTCAACGCCGGAGGAACCAGCCCAACCTGACTGCTCCACACCCCCCACAATTGCGGTGCAGGAAGCCGAGGTGGAGATCGCTGACGGTTGTGTTCCCCCCACTGACCTGAACACGCTGCCCCCTGGGGGAGGGGGACGGGAGGACGAGCGCGTGCAAGAGGCGGAGGAAGAGGAGTACTGTGTAGACGTGGACCTGACGGACAACGAGGACGCCATCTGGTATGTCGGGGAAGATGAGTGGAAACACAGGCAGGCGGAGGACGCGGATATCGGTCCGGTGTACGCGTGGGTAGCGGCCGGACGCCGGCCCCCTGTGGAGAAGATTCGCACATGTTCCGGTGCCACGAAGCTACTGTGGAATATGTTTTCGGACCTGCGTCTGGAGACTGGGCTGTTGAACGTGCGGGGGTTCCAGAGGGTTGTACCCAGCTACCTGCGGGGTGGGGGGGGGTGCTACGATGGGGACACAGGGGAGTCGGGGCCAGTCATCGGGGGGTGGAGGACACCAGGGGCGTCGCTAGACCCTGGCTTCCGGGGCTAGAGCCCCGGATGTTTTTTTCCTAGCCCCGGATGTTTTTTTCCTAGTTTTTTTTTTTTTTTTTTTTTTTTCAATAAACAAAGTCTGGCATTAATAATCAGTACATTATACAAAAAAATCAGACTAAACATTTACAAAATTGGAACAGACAATCAAATAAACAACAAAATAAAATAAATAAAGCAAAATCATTAAGTCAGAGTTCTAAACAGTTTTCTAAAAAAAACAAACAGAAAATATCAGTAGGCTATGCAGGACCAAATTATCAGTTACTATTGTCATAGTGTGTCATTACATAATGTTTCTGCTTCACTCCTCACCACCTCCTCTCCACACGAGCTCATCATCTCACTATGAAATTATTCAAACAAATGACATGCGCCAACATGCACAGCATCACAGTAGCTACAACTATGAAATTATCTTATGTTATTTAGTTGTTTAGTTGTGAAGATATTTTCTGAGATAAATGGGCCTTGATGCTCAAGGCCCATTTATCTCAGAAAATATCTTCACACAGAATATTATTAACCATACAACCTACAACGCTAGCATCAGCATGAAGCCACAGCCATCCACTCCAATGTCTATAGAAGCTAACGTTAGCATGATTGTCACAATAACAATGCCTTCACTTCACAGTTACATTAAACAAAACCACACATCACTGCTTCATTAAACCATTACAACAAACAATACGTTGTTCCCAATTCCAGCTAGGCGCTTTTGATTAGATAGAACCGTAGGTTGAAGAGCGACATGTGTTTTGCGACCGGCCGGTGAGCACACCTTACGTCAAGTAGCGTAGATATAACATCACTACGTCCGCTCTAAGTTTCAAAATAAAAGTACCATATGATACAAAAACGGCACCATCAGAATTTAGGTTTACAGGAAGCGTGTACCTTAATAAAATACCTTCACAGGAGTTACTGGGGGGGTTCGTACCATTGAGATATAATATTTAATAAAATAAAATATGTAAATTTGCTAAGTGGACTCCCGCCAGAACCCTATCAAGGACCTCTGGTGGTCCCTGGACCTCGAGACCCACTAATCTTGTTCTTCTGTATCCATCTCAAATGACTCACAACATCGGTATTTACGGATTGGAAAAACCAAAATTTTTTGAGTGGGGGGGAGGGGAGCCCCCTCCTCCCTTACCCCCCCTCCCCGTCAGGGTACCTGGCTAAAGCCCCCAATGTCTTCAGGACCTAGAAACGCCCCTGGAGGACACACTTCACCGTGTTAGTCTGGAATTCTACTGGGGCGAACTCAGGGAGAATGTGCTACTGCAGTGCATGTGATGACTGTAGGGCACAGAGGGGGGACCGAAGAGAGTCACCCTGCGAAGGACTAACCCCACTGGGGGTTGGGAGGGACTAGAGTGCTTCAGATGGGACAGAAGCTTTGAAAGGGGGGATGGAAATGGTGGTGGTTAAATTAGAGTGAAATGTGTGTAAAAAGAAAAGGGCTATTTGTGTGGGAATGTTAATTGAAAATATGGGTAATGTGAAGTAACGAAAATTAAGTGGGGAAATAAGACAAGACTGTTTGGGGGGAAATTTAATGTCTGTGGGGGTTATTGGGGAAAAAGTGTTGATGTGTTGGTGTGTTTTGGTACAGGGGGATATGTGTGGGTTGTGGGTGCCAGCGTGGGAGCTGGCCTAAGAAGGGAGGGGGTAATGTGGCGACCCAGAGTTTGACATGTCGGTGGCGATTACGACGTTATGTGAAGGCAGCGGACCAGCCAGTGTATAGGGGACTTCCGGTCTCGGGTGGGGAGCGAGTCTGGGAATACGAGGAAGCGGACAGGACGTGTGTGTAGCTAGGAGCTGTGTGTGTAGCTAGAAGCTATGAGTGTGAACCAGGAATAAAGACTGTACCAAGTATTGCCTCTTCTCCTCCTCACTTAATGATCCCGGGAGCGGATTATTACAATATGTTAGTTTCGAAAGATTTTTTTTTTACAGTGTAATATACTGTAGCAGCGGCGGCCATATTTACGCTGCTGCTGAATGCATATTGGGGAAACACTGCAGACACACAGTCGGACTGAAAGAAGCACAGCTACACACCACTACACACACACACACACACACACACACACACACACACACACACACACACACACACACACACACACAGCCACACACC